>NC_080464.1:6464550-6767581 GCF_028018845.1 Melospiza georgiana | reverse complement strand
AGGGAAAGCCCCCAAGGGATTCCCCCCCAAAGACCATATGAACCAGAAGAGCTAGCTGAAAGGCCCAAAACCAAAAAACTGTTATGAGGCAAGTCTCACAGAGAGAGGGCAGGTGGTGGTGGTAGCTCCTTTTGGCCATGGCTTCTGGAAAGAGTACTAGGGTTATGTGGCAAGATTTAGATAGAGTAGAAGGGCTGGAAGGAAGGGGTGGAAGGAAGGAGCGGAAGGATGGGGTGGAAGGAAGGGGTGGAAGGAAGGAGCGGAAGGATGGGTTGGAAGGAAGGGGCGGAAGGGGCGGAAGGGGCAGAAGGGAAGGAAGGAAGGGGCGGAAGGAAGGGGCGGAAGGAAGGGGCGGAAGGAAGGAAGGAAGGGGCGGAAGGAAGGGGCGGAAGGAAGGGGCGGAAGGGGCGGAAGGGGCGGAAGGAAGGAAGGAAGGAAGGAAGGAAGGAAGGAAGGAAGGAAGGAAGGAAGGAAGGAAGTGTGATAGATGAGTAATGCAATGATTGACTGTCACAATTAACAGACAAATATCATGCATGTATATAGGTTAGGAAAAGTTTTATAGATTATAGTTATGTTTCACCCCCTTGCACTGTTATCAAGAGACAGCCGGGGTTAGGACGTTTGGGGGCATTGGCTTGTCACTACAGCAACATCTGACCTCCAATCAAGATTTGAGGAAGTAAATTCCACCACTGGACAGTGAAGAAGGGGTCGATGGACAGAACTTTGGGAAGGGTTAAAGGGTTAAAAGGCGAAACCTCCATTGTGTGGGCGAGCACATGGTAGGGAAAATCCTTTGCTCCCGGTGCTGTAACATTTTCTCTATTCAGTCTTCTGTTGTATTTTTGGTAAGGTTTAATAAAACTTTCTAAATTTATGAAAAGTAAGTAGCCATTTCTCAAGGAAGGAAGGAAGGAGTGAGCCAGAGCAGAGATTCCCTTGCAGCAGCCCATGGAAAAGACCATGGTTATGCAGATTTTCCCCCTACAGCCCACCAACCACCGCATTGGAGTCCACATCTACACTGCATTTCATAAAGGAACCCAAGTTGAAGCAGCCTCCTGGCAGGATCTGTGGCCCATGGAGAGGAGCCCACACAGGAGCAGGCTTTGTCAGAAACTGCAGTCTACACTGGAGCATTCTGTTCTTGGAGGACTGTACCCCATGGAAAGGGCCCATGCTGGAACAGTTCTTGAAGGACAGTATTCTGTGGAGGGATCCCATGCTGAAGCAAGGGAACAGTGTGAGGAGGAAGGAGCAGCAGAGATGAAGTGTTATGAATTGAACACAACTCCCACCCCACCATGCCACTCATGGGAGGAGGAGGTAGAAGAGTCAGGAGTGAAGAAAGGGAAGGTGGGGAGAAGGGGGGTGGAGTGTGTTTTTAGTTTTGCTTCTGAGTACCCTTCTCTATTTTTAAGTGTCAATAAAGTAATTGGTTCAGAAGATTCCTAAAACATCAGGATGATAACTTCATGGTGCAGGTACAAAGGGAACCAACTAGAAAAGGTGCCTTCCTTGACTTGTTGCTCATTAACAGAGAGGGTCTCATGAGTGAAGTGGAAACTGGTGGCTGGCTGTTGTGAATAGATATGAGGGTTTATCTAAGTCTTTGCCTTTTGCCCGGGCCTCTGGCAGCAGGCAGTAGCTTTATTGAGGCGGCCAGCACCCCAAAACCCACTCTCAGCTGCAAGCTCTTTAATAATGGCCAATTTGGTCGATTATAGAATGAATTATTTATTTAACAGACACAAAACTAACAGACATAAGACTTTAAACAGACTATTTACTACACAGGATTAAAAAAAAAAAAAAGAAACTACTAGTAAATAAACACAGTGTGAGGTTAAAGGTACCTAATAATTTTATAGCTAGTAAAGAAATCATATAACTTAGGATCCAATGTTTCTTACCATCCAATTTCCCTTAATTCCCAGGAAAGTAACCATGGAGTCTGCATCCAGACTCTGGGGAGATGTCCTGCACATTTTCAGGGAGGGTGTGTGTAGGAGGCTTCTGCCTCCGTGATAATTTGTGTGTGCTTTTACAGTTTGCAAAATAGTGTCTCTCAGTCAGAAATATTTATTTTTCTTTTATCTCTTCCTACATCTGCTCTTCAGACTAAGATGTTGATTTTTATTTGGGGGCCTGAGCCCTTTTGGCGCCAGAGATGACCCCTTGCTGGGACTTTGACCCAGCCTAGGTTATCTCTTTCATATGCACCTGTGGTAGAGACGGGGATGGACTCGTCCTGCCACACTGTCTCGGCCACAGTGACCATGAAGCAATCAAGTTTAACATCTCTGTTGACCAGAGGAAAAGTGCCAGCTAAACTTCAACTCTGGACATGAGGAGAGCAGACTTCAGGCTGCTCAGGGAACTAGAGAGTAAGGTCCCCTGGGAAATTGCTTTTGAAGGTGCTGGGGGTCCATCAGTGCTGGTCACTTTTTAAACACCACCTCCTCGGGGCATAGGAGCAGCATTCCCAAATGTCAGAAGTCAAGCAGATGATGCAGAAGGCTAGCTTGGCTGAACAGGGATCTTCTTCTGAAGCTAGGGCAAAATAAGAAGGTGTATACCCAGTGGAAGCAAGGTCAGCTGACATGGGAGGAATAGAGAGGTGCTGCTCACCACTGTACGGAGAAAATTCATGCGGCCAAAGCTCAACTGGAGTTGAAGCTGGCCAGAACTGTGGGGGACAATAAAATGAGGTGTTTTTCAAATATGTCACTAGCAATAGCAATACATACTAACCATATGAAGTTCAACGAGGGAAAGTGTCAGATTCTGCACCTGGGACGGGGCAACCCAGGATCTATGTACAAACTGGAGAATGAGATGTTGGAAAATAGTGCCGTGGAAAGGGACCTGGGGGTCCTTGGTCAGTGTCAAGTTGAATATGAGGCAACAGTGTGCCCTGGCAGCCAGAAGGGTCAACTCTGCTCTGGGATTTATCAGGCACAACATTGCCAGCCTGTTGAAGGAGGTGATTGTCCCTCTCTGCTCTGTTGCTGGTGGGGCCTCACCTCCAGTACTGGGTGCAGTTTTGGGCACGGCAATATAAGAAAGACATTAAGCTGTTAGAGAGCGTCCAAAGGAGGGCAACAAGGATGGTGCAGGGCCTTAAGGAAAAGCTATATGAGATGGGGCTGAGGTTATTTGATTTGTTCAACCTGGAGAAGAGGAAGCTGAGGGGAGATCTCATTGCAGTCTACAACTTCCTCATAAGGGGAGGTGGAGGGGCAGGACCCGATCTCTTCTCCATGGTAACCAACGACGGGACCCAAGGGAATGACCTGAAGTGCCAGAGGAGGTTTAGGTTGGATATTAGAAAAAGGTTCTTCCCCCAGAGGGTAGTTGGGCACTGGAACAGGCTCCCCAGGAAAGTGGTCACAGCACCAAGCCTGCCTGAGTTCAAGAAGCATTTGGACAATGCTCTCAGGCACATGGTGGGACTCTTGGGGGTGTCCTGTGCAGGGCTAAGAGTTGAACTCCATGATCCTTGTGGGTGCCTTCCAACTCAGAATATTCTGTGGTTCTGTGATAGTAAAAGACAGTCCAGAAATAACATTGGCCTGTTACAGGATGAGAATGGTCACCTCACAAACAGGAAGATAAACAAGGCAGAGATGTTTAATGCTTTCTTTGCTTCAGCCTTCAACAATGATGATGGGCTAAGGGGGTCTCAGAGCCCTGAGCTTGTTGCCAGATGAAAAATCATCTGTACCTGGTAAGCTAACGCAATGCTTATTCTTCAAAAAACACTGGCTTATGGAACTGCACAATGCCTATTCCGTAAGAAGGAGAACTGGAAAGCAACCTGCCCAGTTGTGCCAACTTTTACCAGTTCACCTGGTAGTCAGGTATGACTTTGGGGTCACCAACCAGCAGGGACCACCAAAGAGACCCCCAGGACAGAAGAATGCATTTGTAAAGGAGGGGGAACATATGTTAACGATTTCAAGGAAATTATTATCATGTGTATGTTTATTCTGGGACAATCAATGAATATGAACGTAAAATATAGTATATAAACAGGAACTTTACTGTATTCAGCATGCATGATATTTCAAAGGAGATATCCCTTGTGCAACCGGTCAAATACACAATGTCTGCTTCTTAATGCTACATTGATGTTCAGGAGGTTTTTCTTATTTTTACTGATTTTTGCTAAGAAGCTGAAAGACCATGACTGTGAGAAGGATCAACTCCCAGTCAGCCCTGAACTTGTGGGGGATTTACCACTCCAGCTGGATCCCTACAAGTCTATGGGGCCTGATGTGATTCATACAACAGTACTCAAAGAGCTGGCTGATGTCATCATGAGACATCTCTCAAAGATTTGTGAGGGGTCTTTGGAACCTGGAGGGGGTCAGAGGGGTGGGGGGGGGATGTGAGTGAGTGGCTGCATGATGCTTAGTTGCCAGCTTGGCTTATACCATGACAGCCCTTTTTGGTGCCCAGTGTGGAACTCAAAGGGTTGAGATAATGACAGATCTGACCAGAGTGTGTTCAGACCAAATTGTTATAAGCATTCATTGTATTGGCTTAATAGTCACTGGTTACAACGTTGATTTGCTTGCTCTCACAGTTGTTGCACTTGTTCTTGGGGTTGTGTTCTGTAATACCTGTAATATCTTACTTGCAGTATGTGTTCCCTGTGGTGATGTTTATTGTCCTGGGGGCCTGAGCTAAGACTATCATTGTGGAGTACTTTTTTAGTATTGGTTTATGATATGACAGTGTCACTGGTCAGGAAACCCATCTGGTGTGTGTATTCAGTATTGCGGGCACCTCTGTGCTTTGGGAGCCTTCTACTGGGAATGATTAATAATTGCGCCTCTGGCCTTTTCTCTTCAGAGAGACAACCTATGGGGGAGATACCTTCCTCCATCTTTCTTCCTTCCTTCTTCCCTTCTTTCTCCTCCAGGCCAATTACAGTAGCATTTGGGAATTTTAAATATTTTGAATATCCTTTGAATGTCCTTGAAACCAACCTTTTGCTGGGAGCCAGCATGTTGCTGCATATGGTTCAGGTCTGGTTTAAAGTCAGACAATTAATTAAGAACGTTACCCAGAGATCTGCCCAAATCCTGGATAGTTTGGAGTGGCAGGGTGTCTGGGATTGTATGGACAAGTTCCTAGGGCAGTGGGCACCTCCAACGTGTTTGCACCTTACCCCTGAATGAATCCAGAAAAAACTAGTAAAATATTTGAAAAAGGTGCGTTTTTACCCTGGCACCCCAGAGAGAGAGATCTTTGGACCTGACAATTAAGACAACAGGCCCTGCGGCTGCTCCAACCCCAGCAACAGACATTTCCACTGAAACAGAGAACCAAGATGGGCCGGTGTCAGTTGCCCCCATACAGAAGCAGAATAAATGCACACAAAAGTCGCCCTGTCAAACAGCTTTAGCAAAAACAGTCAAGGAGGACAAGGAGGTCTGTCTTAGGCTGCAAATGCAAGATGTAGCTGGGGGTGTGTATTCTATTGCCATCTGTTAGAACCAGGTGGGGCAGTCTTCTTTAGCTGAAATGAAAGCAAGCTTTGAGATACCTTAGTTACTGAACAACTGGAAAACAATGGTATGGCCCAGCTGAAGGTCATCCCCTTTTGATGAAACAATACCCTCTGCTTGCAGACAGGTCCAAGGGTCAGAACAGGCCCTACTAGCTTGGCAGAGGGGGTCCAAAGAGTAGTTTTTAGGGTTTAGAATGTATAACACAGTATGGTAACGTTATAATTCTTATAGGTTGTATGTAAATGCTATAGGATTTGTATCTTGTACTAGATTGGTTAGTGAGAATTAGAATATTCAACACAGAAGAAGATTTATTGTATTGCAACGGGAACCTCGCTCTCTTATGCTCTTTTACTCTTCCTCACCCTCTCTCATCCTTTTTACCACGCTCTTGCCTTCTCTCTCCTTACCACTCTCTTTACTTCTCTCGGGCCTGCTCCGAGCTGCGGCTGGCAGCTCCAAGCAGGGCCCCTACACCCACGCCCTTTGCAATAAACCGCAAGTTCCCCGACTTGGCTTCAGAGATCTCTCGTCTCCATCCATCCCGACCGTCCTGACCCCCGTTGTTCCTACAGAAAGGTGTCTCTATAAGGAAGATATTCTATGTCACCCAGGCAAATGGACTGCAATAGAAAAAGGTATCCAATACCTGAGGCAATTTGCTGTGCGAGAAATGATATATTATGACCCAGACAAAACGCAGCTCCCCACAGATCCAGTTAAAGTCCTATGCCTATGACCCATGTGGCAGAAATTTGTACAGAGTGCCCAAAGGTGCATGCCAACCCCTTGGCAACATTAATTTTGAAAGATGATGTGCCACCAAAAGTAGATGAAGAGATTTATCAAATCTGGGAATATGAAGACAGTATTTCTTCTTCCCTCATCTTGGCCGTGGAGAAACTATCAGATGAACTGACCCAGGAGCTCCAGCAATTCAGAGAGGATATGTCCTACTCCTCACTTGTACGGGCCCATATCTCAGCAACTGACAGGAGTCCTCTTGCTCAAGAGAGAGGATATAGAAGGTACACACCACAGGGTACCCTGTGGTTTTACCTGTGGGACCACATAAGGAAGTACGATAGAAAACCTACCTCAACCCTAGAGGCATAGTGGTGGGAAATGCAGAGAAAAACAATCACAAATGGGGGTTCTTCCAGGAAAGCTGCTGCTCCAGTCTCCAGTGGGCAGTTTCCCAAGCATAGTGGAAGGGCTGATCATACTGCTGACTCTATAGAGAGAAGTTCTAGGCCATTTCTACAAGAAGTAAGGGAGGAATCTTGTGATCAGTATTAGAGGGGCCCTGGCTGCAGACAGGTGGAGAGGGATAACCGGTGTAGGAATGTGCCCCCTGTTGACGGAGTAACAAAACTATCCTTTGTCCCCTCAAAAAGGAAAGAATCCCAGAAGTTTCTCTCCTCGATTAGGTGAAAAAAGCCACCTCATAGGCCCAGGGGACTTCACCTCAAACTTAAGGACAGCTAATTGGACAGAAGCTAAAAAAGTCCCGCCTGGGCAATTGACTAGAAAAAGGAGTGAACAAAGAAACTAATGGCTTTTGTGAGGTGTTTTACCGGGAGCAAGAATGTCTGGCACCTGGCTCCATTTTTTCTCTGTTTGTTATTTTGCCTTTTATTAAACCTTTTTGTTTCCAACACTGCAGCAGAAGCCATCCTGCTGATTTTTATGCCTCCAAGGGTAGCTGAGCAGTCTTAGGTGTGTTATAGGCCTCCGAGAGCTTATTAGACCTGGCTCGAGTAGGTTACGATAACAAACCGGGTTTACTGGACTGTGTGGATTCAAAGGTCTGGCACAGCATCCCCACAGGAGTACAAGGCTTTAGTAGACACTGGTGCACAGTGTACCCTAATGCCATCAAGCTATACAGGGGCAGAACCCATTTGTATTTTATTACAGCGTCCTGAGTGGGTCGCTGGAGGTGAGAGAGAGACGAGAATCTTGTTTCTTGATCAGAAGGCTGGATTTATTGATATATGATATATAATACATTATAACTATACTAAAAAGAATAAAGAGAGAAGTTTGCAGAGCTTGCTAAGCTAAGAATAGAAAGAAAGAATCTATAACAAAGTTGTGTCCAGGGACTCTGTCCCTAGCTTGCACCCGTGATTGGCCTCCAATTATAAACATGGGAACATGAGTCAATCAAGGTGCCCCTGTTGCATTCCACAGCAGCTGATAATAATTGTTTGCATTCTCTTCTGAGGCCTCTGACTTCCAGAAGATGCAGAAATCTGAAAGAAAGGATTTCTGTGAAAAAATGTCTGCGACATCTCACCTTTCTAAATTGTATAAATTAAAAGAAAAATGATGATGTGAAATGTACAGGAAATTCCTTCACCTGTAAAATATACAATACTAACAAATCACTAAAACAATCCTACAATCTAAGAAAATGCAAAAAACAATGCAAAGAGAATTCAAGTCCATGCAGCTGAGTTTCAGGAACAGTCCAAGAGCTGAAGTTGTTTCCCTTGGAATATCTGAGAGTCCTTTTGGTCCTGAAACAGACTTCTGCAAAAGTCCCATCAATAGTTATCACAAACCATTGACAGTCTTACAACAATTTCAAACAATTTGAACAATTTTGGAATGTCCTTTTCTGGCCCTTCAATGCTTCAGTGCTTCAGAGCTGCTGCCCGTTATTTTCAATCTTTTTTGTTTAATTTAAATTTTTTTTTTTTTTGATCGAACAGCAAAAGAGCAGCAGCCGAGCAGAGCAGTGCCAGAGAAGGAAAGGCCCTGGGGGCCCTGGCCCATGATGGACCAGGAACCCCAAAACTGGCCCACAAAGGGGGACCAGGCCCAGTAGGACAAACCTCAACCCCCAGAAACATAAGGAGGCCACACAGTGGGCCCGGCCCAGGAACTTCCTGAGCCCAACGGCCCAGGCCAAACCCATGAAGCAGGCTCTGCATTCCCACAGGCCTGCACCCTGCTGCCAGCACAATGGCAGCACGGGTAATGGGATGCTTCCTTTCCCCAAAACCACTGAGGCATGCCAGCAGCAGGGAAATAGAAGCTTTCCCCAGAAATCCCATCTGGGGTCTGAAGATGTTTGTTCCCCACAGCAAACCAGCTATAGTCTCCTCCAGCTGAGCCCTCTCCCTCTGCACAATGCATCGGGTTTGTCTCTCATCCGCCCCGCGGCATCATCCACACCCCCTCCGGGCTGGGAATCAGAGGCAGGGCTCTCGGGATGCACCTGCCCTCCCATGCCACTAGGACGCAGGAGACGCGGCAGAGATGGGAGCCGCCATGGGACCATCCCCGAAAAACCACCCCCCAGCCCGCCAAGAATGCTGATCTTAAAAACCGGCAAACGCAGTGACCCCAGAGTCAGCTGGCGGGCAGCCCCCGCTCCACGGAAGGAGAGACCCCCCCGCCAGGGCGGCTGCTACAGCAGCCAGTGCGGGATGGTCCGAACTCGAACAAACCGCCGGTTCCAGGGCAGTGAGCCTCCGACAAAGGCAGAGCTGCTGGGACGGCTAGGCCGAGCGGTGGGGGGGCCGAAGGGGCCGGAGGAAGCAGCGGAGAAATCTTCTCCTCCGCTGAGCCAGAAGCTGGAGACGCATCCTCGTCGTTGCCTAGCAACTCAGCAGGGACCGGAAGTACTGTCTCTGCAGTCTCCGACGCAGGCGCTGGCAGGGGCGGGGAGGCCGGTGAAGCTGTGAGCGGGACCACCTGGAGAGGCGGAGACGGGATCTCCTGGAGAGACAGAGCTGGCAGAGGCAGAGAAACCTCAGAGACCGGTGCCGCCCCCATGTCTGAAGGCGGAGTCTGAGAGGCCGGCTGTGGCTTCAGCGGCACCGCCTCCTCCCATCCCCCCGGAGAGAGAGAAGGGGGGGGAGGAGAAGGTTGCCTCTGCGCAGGCTCGGGAGAAAAAGTAAAAAAAACTTCTTCGTGCGGCAAAGTTTCAGCCCCCCCCGCCGCGAAGCCAGGGGGTCCGGAAAACCCAAACTCATCCCCCACGGGGTCTTCTCCCGGGGCTGTGGAAAGGGAGCCTGCCCATAGCAGTTAGAAATCCATTGAAAGATGGCTGCTCTGCGTTTCAAAACTGGGAAGAGCTTTATAAATGCTGGGTAGATAGAAGGAAGGACACGTTCCTGGCTCCAGACGAAATAAAAGATTGACTCCATGCACTCCCAGAAGAAAACATCCAAAGCGTACAGGACATCAGTACAAAAATACGTCTTCTCTACACCAGTGTTGCCAGAGGGCAATAAGTTTCTCCTCTGAAGGAGTAAAACGAACCACGTACTTCAAGGGGTATCTCCCCCATATAAACAGCCATAATTTTCTCGCGGCTGAACCCTCAGGGATAGAAAAGCGAACAGTACCTTTTTCAAAAGTCCAGCTCGCTCTGGCCAGCTCTGCAGGTATGCTGCTCTTGTCTACCATGTTTCCTGAAGGTTTTCCAGAAGAAGGTTCTCTTTGTGGTCAGCCTTGGCTGTGAACTCTGTCCAAATCAGGATCTTCAGTTCTTCAGCTCCTGGCTTGAATCCACTTCTGTGGTCACTTCAAAGCAACCATCAAATGCTACACATACAGGATTTTTACCCAGTGCAGCAATTTTGCTCCTCTGGTCTTATCAAATTAATTTTTGCTCTGACACGAGGGGTCACCAGATATTACAGGGTCCTGAGTGGGTCGCTGGAGGTGAGAGAGAGACGAGAATCTTGTTTCTTGATCAGAAGGCTGGATTTATTGATATATGATATATAATACATTATAACTATACTAAATAGAATAAAGAGAGAAGTTTGCAGAGCTTGCTAAGCTAAGAATAGAAAGAAAGAATCTATAACAAAGTTGTGTCCAGGGACTCTGTCCCTAGCTTGCACGGGTGATTGGCCTCCAATTATAAACATGGGAACATGAGCCAATCAAGGTGCCCCTGTTGCATTCCACAGCAGCTGATAGTAATTGTTTACATTCTCTTCTGAGGCCTCTGCCTTCCAGAAGGTGCAGAAATCTGAAAGAAAGGATTTCTGTGAAAAAATGTCTGCGACAGTATTTCTTTAGTGACAGGGGGATCCAAACAGCTGGTTGCATTGGAGCCTGAGATTAGCCTGACTGGGAATGAGTGGCAAAAGCACCCCATTGGGACTGGCCCAGAGGCTCCGTGCATCCTTGGCATAGACTATCTCAGTAGAGGGTATTTCAAGAACCCAAAAGGGCACTAATGGGCTCTTGGTATAGCTGCCCTGGAGACAGAGGAAATTAAACAGTTGTCTCCCTTGCCTGGTCTCTCAGACAACCCTTCTGTTGTGGGATTGCTGAAAGTCGAAGAACAGCAGGGGCACCACAACGGTACACCAGCAGCAATATTGCAACAAATGAGACTGCCTGATTCCGATCCATAAATTGATTTGTTGACTGGAGAGCCAAGGAGTGATCAGCAGGACCCGCTCACCTTTTAATAGTCCCATATGGCCAGTGCAAAAGTTTAACAGAGAATGGAGACTAGTAATAGACTATTGGGGCCTGAACAAAGTCACACTGCCATAGAGTGCTGCCATACCAGACATGTTAGAACTTCAATATGAGCTGGAGTCAAAGGAAGCCCAGTGGTGCCACAATGGATATCACTGATGTGCTTGTCTCAATCCCTTTGGCAGCAGAGTGCAGGCCACAGTTTGCTTTCACTTGGAGGGGTGTAGTAAACCCCATGGACCTGGCTAAGGCCCCATGGAGAATTGAATAGTAGGAACTGCTGAGACAGCAACATAAGTTCCTGTCTCTCTGACCCCCGCCCCAAAGCTTATCTCTGTAACCCTATAGGCCACTATACCTAACCCTTACTATTGGTCAAGTCTGGATTCCCCTTAACCCTATAAAAGGGGCATACTTTAGCCCATTCGACAGAAGAAGAGCTGTCGCTGGGACCCTTCACAGACTCCCCCAATAAACATTGCTGTGGAATGCCAGGACCTCTCCTTCTCCTCTCTCGACCATCTGCTGCAGCCTCAGCCAAGGGCACCCTACCTAGCAAGCAAGAGCTGAGATCCTAAGAGAGCTTGCAATCACTAAAGAGCTGATAATCACCAAGCTTGCTAGTGGGTAGTCCACGGTGATTGGCCTCGAGCTAGCCTAGCTTTCGGGTACCCTGTCTCCCTGAGGACTGGGCTCCCGGGCTATCTTGCACTGCTTGATAATAAGGCCAGAATAGAGGCTTTATTATAGAGGGGCATCCAGTACACCTGGAACCAACTGTCCCAGAGGTAGAAGCACAGCCTGACCATCTGCCATGAACTGATCCAGACTGTACTGGAACAGGGTGAAGCTCTGGAATGCCTGCAGTACATTGATGATGTCATTGTGTGGGGCAATGCAGCAGCAGAAGTTTTTGAAAAAGGGAAGAAAATAGTTAAAATCCTTCTGAAAGCTGGTTTTGTTGTAATACAAAGTTAAGGTACAGGGACCTGCACAGGAGATCCAGTTTTTAGGAATAAAATGGCAAGATGGATGTCGTCAGATCCCAATGGATGTGATTAACAAGATAACAGCAATGTCTCCACCAACTAACAAGAAATAAACACAAGCTTTTTTAGCCATTGTGGGATTTGGAAGAATGCACATTCCAAATTACAGTCTGATTGTCAGCCCTCTCTATTAAGTGACCTGGAAGAAGAATGATTTCAAATGGGGTCCTGAGCAGTAACAAGCCTTTGAAGAAAGTAAACAGGAAGCAATTCATGCAGCAGCCCTCAAGCTGGTCCAGACAGAACAAGATGCAAAACATGCTCTCCACCACAGTCAGGGTGAATGGCCCTACCTATAGCCTCTGGCAGAAAGCACCAGGGAAGACTCAAGGTCAACCCCTAGGCTTTTGGAGTCAGGGATACAGAGGATACGAAGCCCACTGTACTCCAACTGAAAAATAAATACTGGCAGCTTATGAAGGGGTTCGAGCTGCTTCACAAGTGATTGGTACTGAAGCACAGCTCCTCCGGGCACCCTAGTTACCCGTGTTGGGTTGGTTGGATGTTCAAAGCGAGGATCTCCTCTACACATCATGCAACAGATGCTACGTTGATAAGTGGGCCGCACTGATCACACAATGAGCTCGAATAAGAAACCCCAGTGGTCCAAGAATCTTAAAAGTGATCATGGATGGACAAGAAGGCAAAGAGCTTGGAATGTCATCAGAGGAGAAAGAGGTAACCTGCTGAAGAGGCCCCACTCCATAATAAATTTCCAGAAAGTGAGAAGCAATATGCCTTGTTTACTGATGCATCCTGCCGTCTTGTGGGAAGGCATTGGAGATGGAAAGCAGCTATATGGAGTCCCCTACAACAAGTAGCAGAAACTGCCGAAGGACAAGGTGAGCCAAGTCATTTTGCCGAGGTGAAAGCCATCCAGCTGGCTTTAGACATTGCTGAATGAGAAAAATGGCCAATACTTTATACTAAGTATTTATACTAATACTTTATACTAATACTTCATAGACGGTGGCAAATGCCCTGTGGATAGTAGTTGCAGCAATGGAAGCAGAATAACTGGCAGTGTAGGAGTAAACCATCTGGACTGCCACACTGTGGCAAGATATTGCTGCCCAGGTGGAGAACCTGGTTGTGAAGGTACGTGTGGGAAGATGACTGGGGGTAAAATGTGAGAAAACTGGGAAGTTAGATTCATGTTCTAACAGAAGTTATAACGGTACAGAAATTATAGGGTGAAATGCAGTTGCTACTCCCTGGATGGAATGCGGTTGGCATGCCTGAAATCTATTCCATGATGACTACACACACATACACGCAATCCACAACCTTAAGCACATTCTAAGGGGGATGAAACGGAGGGTGGAGCGGAGTGGAGACACTGCGGCCAGTGTCTGTTGAAATCCTTGCGGGGAGGGGAACTCGATTGTACCTTGTAGCTGATAAACCACATAGCACCTGTCAACCAGGGGAGATAGGAGATGCCTTGCTGCTGAACCAAAATCCCTCTCCTCAGATGAACTTGGTTCGTTATAATCTAATTGTAATACTAACGCACACCTCCATCCCAAAGTTACCTGCCTGCAAGGTATGACCATCTCTCACTGAGCATTAGTTCTATATTTTATTGACCATGTCTTTAAGAGCGAAGTGAGAGAATTTAACACGAATCAGTAACAAAGGTATGGATGACTAGAGTCATTCAAGCTCCAACTAAATGCAATTAAATAGTATAAAAGTAAGTTAAGAATGGGGAAAAGTTAGGGAAGACTCCATCATAACTGCTGGGATCAGTTAGCAGGCTGAACCTCTCTTCTCCCCCATAGGGACACTTATTGGGTAGGAACTGTATGCATGCAGAATGATTATCTCGAGCCAACTTTTATTGGTGATTGGAGCTTGTCTATATATTGCTTTGAATACGTTCACTGGCAATCCTCAAACCTTAACACATCAGGATTTTCCATTATCAGTGTATATATTAATAAAGAATGTTATTCCAGAAACTGTGAGTCCTTCAAGGGTGCTAGCAGTCGCCAACAGTAGGTAACATACTTGAAAAAAAGTGTGGAGACTCAGGAAGGGGGATGCCTCTCTTTTATGCTGGTGTCATGTGACCCTAAACAAGTTAGTCAAATCACTCTCCAAATCCAGCAGGCTGCTCAGTGGAGAGTCCCCCTAACGGGACACTGACAGACTGGTTGGGCATGAGAGTCTTGGCTTTCCTGGGGTGCTGACAGACCAATCAAACAGAAAGGGGCTTGAGGAAATCCCCCCTTTCATGTGACAGTATGTCACATAGATGCTGATGTACCCAAGAGTCGGGCTAATGAAGAACATCAGAACAACCAGCAGGTGGATCAGGCTGCTAAGATTGAAGTGGCTCAGGTGGATTTGGATTGACAACATAAAGGTGAATTATTTCTAGCTTGGTGGGCCCATGACACCTCGGGCCATCAAGGAAGAGATGCAACATACAGGTGGGCTTGTGATCAAGGGGGTGACTTAACCATGGACCCTATTGCATGGGTTATCCATGAATGTGAAACATGAGCTGCAATTAAGCAGGGCCAAGGGGGGTAAAGCCTCTTTGGTATGGAGGATGATGGCTGAAATACAAGTATGGGGAGGCCTGGCAGATTGACTATATCCCACTCCCCCAAACCTGTGACGGCAAGCGCCATGTGCTTACAATGCTGGAAGCAACCACCAGATGGCTGGAAACATACTCTGTGCCCCATGACACCGCCCAGAGCACTATCCTGGGCTTTGAAAAGCAAGTCTTATGACAACACCGTACTCCAAAAAGAATTGAATCGGACAATGGAACTCATTTCCAAAACAACCTCATAGACACTTAGGCCAAAGAACATGGCATTGAGTGTGTGTATCGCATTCCCTATCATGCACCAGCCTCTGGAAGGATTAAACTATGTAATGAACTGTTAAAGACTACACTAAGAGCAATGGGTGGTGGGACTTTCAAATATAGGGATACACATTTAGCAAAGGCTACCTGGTTAGTCAATACCAGAGGATCTGACAATCGAGCCGGCCCTGCCCAATCAAAACTTTCATGTACTGTAGAAGGGGATAAAGTCTCTGTAGTACACATTAAGAACATGCTGGGGAAAGCAGTCTGGATTATTCCTATCTCAGGCAAAGGCAAACCCATCCATGGGATTGCTTTTGCTCAAGGACCCGAGTGCACTTGTTAGGTAATGTGGGACGATGGGGAAGTGCGGTGTGTGCCTCAAGGGGATTTGATTCTGGGTGAGAAGAGCCAATGACTTGAACTGTATGATGTTAATAACCATTTAATACTGTGTATTAGCACTTCTATGGTGGCTATGCATGCATCATCACACTGGGCACCTTGCGGAATCTGTCTTTGCCACATCCCTTCTGGGAATATGAATCTGACTTCCCTCCGATCATCGCATTAATGAGGAATGAACTTTGATAATATTGAACAAGTGCAGCAACAATGGAATCAGAACTGACTTCAACATGCAGCATGCAACATTCCAACACCTCACACCATCTTTCCTGCTTGAAAAACTGTTATCAGGGATGGAGGCCAAAGTCACGGACTAAGCTAATTCAACAGACATTTTGTGGACATTTTATGGACAATTTGCAGAGGTGGTCCATAGACTAAGGGTATGACATCTGTGTGTATATCTATCAAAATAAATAAATAGGGAAGGTGGTGGAGTACTGGGAAGTGTGGGACATGGCATGATGTAAATGGTATGGAATAAGGGGTGGCTATTGTTGGGCACAAAGGCTTATAGCAAACGGGGTTACATCAGGCTGGCATCCAGTCACTCACTAGTGGGGTTCCGCAGGGCTGCATCCTGGGCCTGAGTCTCTTCAACATCTTCATTAACAACTTGGATGCAGGACTCGAAGCTGTACTAAGTAAGTTTGCCAACAACACCAAATTGGAAGGAGCTGTTGGCTCCCTCAAAGTCAGAGAGGCCCTGCAGAGAGACCTAGACTAATTAGATGGCTGGACAATTACCAACCATATGAAGTTTAACAAGGGCAATGCCGGATTCTGCACCTGCGATGGGGCAACCCTGGATGCACATACAAACCAAATGTATCCTGGGGTACATCAGGCACAGCATCTCCAGCCCATCAAGGGAGGTGACTGTCCCTGTCTACACTGCGCTGGTACGGCGTCACCTCCAGTACTGGGTGCAGTTTTGGTCACCGCAATATAAGGAGGATATAAAGCTATTAGAGAGCATCCAAAGGAGGGCCACAAGGATGGTGAAGGGTCTAGAAGGGAAGCCATATGAGAAGGGCCTGAGCTCACTTGGTTTGTTCATCCTAGAGAAGAGGAGACTGAGGGGAGACCTCGTTGTGGTCTACAGCTTCCTCACAAGGGCAAAAGGAGGGGCAGGTGCCAAACTCTTCACTCTCATGATCAGTGACAGGACCTGAGGAAATGGCCTGAAGCTGTGTCAGGAGAGGTATGGGTTGGATAACAGGAAAAGGTTCTTCCCCCAGAGAGTAGTTGGGCACTGGAACAGGCTCCCCAGGGAAGTGGTCACAGCACCAAGCCTGACGAAGTTCAAGAAGCATTTGAACAATACTCTCAGGCACATGGTGGGACTCTTGGGGGAGTCCTGTTGTCCTGATCTTTTTCTCCTTAGAGTCATCATGGCAGTTCTCTTCCAGATATTTCCCCACCTCGTCTGGGTTCTGAATTTGTTCATGTGAAAATTCCCAGGCTAGGGGATCAGAAAATTCCTTCAGGGTTTGACTCATTCTCTTCCATTCTCCACACCACTCAGGATTTTCCACACCTGGGTCTACTTCTGGGTCAGATGTCTCATCAGCTCCTCTGGACATCTCAGCCCTCATTCTTGAGAAACTGAAGACCGTATAGAGGAAGCCTACCAGATTAAATACCAAGAAGGTGATCTCTAACATTCAGGGGAAACTAAACATTCTCAAAAAGTGACTTAACAGATTTGAAGGAGAAAAAGGAAAGGAAAGGCTGAAAAGCCTCATCCCCTGCTCCTCCTCTAACAAACTGGGTGACATTACTAATAAACCCCAAAAACATGCTACTGGAACTAGGATGCAGGGTAGGAGGAAGAAACCATAAACCATACATATCTTGAACAGACTCCAGTACCTTTGTAAACTCCCTATAAATCATTATCACCCAGCCCACCACAATAGCTATTCTAATCTGTGCCCCTCTACTGTAAAAACTATGTGTTAGAGACAATACTTGAGCTATTTCTGGACAAGAAAATAATCCTAGGGACCAGAAAGATATTAAAACCTCAGAAAAGCCAGGGGACCAGAAACACATGAAGGCCTTCACTCTGAGAGACATTATGAATTCAAGCAACATGGCTCATGAGCCTTAATTGCTCTCATCCTAGGGAAAGCTATTACAGCTCCAGAGCTCATCCCCCAAGGGGACTGAGTGCCAGAGGCCAGCTTGCTCAGACCAAGGCCACGGGTCAGCCCCTAGCAAGCAAGGAATATTCAGCTCTTAGTGATTAGCCAGCTCTTATGATTTCAGCTTTGCTTGCTAGGTAGCTTGCCCTTGGCTTGAGGCTCCAGCAGACAGTAGAGAGAGGAGAAGGAGAAGATGCCGGCTGTTCCACGAATATGGCTTTATTGGAGGGGTCCGTGAAGGGTCTCAGCTCTTCTTCTTCTAAGTTAGTAGGGGTACAGTATGCTACTTTTATAGCCTTGGCTCGATTCCAATCTTGACCAATGGCAAAGGTTAGAGGGACCATAAGTGACCAATAGTAGGGTTAACAAGATATTGCCTTACATGGTTATAGGGATAGGTTGTAGGGCAGATGTCCCTGGAGTCAGGAAGCTTCTTTGCTGCTGTGTCAGCATTTCTATTATTCAGATTCTCCACGGGGCTCTGGCTAAACTTGTGGGTTTTACTACACATAACTACTGACTACTTTATCTCAATACAGAGTAAATACAACCAAAATGCAATCAGTACGGGTTTTTTCCACTTCCTTGAGCCCTACGTTGGGCACCAATAAATGTATTTCTCCTGGTTTGGGGCAATTTTGGGAGAAAAACCTCTAAAGGGGTTCCTCTAGAAAAACAAATTCAAGCAGCCCCTCCCCCAACTGGTTCGGGGAAAAAGATTTCCTTGGAGAAAAGTGGAAAAAACTGTTTATTTAAAAGGCAAAGCATTCATCAGCACAAAAAAAACCCAAAACAAATGAACAATATTAAACAATAAAACTTCTTGCCACTCCAAAAGAGATGACAAACTCAGAAAGTCCCCTTCGTGGGCTGTAGCTCAGCTCACTCAGTCTCTTATCAGTCCCTCCGGCACTGGAAATGCCATGGCCCAGGCCAGGACAGGCCAGGCCAGGCCCCAGTGGGCCATAGGTGTGAGCTACCGGTGCTCTTCTGGGTTTTCAGTCCAGAGCAGGTTTAAATAGGTCCAAAAAAAGAAGAAAACCTGCAGTCCAGGGAACTTCTCTGCCTCAGCTAGTTAAAAACCAACTAAAAGCAAAAGAGAGCTCTGTCCCACCATCTGTCCGTCCGCAGACAACACAGGAGCAGGAATGTGTAGGAGTGAGTGCAGTTTCTGAAAACAAACTGAGTGCTTCTTCTTCCACTTCCCCCCCCCCCTCCACCCCCTTAGCTCTCAAAACCAATCTTAAAGGTGCAAAACTTATTTCTGGGCTAAACAGACTAATGGGGATACGAGCATCATCAAGTCACTCCAGGACACCTGTGCAGGGCTAAGAGTTGGACTTCGATAATCTTTGTGGGTCCCTTCCAACTCATGACGTGCCATGATTATCTTCCCCAAACTGAGTCCGCTTTGCCCATGATGGTAATTGGCAAGTGATCTCCCTGCCCTTATCCTGACCAATGAGCTTTTTGTCTTATTTTCTCCCCTTCTCCTGCTGAAGAGGGAAAGCTGCTTAGTGGGCACCTGGCAGCCAGCCAAGGTTGAACCTTCATAGTTATATACCTCATTCAACAAAGAAAACATCTATACTTATTGCTTCAAAAACAACCTAAATATTTTAGCTTTACACCAGGACAGGTATAATTTGCAATGTATGCTTTAACCACCCAGTTCCCTCATGGAGGCAAAAAAACTTTTCTCCTCAAGTGCAGGATCTTGGGGATTGGGGCAACACACACAGCAGCAGGCAGCTGCATTTGGGGACAATATGTTCTAGGATTGGTGAGCACTCAACATGTTTAACAAGCGGCAAGGTTATATTTGTCTGCCTTCTCCCCCTCCCCAAAGGGAGGATTCAATTAGGCTTTAAAAACCACATATGAAAAAATATTTAAGTGTCAGAGATTAACCAGTCAGCATGATGCTAAAGCAAGAAGGGCAAATGTAATTGTTGGCTGTGTAATTCAGGGGAGTAACAAGTCAAGAGAAAAATATCTCAGTGGTGCAAACAGAATCAGCCAGATACCATATACAGTGCTGGAATCCATGCTTTAAAAAAATAAACAAAAGCACAGAAGGAAAAAAATTTGAAATTAAATTCAGGACCTCAAATATGCCTCAGAGAGGCAGAGAAAACCAACTGTTTAGTTATCAAAAAAAAGATGACTGGGAGGTCAACTGTGGTGTGTCAGCACCTTTGCAAAGTGAAAACAAAGTATTAAAAGGCTTTAGCTATCAGACAAAGGCATAGCAGGAGTTAGGGTTTTAATCCAATGCCAATTTGCATTAGAAAACAGGTATATGTTTTCAGCAGTTAGCATGATCAACCACTGGAAAAAGCAAATGAAAATCCCATGGATTCTTCATCTTTAGAATCATAGACTCAACACTGGATTCCTTTTGTCTAGGACACATTTTAGTCATATTCAATGCAAGGGCAACTGTATGGAAGTTAATGGTTTGATACACAGGCAGTCAGACAAAAATCTCAGTCCATTCTTGCCCTAAACTCTGAGCATACAGTCCTGGCTTCAAACAGTCTCTATGCCTTAATGTTTTGGGAGTAAGGTAATTCCAAATGAACAAAACATGCCAGAAGATTTCAAAGTTTCCATTCCACAACTCAAGCCTACAGATAACTACTGTTAAGTACAACAAATAAACTCAGTGTAATAAAAATTATATGCCACAAAAAATTATCCTGCCTAATAAATTAGCAGAAGAGCACTGTATTGCCAAATCTATTTCAAGTAATCAGTTGACTCACAGATTCCATTATATCAGTCTGTATATTTAAACTAGTAAATGGCTCCCACTCACCACAAAATGAGGTCAGTTGGTGGTGAGCAATTGTTTTCATTTGCGTCACTTGCCTTTCTTGTGTTCTATTCTCCTCTCTTCTTTTTTTTTTTTTTCTATTTTCCTTACAATTTATTACTATTTATTTCTAATCATTAAACTGTCTTTATCCCAACACACGAGTTTCTCACTTTTACCCTTCCAATTCTCCCACATCCCACCGGTAGGGGGAGGCGTTAAGAGCAGCTGTGTGGTTGTTAGTTGCTGGCTGGGGTTAGACCACAGCAATACATAAACGTAAAAAAAAAAAAAAAAATCAGTTCAATTTATGAACTAAATAATCGTTCACAAGCCAGCAGTTAATTTTTTGTTCCAGTAACCTGGAAAAAAAAAGGGCTTTTAAGCAGATATTGCACAGCACACATTCCCCAACACAGATGCAAGTGTTTCCCACCACACTATGCTATGCACAAGTTGTTCCATGAGCAGTAGAACTGAGAGCCTGGTTTCCTTTGCATTTGTGCCTTTACTTTCCTCCATCATAGTAACGGCAACATACCCACCCTTGATAACTCCAGTTCTCACCCAAATCTCCACAACACTTTCTCCATCTGACTCCACATTGCCTAACTACAAGCAGGGCAAGAGGCAGTCATTGCTACACAACTGGTTGCCAAAAGCCAACCAGAACACAGGTAAGTCTTGAGCTCACTGCACTGTCTCACACACTTATTTAGGTCCCTTCTTTACCTTTATTCAGCCATCAACTTACTTTCATTATTATTTTAAAGAAAACATGTAGGTTTCATTTCTTTATCCCTCTAGAAAACATAGCACAAGTTCACTAGCATGAGGAATGTCAGGTTGACTACGAACAGGTAAGGTAAGAGGGTGTTGGGGACAGGGGTTTTTGTTTGCAGTGTTTTTTTCAGGGCTTTAAGGGGGGCTTCTGACCAAGGGACTGAGGACTTATATGCCTCCCGCTCTCAGGCAATAGAAGGACACCTGGTAGATGAAGAGGAGTGGAAATGGGTCCCCATTCGGGGAGGTAATAACAAAAAGTCCTCCCCATCCCCATCATCCAACCAGGTACCACTTCAGAATAGATATGAGGTCCTAGATCTAGAGACCCAAGTAGATGATTTAGGAGAAAATTGTCTGCCCAGTGAACCCCCCAATTATGATTCATCTGTAAGACGGATCACCACCTCTAACATCAAGAAGAAAAGAAGGGTAATAGTAATAGGTGATTCCCTCCTGAAGGGAACTGAGGGCCCCATATGTCGACCAGACCCATCCCACAGGGAGGTCTGTTGCCTCCCTGGGGCCCAGGTGCAAAATATCACTGAGAGACTTCCTGGGCTGATTCAGCCCTCTGATTATTACCCACTGCTGATACTACAGGCTGGCAGTGATGAGATTGAAAACAGGAGCATCAAGGCAATTAGAAAGGACTTCAGGGTACTGGGTCAGGTAGTTGATAGGGCAGGAGCACAGGCAGTGTTCTGCTCAGTCCCTTTGGTGGCGGAGGAAAATGACGAAAGAAACAGGAGAATCCGCATCATCAACAAGTGGCTTAAGGGTTGGTGTCGTCGGCAAAATTTTGGATTCTTTGATCATGGGGAAACTTTTACAGCATCTGCTCTGCTGGAACCAGATGGGGTACACCTCTCTGTTAAGGGCAAAAGGTTTTTAGCTCATGAACTGGCAGACCTCATTGAGAGGGCTTTAAACTAGGTTTGAAGGGGGAAGGGGAAGAAGCTGAGCTAACTGGGAGCAGGCCCAAGGGTTGCAAGGCTAAGTTAGGGGTGAAGTCAGTAGCCCAGCTGAGGTGTGTGTATACCAATGCACACAGCTTGGACAACAAACAAGAAGAGCTGGAGGCCATGGTGCAACTGCAGAGCCATGATGTAGTTGCCATCATGGAAACATGGTGGGATGACTCACATAACTGGAGTACTGCACTGGATGGATACCAGCTCTTCAGAAGAGACAGGAAAGGAAGAAGAGGTGGAGGGGTGGCCCTTTATATTAAACAGACTTTCAATGCTGTAGAAATTGAAACTAAGGAAGATGGAGTTGAATGTCTATGGGTAAGAATTAAGGGGAAGGCCAACAAGGCTGACACCCTACTGGGAGTCTGTTATCGTCCACCCAACCAGGAAGAAGAGGTAGATCACTTATTCTATAAGCAGCTAGGTAATGTTTCGAGATCATCAGCCCTTGTTCTTGTAGGTGACTTCAACCTACCAGACATTTGCTGGGAACTTAATGCAGCAATAAAGAGGCAGTCCAGGAAATTCTTAGAATGTATGGAGGACAACTTTTTGTTGCAGCTGGTGGGTGAACCCACCAGGGGAGGAACTATGTTAGATCTGCTGTTTGCAAATAGAGATGGGCTGGTGGGAGATGTGGTGGTTGGAGGTCGCTTGGGGCAGAGTGATCATGAAATAATAGAGTTCTCAATATTTGGTGAAGTCAGGAAGAGCACCAGTAAAACTCTTGCATTGGACTTCCGGAGGGCAGACTTTGGCCTGTTTAGGAGACTTATTCAGAGTGTCCCTTGGGAAGCAGCCCTTAAAAACAAAGGAGTTCAGGAAGGGTGGGCATGCCTCAAAACAGAGATCTTGAGGGCACAGGAACAGACTGTCCCTGTGTGCCGAAAGATAAGTCAATGGGGTAAACGTCCAGCCTGGCTGGGCAGGGAGGTTTTGGAGGAACTCAGGAATAAAAAGAGGATGTATCAGAGTTGGAAGGGGGTCAGGTCTCTAAGGAAATATTCAAGAAGGCTGCTAGAGCATGCAGAAAAAAAATTAGGGAGGCCAAAGCTCAGTTTGAACTTAGAATGGCAACTTCTGTAAAGGATAATAAAAAATGTTTTTATGAACACATTAATGCTAGAAGGAAGGGTAAGACCAGCCTTTGTTCTTTATTGGACAAGGGAGGGAACTTAGTATCTGCAGATGAGGAGAAGGCAGAAGTGCTTAATGCCTACTTTGCCTCAGTTTTTAGTGGGAAGATGACTTGCCCTCAAGACACCTGCCCGCCTGGGCTGGTTGGTGGTGTCAGGGAGCAGAATGGTCCCCACATTATCCAAGAGGAGGCAGTCATAGAACTACTGAAATGCTTGGATGTTGACCAGACGGGAACCACCCCAGGGTAATGAGACAGCTGGCAAATGAGCTTGCAAAGCCACTCTCCATCATTTACCAACAGTCCTGGCTCACTGGTGAGGTTCCGGATGACTGGAAGCAGGCCAATGTGATACCCATTCACAAAAAGGGTGCAAAAGAGGATCCTGAGAATTATAGACCAGTCAGCCTGACCTCAGTACCTGGCAAAATAATGGAACAGTTTATATTAAGTGCCATCACACAGAATTTACAGGAAAGCCAGGTTATCAGACCCAGTCAGCATGGCTTTAGGAGGCGTAGGTCATGTTTAACCAACCTGGTCACCTTTTATGACCAGGTGACCTGCCTAGTGGATGCAGGGAAGGCTGTAGATGTTGTTTATTTGGATTTCAGCAAGGCCTTTGACACTGTCTCCCACAGCATACTCCTAGACAAGCTGGCAGGCCGTGGCTTGGACAGGAACACTCTTTTCTGGGTTAGGAACTGGCTGCATGGCCAGAGAGTGGTGGTGAATGGTGCTGCATCCAGCTGGCGGCCAGTCACCAGTGGTGTCCCTCAGGGGTCTGTGCTGGGGCCAGTTCTGTTTAATATTTTTATTGATGACATGGATGAGGGTTTAGAGTCTTTCATTAGGAAATTTGCAGATGACACTAAGCTGGGAACATGTGTTGATCTGTTAGAGGGAAGGAGGGCTTTGCAGAGGGACTTGGAACGGTTGGAGGGATGGGCAGAATCTAATGGGATGAAGTTCAGTAAGTCCAAGTGCCGAGTCCTGCACTTTGGCCACAATAACCCCCTACAACGATATAAGCTGGGGACGGTGTGGCTGGACAGTGCTCAGGTGGAAAGGGACCTGGGGGTGCTGGTTGACAGTCAGCTGAACATGAGCCAGCAGTATTGAAGTGAAGGGGAGACGACCATCCTTTAATGCATCGAACTCCGATTTATTGATCGATCAGCCACTTTATATAATAGTGTTAATTAACTTCATGCATATTACAAAATCCAAGCTCACGATAGGCTAACAGAGAAAACTCTAACCACTCCTTTTGTTTTACAATACCTATAATTGTTTATTAAAAAGAGAACCAGTGTTCTCACTGTGATATGAAAGGTTCCCAAAACTTCCATATCTGTTCCCAGGGTGCCATCTTTTCCCAGAGAGGGTGTTTTGCTTGTTATGGGAAGACTGTCTGAGAACCTTATTGTTTATAAAGTGATACATGAGAGAGCCTAATTGTTTATAGAAATCAAGCCTGGGAACTGCTTTTGGAACTACTTTGCAACTACCTTTTACTGTTCTCTCAACTGTATGACTTCATGGCCTTTTTCTTTAAGCCATGCTTGAACTAAACTCTACACATCTCCCCCGTCTTTTTCTTTTTGAGAAAGGAGGTTAGTTTGCCAGGTTTTCTCTATCATCCTACTAACCATATTTTGGATACAACTACAGAAACAAGGTAAAATTAGTAAAAGCAATAAGAGTACACCTAATATCCCTATAGCATATATTACAAGGTTTCTTAACCATGGTCCCAATCCTAAACTTTTAAGCCACTCATCAATTCCCAATCCTTCTTCTTCCTTAAGGCTGTTAAGCCCTAGCCGTAGCTCTTTATCTTAGCATGAATAGATACAGAATGATCAGATAAATTCATGCAACACATCCCTTCAAACTCTTCACACCCATGGCCTTGTGCTAGCAGTAAAAAATCTATGGCAGCTCTATTTTGTAAAACAGCGTGATTAACACTCTGTACATCTGCAGTTAACATATCTCATATCTGTGATGTCTTATTCAATTCACCTTTAGCCCAACACCCTATTTGTTTTGCTAAAGTCATTGCTTTGCTTGCAGCACCTCCTGGTAGGAGAGTTGCAACCACCACTTGTTTAAATTTACTCCAGAACCATGGATCTCCTATTTGACTACAGTCTAAGTTATGTAAGCTGCGCCTTTGCCTGCTTGTCTTATGACTTAGTTGCATTAACACAGATATATTAGGGTGGAATAATGATAACTTGCCTAAATAACAAGGTCCACCCTGCGGCTGAGCTGATATTCCATTCCAGGCTCTATCTCCGCAAATTAGAAATATCCCTGTGGGTAATTTCTTAGGTGTCATGATACTAGAGCCTTTACATTGGTTATAAAGCTGTTTGGACACTATGTCTGGGCTTAGGGATGAATCCAGAGTAGTCCATGTCTGTTTATGCTGATTCATCTTTTGAAAATTAGAGTAATCAAAGCTGAACCACCCACCGTTGGAAGTGCTGGTCATGCTAGCATTTGCACTTCCAAAAAGACCTAACTCCTCAGGTGGGGAATGCAAAGGAGCATTAAGTGATTGAATTAACAGGCATTAGCGGTAGCCGTCACTCTGACTGGCAGTATACCCTTTTTGTGCGGGCAATTTAATATTTACCATATTGTGCATACATAAGGCACGGTTATTAATAAGACTGCAGAATTCTTGAGGAGACCATACTGGAAGCCCTACCAAACACGTTCGAAATGGATTAGTAACTCCTCCAATGCTGAGACAAAGCGATGACTGATTAATCTGTCTAGCAAGTGTTATCCATACATTATCTCTAGGTCGACTAAAATGTGTTACCTTTAATTCTTCAGCTACCACTACACCAAGCAATATAACAAAAGTAAACCTCATTTTTCTTTTTTTACCTTGACCTTCTTTTTCTTATCAGTTTTTAACCTTACTGTTCCCGATACCTGAAGACTACACCTTTGTAACCTTCTAATGCAGTTATCTAATGCCTGATTGGGATCTCCTCTTATAGGCCCTACAACAGAATGTTGTGTTAAAGGTACCAGTTTTCTACACCTTACAGAGGCTATATATGATGCACTTTGAGCTTTAACCCTTTTCAAAATATATTGTATCTCCCACCGATAATAGGCCAAGATTTTCTGCTCATGAGATTCATAAAGGTCTAAAGCTGAGGCAGTATTTAGCCCTGTCTGATTCCGTAGTGCCCACTCCCAATTATGTTCCCGGGTATGTCTATAATTACAGGTGTTACACCATAAATGAAAAAGTGACAGCTGATCCACCCAAAAGGTCTTATCACAACCCCTACAACACCGTGCAACCCAAGCAGCACAATTTGGGCTGTGACATTCAAGGCAGTTCTCTTTTGCCGGTCCTCTTATATGGAAAGATGATAATGATTCAATAATGTCAATCAGTTCCCTGGTCGTCCGGCAACGGCGTGTTATGGCCCTGTCGATCGCCTTCGAGCGTCCTTTCAGTTGAAGCAGTAGTGGTCTCAGGATCAGGGGCAGCTTCTTCTCCAGACGGTCCTTGTCCTCTTCCGTGAGTTGGTCCACCAATCGCTGCATCAAGAACAGGTTTAGTCCACTTGGCAGGTACCCACAATGCTCCTGTAGGGGTGGAAATACAAAGATATCCCCTTCCCCAGGACAGGACCTTAGCAGGATCCTTCCATAACCCTGTCTTGGGATCTCGGTATTTTACCCATACTTCTTTTTTCTGTTCACCAATCTCTTGTGGCTTATAGTGTAGTTCTGCTGGGGGTTGCCCTACATGTCCAAATACACACAAATGATTGATCACAAATAACCTTTTCAATAATCTTGCCTGGGGGTCAGTTACTTCGTCATGCTTGGCTAAATACTTCTTTAAGGTACCACATGCCCTTTCGATGATGGCCTGCCCTGTTGGGGAATTTGGGATACCTGTAACATGTTCAATCCCCCAACTTCTTAAGAATTTCTCTATCCTTTGACTGATATAGGCAGAACCATTATCTGTTTTAATTCTTTTTGGTGTACCCATCACTGCAAAGCAACTGTACAAATGTCTTTCCACATGTATAGCTCTTTCTCCTGTCTGAGCTGTTGCCCATATATATTTGCTATAAGTATCAATGGACACATGTACATACTTTAGTCTGCCAAAACTAGGGACGTGTGTAACGTCCATTTGCCATAATTCATTTGTTTGCAGGCCTCGTGGGTTTACTCCTAGGCCTAAACCACTTCCCCCATTATGGTGACTACAAGTCGGGCATGCCCTCACAATAGCTTTTGCTTCTGAGAATGTTATCCTAAATTCTCTGCTTAAGCCTTTTGCATTTTGGTGAAACATTGAGTGGGCCTCTCGAGCCAATTGGTGATTTGACAGAGGTGTGCTTTGGGTAATGGTGACCAATCTATCTGCCCTATCATTCCCTTCACCTAAACCAACATCCCATTTGTGACTTCTAATATGAATTACAGCATAAGCATGTTCCCTGGATCTTGTAGCTCTCTTTAACTGCAATAATAGTTCATATAGTCTTTGATTTTGCACCTCTTTTATGGAAGCATCTTCAATTCTTGCTACAACTCCTGCTACATATAGAGAGTCTGTAACAACATTCAAAGGTTCCTTAAATTGTGCCATTGCCCCTACCACTGCTAACAGTTCCATGGTTTGTGGGCTGTCCACTGCTTCCGCTTGCAGAATATGATGCTTCCATACTCCCTTTTCTTGCCAGGTTATTGCAGCAGTTCTTGATTTCCTGCCAGTGTCTGTAAATGTAGTAATGGCACCTGAGATAGGAGAATTCTCTCGCTTTGGACGAGTTATCCAGTCCCAGTCCCCTATCCATTGAATCAAAGCTGGTCGAAGCTGATATATGTCCTGATTTAGGACAAATTAGGGGAAATCTCCAAAAGGGAGCCCCCCAAACAAAACAAACCTCCAACCACCCCTCCCCCAACACCGGGTTCGGGAAGGAATTTCTCGGAGGAGCAAAGTGGAAAACAAAACCTATTTATTTACAAGTAACAAAAGAACACTCCCCAACACAAGAAAAGGGAAGAAACAGACTGTGTGGTGAGGGCACTGAGCTTCTCTTGCAAGCTCCAGGTGTCCTGGACGTCTCAGGTCAGGTCCGGAGCCGGTCCAGTATCTTCAGGGGAGGGTAAGAAAGAGGGAACAAAAGAAAAGAAAAAAGCGCAAAAAGCAGAAAGCAAGCAAGCAAAGCGGCTAGTCAAGCAGCAGCAAAAAGCCAAAAGCCAAAAAGCCTGGTCAAACACTCCCCCCCTCTCTTCCCCGCCCCACTGCAGCAAGACGGCCGGGGGGGGGGGGGGGGAAGAGAGAAAAGACACAGCTGCCAGACACAACACACGATATTGGGATAAAGACTGTCAACCCACGACAATATGTTTCAATAGGGTAACATGCACCTAAGAGAGCTTCCTGCAGTTCCTCTGAATTAGTCAAATACCAGTCCAAGGTATCCTTTTTCATTGGTATCTTGATGGCAGCTGGTTCTGCCCCAGCCGCCTGCAACATCCTTTCTCTGCCCTTCTTTATCAGATCCGCTAACATTTCAATTTTTTGAAAAAGAGTCTTACTTTGCTGCAGTGGGGGGGGAGATCCATTCTAATATCTGTGTTTCCCCCGTTTCTTGTTTGCATTGCGTAAGTGCTCCCAAAAGATACTGTGGGCCCTTCCAAATGGTCAGATCTATGGGTAAGTCTGGATCCCTTTGATGAACATGTCCATGCATAACACAGTCCATAATTTGCTGAATGACCCGCTGTTGTTTGTCAGTAATACACACCAGATGAGTTGGGTCAGTTCCTTTCAACAGTGGACGCAACTCATCGAGCAGTTCATTGGGTATTCCCACCATTGGTTTTAACCACTGTAAATCATCCAAGAATTTTTGAGCATCATTTAAGGTGGTTATTTTTGTTTTTAATTGCAGCTTTTGAGGTTTGACAATTTGTTCTGTCATAGACCATCCCAGGTATTTCCAGGGAGAAGTTGTTTGGATCTTCTCAGGAGCTACTACTAGAGAGTATTGTGCCAGTGTGGTTCTTATTTCCTGGACTTGTTGTTGTGTGAAAGGCATCAGCTGAGCAAACAATAGATCATCCATATAATGATATATCACTGTATTAGGCCATTGCTTTCTAAGAGGTTGCAAAGCTGCACTGACATAAAGCTGACACAAGGTGGGGCTGTTGCGCATGCCCTGCGGAAGAACGGTCCATTCAAACCTCTGATCAGGTGCTTCTTTATTAATCGCAGCTAATGTGAAGGCAAACTGTCGCATATCCTGCGGGTGGAGGGCGATAGTAAAAAAGCAATCCTTAGGTCAATAATCAGCAAAGGCCAATCCATCGGGATCATGGCTGGGTTAGGTAATCCAGGTTGTAATGAGCCCATAGGTTCCATCTGTTCATTAACAGCACGCAAATCATGGAGCAGCCTGTATTTCCCTGACTTCTTTTTAATTACAAAAATTGGAGTATTCCAGGGGCTGGTAGATAAACGCAAGTGTCCCTGTTGAAACTGTTCTGAGACGAGCTGATGTGCGTGTTGAAGACTTTCCCCTTTCAAAGGCCATTGCTTAACCCATACCGGGGTGTCAACAATCCAGGTGATGGGAATTGGGAAAGTCCAAGCAATGGCTTTTACTCCAAAGGGTGTTCATTTGTTAAAACCACCCCTAGCTGAGCCATAATATCCTGACCTATAAGGCATTGAACCGTAGGTGGTAACTGTACCACTGAAAAGATTGCTGTAAGCTGTTTCCCGTCGATATGAACTCGGAGGGGGGGCGAGCAGCTAGCCAGGGTAAATCCTCCGACCCCGGATACTGCAGTGGCTGCCGGCTGTAAAGGCCAATGTTGAGGCCAGCAATTAGGACTAATAATGCTGGAATCTGCTCCAGTATCCAGTAGACCTGAAAATTACCGTTTTTGTCCTTTGAATTCTACTTCTACCTTTTTCTTGGGTCTCTCGGCAAGATTTAAAGTTAACAAAGTAAGTCCTCCTGTGGAACCAAAAGCACTTTCTCTCCTCTCTTGACTTTTTACTGGTTGTATTCCTTTAGTCATTTGCTCAAGCGGTACCAGCTGAGCAATCCTTTGTCCCTTATTTATTTGAAGAGGAGGAAAAGGGGTGTAAGCCATTACCATAATCTCTCCCGTGTAATCCGCGTCAATAACGCCAGGTAAAACAAACAATCCCAACATAGATGCAGAAGATCTTCCAAATAGCAGAGCACCCACTGCTTTGTTCTGTATAATAATAGGTCCTTGGACCCCCGTTGGGATTTTTTGCGGGTGCGGAGTCATCAGTGTCACGTCTACTGCGGCTGCCAGGTCTATGCCGAGGCTCCCTGCTGTGGCGGGCTGGAGGTTGCCTGCTGCTGTGGGTTGGAGGCTCCCTGCTGCGGAGGGTTGGAGGCAAGGGGGGGTGTTGTTGTTGCAGCGACGACTTGTGTCTGGGCGCGGCCGCTGCGGGAATACGCGCTCCTGGGGAAGTTTCCCGACCTCCGTTTACAAGTGCCCGTATTATGATTGTCCATACGGCATTTCTGGCACCAGATTCCAACAGCCTGGCATTCCCGGCGTACGTGGTCCGTGCCTCCACATCGGTAGCATTTCATGCGGCCCCCTTTATTTGATGCTGCAAATGCGGCTGACGCTTGAAGAGGTGTAAGAGCGGCTAACACCTGACTCTAAGAGGACTTTGCCTGTTCTTGCAAGCCTATTCCTAACTGTTTGATCTCGTCTACCACAAAAGCCTGCTGCCCGGTCGGTACGAGAGCCATCCTCTCTAATGCCTCCTCTATAGTCCAATTGGCACCTAAGGTATTAAGTACGTTCCTAGTAGCAGAATTACAATTTTGAAGTGCACACTGTTTAAGGAGGGCCCCGTGCATATATCCCGCTATGCCAGCTCTCTCAATTGCAGCAGCAGCTTTATCAACAAAAGCGCCAAATGATTCCTCTCTGCCTTGCTTAATTCCCATATATACTGGTATCCCTCCTGGTTCCTTTACCCTTTCTATTGCCAGTCTGACTAACCTCATTGCCTCCCGGCACTTCTCCTGACCTATTGAGGCTTGTGCCTCAGTACGAAGGAAAGGTCCCAGACCCATAAGCTCATTAACAGTGATGCCATGGAGGGGGTCACTCTGCTGCCTTTGTACTGCCACGCACTCGCTAACGAGCGCTTGCCAATGAGCATTAAACAGCAATTGTTGATGTTGGGTAAAGATTAATTTAACTGTGCCACGACAATCATTAACAAGAAGGATGCTGGTGTCAAAAATATAGTCGAGCATTTGTTTGGCTGGTTCGCTTTTAAAGCCAAACTAAGAGTAGCTCGCAATTGAGATAACATTTTCCAGTCAAGAGCAGTGAGTGTCGCTTGTATGCCTCCCCTGGCCTGAGGAGTGGAGACAACCGGACAAGCCAGTTCGCTAGACATACTTATCAGCTCTTAATCTCCCTTTTCCATGGCATCTTTGGCCAGGGCAGCCCACGCATCTCGTCTATCCCTCGCAATCGTCGCCGCTAGGTCGTTTTCCGCCCCAGGGATCGACTGATTGCTTTTCAGGAACGGAGTATGCGTTTGTGGCCCCAGCTGCTGCGATACAGCAGATACGGGAGACTCAGAAGTGCTCCGTGTAGCCTGCGGCAATACAGACAACAAAGCACCCTGCGGAGCTTGGCTCATTAGGGGGGGCTGGCTCGTTAAAGGAGGCGGCGAAGCGGGTAATGCAGCACTCTGTGGAGCCTGGCTTATAGACTGGCTCGCAGCCTGGCTCGCAGTCTGGCTCGCCGAAAGAGGTGGTGAGGCTGGTAATAAAACCGTCCTCGTAGCAGGGCCAAGAGGAGTTCCCGACTCCTTATCAAACTCCCTGTCTTGATCGTATTCTTTGTTACGATCATGAGCGGCAGTAGCCTGTTGAGCAGCCCTTTTTTCAGCCTGAAACTGCAACCGTTCGGTATTAACGACCTGCCATAATTTACCCCACTTCCTAGCAGTTTTATCATCGTCTAACATAGCCTGCCATAATATATCACCAAATTTACGCCATTCCGACAACTCGTGAACTGTGTGGGGATTTACAAAAATACCCCTTTCCAAACCATAAGCCAAAAGTCCCGGTAATTCTATCTGTAAATCTATTCACTTAATCTGCCTTTTTTGCAAGAAAGTAATAAAAAGTTCATATGCGGCTTGCCTTTCCATACCTATATCGTAAGTGCGCACTTTGCAGCTCCTCAAGGTCGCGGCCGCACGTATCGGCCAGGCCCGTCTATACGGTCGCCTAGGGCACGGCGCGTCTCGGCGGGTTTTCCTCCACTTTTTTCTTCGCGCTTATTTGCCATTCCGGCTGCTTCGGAACCCGAACCAGTCATCACTTCCTGTGGTGTTCCCAATCCCCGTGGTGTTCACTATCACGTGAGGGTGTCACCATTTATTGAAGTGAAGGGGAGATGACCATCCTTTAATGCACCGAACTCCGATTTATTGATCGATCAGCCACTTTATATAATAGTGTTAATTAACTTCATGCATATTACAAAATCCAGGCTCACAATAGGCTAACAGAGAAAACTCTAACCACTCCTTTTGCTTTACAATACCTATAATTGTTTATTAAAAACAGAACCAGTGTTCCCACTGTGATATGAAAGGTTCCCAAAACTTCCATATCTGTTCCCAGGGTGCCATCTTTTCCCAGAGAGGGTGTTTTGCTTGTTATGGGAAGACTGTCTGAGAACCTTATTGTTTATAAAGTGATACATGAGAGAGCCTAATTGTTTATAGAAATCAAGCCTGGGAACTGCTTTTGGAACTGCTTTGCAACTACCTTTTACTGTTCTCTCAACTGTATGCCTTCATGGCCTTTTTCTTTAAGCCATGCTTGAACTAAACTCTCCACACAACAGTGTGTCCAGGTGGTCAAGAAGGCCAAGGCATCCTGGCCAGTATCAGGAATGGTGTGGCCAGCAGGAACAGGGAGGTCATTCTTCCCCTGTACTCAGCACTGGTGAGGCCACACCTTTGAGACAGAGTAAAGATCCATTCTGAATTAAGTGAAGTGTCTAAGAAAGGTGAAAAGTCTGTGAGGCCAAAGCTGAAGGAAGAACTCGCATGCCGAGACAGCAAAGAAACAGAGAAAGAAAAACAGAAAAGACCACAAAGTCGATTTGCCCCCGACTTAGAAATTCCTTTGATAAAGAAGAACTGGTGCTAAATGTCACGTGGAATAAATATGTATGAACTTATTGTGAAACTGTATGCATATGCATTTGGAAGGGGGATAAAAGAAGACCCGAGGTCTTCAGAGGCACGCATGCCTTGTTGAGGGACTTGCATCCGGCGCGCGTGGTAAATAAACATACCAACCTTTACAACTTTTATAAAGTTGTGAGGTTTCTTCTTTTCTCTGCAAAACATTATGGTGAGCCAAGACAGGAGTTCTCTGTCCCCGCAGGGGCAGGGGGGATAGACGGACCTCCAAGGCGCGCCCTAAGATTTTTTCCTGGTGGGGCTCCGCTCGTCTCAACTTGCCACCTGCGAGGACAGACAACGACCTGCTGGCCTGCGGAGGAAGATACGGTATGTACTGAGGGGCCCCCGGGGGAGGGAAAGGAGAGCAAGGGAGTAAACCACCCAGAGACGTCTGGGTTCAGCTGATAGAGCAGCTGTATTAGAGATGGGGTTCATCGTTCTGATACAGCAGACCGCTAGTGGCTCTGGGGGTGAGCTGGGTGAACCCGTGTATGTGTGTTGGGAGTTCCTAGTTCTGATAGAGCAGAACTGCTAGAGGCTCTAGGGGTGAGCTGAGTGAACCCGTGTATGTGTGTGTTGGGGGTTCATAGTTCTGATAGAGCAGAACTGTTGAGCCCGTGTGTGCTTTGTTTGTGTGTGTGTGATGTCCAGACGCTGTGTTGCTGTATGGTTAATGTGTGCATTGTGTAGTCGGTGCACTGTGTTTCTAATCGTGCAAGTGTATAAGTGTATGGTGTATAAAAGAGAATAAATCTACAGTGCGGGGGGGTCAGTACTACCCGTGTTTGAAGCAGCCGAGTGAGGCCTGAGGTGCCGGCTGCAGCAGTCTGCAGGGGCAGGGACAGAAGTGCCCCGCAGAGAAGCAAGTGGAACAATGTCAGTGATAGTATTTATCATGTTTAAATGTAGTGATTTGTGTAGATCTAGTACATTTTAACCGTGAGTATGAGCTCAGAGAGTTCCTTTGCCTTGGATGATTGATTTTGATCTCTAGACTGTATGCTGTTATATTGATTGTGTCCAAGAAAATTGATGTGAGTAAATGCTGAATTATGGTATGCTATGTTGTGTTGAGAAAAGCGAGCACTTTGAGAGATATGCCCTTTCCCAGTGGTTTTGTGTGGTGATTTTCTTCCTCTGCATTGTGGTAATTTGATTCTCAGATTGTATAGTAGTGTTTGTGGAGATTTTAAGATTTTGTTGCAACAAGAGTGGCATTTTACATAGGAGAACTATAGTACGGTGATTTATGCTTAATTACGATAGAGTTATAGGAATTCCAAGAATTCCCCCCCTCACAGCAATTCAAGCCTTGGCTCTAGCAAATTTGAGATAAAGGGGGGGTGCGGGTTCAAGTGTTTGTGTCTGTGGGCATATCAGAGTTTCGGCTGTGACTAGCACAGCCTTTTTGCAAAGCAGTAAAACAAGTGTAAGTAGACACAGGGCTTAATTAGATTGTGCAAGAAGAGAACTAGAAAAGACTGATATTTTGTTTGATCAGAATATAGTGTCTATGTCACGTTTTTGATTAGCATGCTGTGTGAGGTGACAGTGGCTGTCCCCTGGGTACAGGGACAGCTCTGGCTGCCCCGTCTCCCCAGGGAACACGAGAATGGCCTGTGAGCAAAAGCTAGATGTGCAGTTATTATTGCAGTGCGGTGTTTATGAGAAACACTAGTTTTGCTGTTCTAATAAGTGTCAGAGCACATGTAAATTAGAGGTTTCTAGTCAAGCAGATTCAGAACCTAAAGTCTTAGAACTTGTGTGTGAGAACCACATCCGATACCTGCCACCTTGAGCTGTGTGTATAAGAAGAAAGTTGAGAAACTACTGTGGAAGTCTGTAAAAAGGTTTGAGTAGAAACGAGATAGGGCAAGGAGAAATAAGTAATGAGAACTGACCAGAGCAAAGAGGTTCCTAAATTAGCCCCTTTTGGGAGGGGCTCACTGAGAGAAGGATGCCAGTAGGAGCAGCTCAGAAAATAAAAAGATTTATAATACTTCATTGCTGTTAGTAATGTTTTAAAATAGGGGGATAAATGAGATAGAGTTTTTGTATGCTGAAATGTCTTTGTGTTTTAAGAAATCACCCAGAATGGCAAAGAGACTGTAAGATCAGACCGCCCTCTGGTCTTGGCCCTTGAAAAAGGAAAACAAGGCAAAGAGAAAGCAAATCAAACATGTTGTTCAGCATGCAGCATAAGATAGCAACGTATGAAATCAGGCAAGGATTATCATGCTGAAATGCAAAGCAATCACAGTTCACAAAATGAGTACATATGATTTGCTAAAGTCTCCTCCCAAGGGAAAGGAAGAAGGGTAAAGATGACCTCCCCAAAGAAAAAAATTGTTGTCGACACAAGAGTCATATACTCAGTTTTAATAAAGCTTTAGTACCTGTGGAGAATGTTTATGTTGTAGTGTGGGGAATGAACAACTGGCCAGTCTGAGAAGGCATACTTGTGCAAACCTTTAAAGTAACATGTGTACTAGGTGTACCTAAAAGCTTTTGTACAATTCGCTCAATTTGCTAAACATTCTCAAATGAGAAAGGTTACTCTGGAGGCAAATGATATAAAGATGTTAAGCTTAACATTAACAGACACTGAAATTAAGAAAGACATTAGTAAGGAGATATTAGAATAAGTAAACAAGTGTTTTCAAGGGTATGGGCCTCTGCTGTACCAGAGAGAGTGAAAGATGCTCCCCCATGAGCATCAAGTTTAAGGAAAGAACACAACTAGTGAGAACTGAGTAGTACCCTCAAAAGGAAAATAAAGAAGGAATCAGCCCAATAACTGATAGTACTGGATTAAGGGCTGTCAATAAGATAACACAGAATTTATACCCTGTGGTAGCAAATCCGTATACCTTACTAACTTGTTTAACACCTGAGCTAACCTGGTTCACTGTTTTAGGCCTAAGAGATGCCTTCTTTTGCCTCCCTATCCACGAAGCCAGCCAGAAAATTTTTGCATTCAAACTCAAGCTCACATAGTCCATGTGGCTGAAGGCTTCAAGATTCCCCACTCCGATTGGAGAACAGCTTGCAAAGACCCAGAGTCCCAAGAAGCTCCACAAGAGGAAAGGAGGCTGTTGCAGTACGTAGATGATCTTCTAGTAGCCACTCGGACAAGACAAGCAAGAGAAGCCTGGACGGTAAGCCTTTTGAATTTCCTAAGACTCCAAAGATGCAGAGTCTCTAAGAAAAAGGCACAGGTATTAAAACAGAAAGTAATCTACCTGGGGTAAGAAGTGAATGCTAAGCAGCAGACTTTAAGGCAGAGAAGCCGTATGCCAAACCCCGAAACCCCAGACAACGAAGGAACTCTGAACCTTCTTAGGCGTGGCAGGGTAGTGCCAGCGGTGAGTTTATAATTATGGACTGTTCGCCAGACCCCTCTATGCTCTTATTGCAAATAGAAACTGAGATCTCCAGTAGACAAAAGACACCACACAGGCCTTTCGCCAGCTAGAGAGAGTGCCCTCATGTCGGCTCCAGCTTTGAAACTTCCAGATGTAAGTAAACCATTCTTTCTATTGTTTTGCAGAGAAAAGAAGAAACTTTACAACTTTATAAAAGTTGTAAAGCTCGGTATGCTTTTATTACGATACTCGCTGGACGCAAGTCTCTTAACAAGGCATGCGTACCTCTGAAGACTTCAGGTCGTCTTTTATCTCCTTCTCAAATGCATATGTATACAGTTTCACAATAAGTTCATACATATTCATTTCGCGTGACATTTAGTACTAGTTCTTCTTTATCAGAGGAATTCTTAGGTCTGGGGCAGATCGACTTTGCGGTCTTTTCTGTTTTTCTTTCTCTGTCTCCTTGCTGTCTCTGGAATGCAGCCTTTCCTTCAGCTTTGGCCCTACAGACTTCTCACCTCTCTCAGGCACTTCACCTAATTCAGAATGGATCCCCACTCCGTCTCATTCCCTCTTTCCTAGGAAATAAGTAAATTCTTTTACTTAATGAAAACTTTTACAACAGCAAGTGTCTTTTAGTGCTTTACTGTGTGGTTTTGACAAAGATGTTAGTACAGCTATTTGTTGTAGCATTCTCTAGTACTAAATTAACAATATAATAGATAGTTCTAAACTTATCTTAACTAATATTAGTAAGACTACAATGGGGTGACACAACTTATTAAAGATTTTATTCGCAGTTGGTGACTATCTAAAGATCACATCTAATAATCTTAACAAAATTACATATACAGAGATTAGAATGGTTTTTACTAGACAGAATAACATCATTGCTATTAATTTGTACAGCAGCACAAGCAGTTCTCAAGCATACTCTCTTTTTTAGTATATACGAGCACAGTTTTCTAGACAGTGACTGGATGGACTTCGAAGTGACAAATACTCTGTTCAGTGTCTAAACACACATCTTGAGTATTAATAGTATTGCTTTCGCAAATGATTCTAAGTTTACTGTCTGCCACTTTCCATTCATCTTTTGTGCTCACACTCTATGTTCTGAAGGATAGAGTATTGTTTTTTCATGGTTTGATTTTAGAGCAATGATGGGATTGACGACATAAACAGTGGCATTATGTATGGTAAGCACAAAGGCAGTTGCTACATTAGAAACAGGATCATAGGTGAAATTCACTATAGTCTGCTAGGTTTGAAACTCCTTTTCAGCATTAATTGCATTATCTCACACAATTTCTTGAATTTTAGCTGGAAAATTACTTTCACCTCTTTCTCATATGATCAGAACTGCTGTTGCTTGTATCTATAACTGTGCTTGTATACAACTGAAAGCTAAAGACACATTATCTTGTACTATACTAAGTGCTTCTACTATCAACTTGTGGTCTTGGTCCCTGGCCTTTTCATACTTCTTTACTTTGGCAGTACTTTTGAAATCTGTCACTGGCTAGTTCTTAATGCTAATAGAGATTACTATAAAGGCTGCTTCAATTTTGTTAGGCTACTTGCTGCAGTGGCTAGTTTATTCACTAGTATTTCTGAATCAATTCTATTTAAAACTCTTAATCTTGTCTTTAATATGCTAGTTAGATGTTTGTTATGGGGAACAGGAACTGCTTTTTGTTTATGACTATCCCTCCCTGCCAGAGGGATGTGCTGGGCTCACACTGCAAATTCAGACACACTTCACAAGTGTATCTGACAGTGGTTTAGGTCATATTTGAGGTAGATGTTTGTTCTGAAATGTAGAGACTTCAGGAATCTTTTTCTCCTTCTAGAGCACTTGATTTCTCAGATGTGTGGCAAGCAGGAATGTCTCTCTTGGTCTACGAAACCTCACCCACCTTGCCCCTAGCTTCAGGTCCAAGCCTCAAGTAAATAATGAAGGGGAAGTCTAAGAGAAGAGCTTTAATTTATTGCAGTGCCTCAGAAGAAATTGGGATTATGTTTTTGCTACTTGAAACACTCAGCACAAAAGTGATGCTTAAAATCTTACAGCTTGCTGCTGAGCTCTGAGGGGGAGTCTTTCTCTACTTCTTTTAAGCAGAATCTAATTGCTTCAGACTGGGACAATCACTGATTTAAACTTCAGTAGGAAAAGGGATAGCTATAAATAAAGAAAATCACTTTTCTTGCTTGGGTTAATTTACTACTTGCAGTTCAGCACTCTTTACTAGACATTGCCTGAGTGTTCAGCTAACTGGCTTGGAAAATGACTTAAGGAGCTGTTGTTCAGTCACATTCTTTACTACGTTAGGTTCAAGTTTGGAGTTTGGGTAGGGTCTGAACTAGTATGGGGTGTATAAGGCTTTGCTGTGGTAAAAAGTGCAGAGTTTACTTTGAATTCAAATGAAAGTTTGATAGTAATTCGAGCTCAAAGGCAGGTCACTTTTACAGGTTGTATCAAGGTGAAATTACACTAACAGTCTGATTCACTTAGGTTACTACAGACTTCTTGGTGTTCATATACACCAGGGGAGGTTCAGACACTAATTACATCTGGTCTCTTATAAGTTACTCTATTGATGACTTGGCACTCTACTTTGATTTCTTCTCTTCTGATTCTTTGAAGAGTCTACAGTTCTTGTTCTTGCTATTCTTGCTCTTCACATATCTGATTCTTGTGGATTACTACAGTAGATATGTTTAAATCTTTTATCTCAGAAGGTTTTCTTATGGATTTAGTATACTGATTAAATGCTAGGGACTAAGGCTATTTAGCATTACTTTGAACAGAGTTACTCTCAAGTTCTGAAACTTCAGTTATGATTACACACAATACAATTCTACAAACTAAAATATGAGCTACTCTTGACTGCAATATACTCAGTTTGCTTGAGTAAGTTTTAATCTCAGTTCATTGTCTCTTGGCGTCACTCTTTAAGGGGTTTTTGGGCTTTCTTCACTTGAGAGTGATGGATCTAGGCATTTTGCTCTTTGATTTTGATTGCAGTGAAGGTGGTGAGAAGTACTCGCAGTGGTCTGTTTTACTGTGGTTCTGAAGTTTTCTCTGTAAGAGACTTAACACATACATCATCTTCAGGCTATTTAACTCTTTGCTCTGTGTTTCAGCTACATGTACTTTGAGCTGTTTGCTTAATGCCACTATGTAGGTGGACATTCTGGACATTTCTTTTGTATTCTATATGGTCTTCTATAAGTCATTTTAAAAGGACTCAGCATTTTTTTAGCTCAAGGTTTAGTTTGAATTTGCAATAGTGCTAGTGGAAGAGCTTGGGCTAGGGTAGATTAACTTCTTGCCCCAGTCTTATGATTTGCTGCTTAATCAAATGATTTATTCTCTTCACTTGGCTACTTGATTTGGGGTGGTATGGGGTGTGAAGTTTTTGATCTATGCTCAGATGGCTACTAATCTGTTGCACTATTTTGGAAATGAAATGTGATTCTTTATCTGAGGATATCGTGGCTGGAACTCTGAAGCGTGGTATTATTCTTTATAAAAATAATCTGGTCACCTCTTGAGCTTTGACAGTTCTGGTGGGGAATGTTTCTGGCTACTCTGAAAATGTATCTATCAATACTAGTAAATACTGATACCCCCCTTTCCTTGGGAGTTCTGAAAAGTTAATTTGCTACTGCTGTACAGGCTCATGGCCTCTCCCAGTCTGACTGAGTTTTGGCTGGGGGCGTATTTTGGGGTTAATTTGGAGGAAAGGATCACATTGTCGGCTTACTTGAGTGATAGTGGCATATAAATTCTTGACAACGATACAACGATTGTTTCAATCAGATGTGTGTTCTAGAAAGCTTGTGGAAATTACTGCTTCAAAGTCAACACTTCATTTTAATGCACTCTGTATTATTCGCAGCCTTGGTTATTTCGAAAAGGAGCTACACTCTATAAAAGGCTTCTAAGCAGTTAGGCCTTAGTGTGTTTTCTAGTGCTCTTCTTTCACTAGTAACTACAAAAATGGGAAGGGATTACTAGCTCTCTTTCAATGGTAGCCCACTCTTTGCAGTTGTACGTCTCTTTTGGTTAGTATTATTGTATTATGTCTTACTTTCGAGGAAAATCTGTACTTCACTTTTTGCTGCTTTCTTTGTCTCTCCATCTGCTAGCTCATTTCTTTCTTCTAATTTTAAGCTCACTCTCTAGTGTGCCTTAATATGCCTTTTCAGGTAGCTGAACTGCTTCTAGTAGCTGGATTGTCTTTTCTTTCTCTGTGAGGTCAGCAGTCCCCTCTCTTTCCAGATGGCTCTATGTGCATGTATGACTCTAAATGCATTCTTTGGGTCTATGTAGATGGTTATTCTCTTTTTTTTTGCTTTTTCTAGGGCACGGGTCAGGGCACTTACATCTGGAAGTTTCAAAGCTGGAGCTGACATGAGGGCACTCTCTCTAGCTGGCGAAAGGCCTATGTGGTGTCTTGTGTCTACTGGAGATTTCTGTTTCTATTGGCAATAAGAGCATAGAGGGGTCTGGCGAGCAGTTCATAATTATAAACTCACAGCTGGCACTTCTCTGCCATGCCTAAGAAGGTTCGGAGTTCTTTCGTTGTCTGGGGTTTCAGGGTTTGGCATGCGGCTTCTCTGCCTTAAAGCTTGCTGCTCAGCACTCACTTCTTACTCCAGGCAGATTACTTTCTGTTTCACTACTTGTGCTTTTTCTTTGAGACTCTGCGTCTTTGGGGTCTTAGGAAATTCAAAAGGCTTACTGTCTAGGCTTCTCTCGCTTCCCTCATCTGAGTGGCTACTAGAAGATCGTCTACGTACTGCAACAGCCTCCTTTCCTCTTGTGGAGCTTCTTGGGACTCTGGGTCTTTGCAAGCTGTTCTCTAATTGGAGTGGGGAATCTTGAAGCCTTCAGCCACATGGACTATGTGAGCTTGAGTTTGAATGCAAAAATTTCTGGCTGGCTTCGTGGATAGGGAGGCAAAAGAAGGCATTTCTTAGGCTTAAAACAGTGAACTAGGTTAGCTCAGGTGTTAAATAAGTCAGTAAGGCATATGATTTGCTACTACAGGGTATAAATTCTGTGTTATCTTATTGACAGCTCTTAATTTAGTACTATCAGTTATTTGGCTGATTCCTTCTTTATTTTCCTTTTGAGGGTACTACTCAGTTCTCACTAGTTGTGTTCTTTCCTTAAACTTGATGCTCATGGGGGAGCATCTTTCACTCTCTCTGGTACAGCAGAGGCCCATACCCTTGAAAACACTTGTTTACTTGTTCTAATATCTCTTTACTAATGTCTTTCTTAATTTCAGTGTCTGTTAATGTTAAGCTTAACATCTTTATATCATTTGCCTCTAGAGTAACTTTTCTCATTTGAGAATGTTTAGCAAATTGAGTGAATTGTACAAAAGCTTTTAGGTACACATAGTACACATATTACTTTAAAGGTTTGCACAAGGATGTTAGGATGCTTTCTCAGACTGGCTAGTTGTTCAGTTGTTTCCTACACTGCAACATAAACATTCTCTACAGGTACTAAAGCTTTATTTAAAACTGAATATATGGCTCTTGTGTCAACAAAATTCTTCTCTTTTGGGGAGGTCATCTTTACTTTTCTTCTCTTACTTTGGGAGGAGCTTTTAGCAAATCATATGTACTCATTTTGTGAACTGTGATTGCTTTGCATTTCAGCACGATAATCTTTGCCTGATTTCATACGTTGCTATCTTATGCTGCATGCTGAATAACATGTTTGATTTGCTTTTTCTTTGCCTTGTTTTCCCTTTTCAAGAAATCTGGGTGGTTTCTTAAAACACAAAGACATTTCAGCATACAAAACTCTATCTCATTTTTCTTCTTATTTTAAAACAGTACTAACAGCAATGAAGTATTATAAATCTTTTTATTTTCTGAGCTGCTCTTACTGGCAGCCTTCTCTCAGTGAGCCCCTCCCAAAAGGGGCTAATTTAGGAACCTTTTTGCTCTGGTCAGTTCTCATTATTTATTCTTCCTTGCCCTATCTCGCTTCTACTCAAACTTTTTTACAGACCTTCACAGTAGTTTCTCAACTTTCTTCGTATACACACAGCTCTTTAGGTTCTGAATCTGCTTGACTAGAAACTTCTAATTTACATGTGCTCTGACACTTATTAGAATCGCCAAACTAGTGTTTCTCATAAACGCTGCACTGCAATAATAACTGCACATCTAGCTTTTGCTCACAGGCTATTCTCGTGTTCCCTGGGGAGACGGGGCAGCCAGAGCTGTCCCTGTGCCCAGGGGACAGCCACTGTCGCCTCACACAGCATGCTAATCAAAAACGTGACATAGACACTATATTCTGAACAAAAAAAATATCAGTCTTTTCTAGTTCTCTTTTTGCACAATCTAATTAAGCTCTGTGTCTACTTACACTTGTTTTACTGCTTTGCAAAAAGGCTGTGCTAGTCACAGCCGAAACTCTGATATGCCCACAGACACAAACACTTGCACCCGCACCCCCCCTTTATCTCAAATTTGCTAGAGCCAAGGCTTGAATTGCTGTGAGGGGGGGAATTCTTGGAATTCCTTTAACTCTATCGTAATTAAGCATAAATCACTGTACTATAGTTCTCTTATGTAAAATGCTACTCTTGTTGCAACAAAATCTTAAAATCTCTACAAACACTACTATACAATCTGAGAATCAAATCACTACAATGCAGAGGAAGAAAATCACCACACAAAACCACTGGGAAAGGGCATATTTCTCAAAGTGCTCGCTTTTCTCAACACAACATAGAATACCATAATTCAGCATTTACTCACATCAGTTTTCTTGGACACAATCAAAATCAAACATCTAAGGCAAAGGAACTCTCTGAGCTCATATTTACGGTTAAAATGTACCAGATTTACACAAATCACTACATTTAAGCACGATAAATACCATCACTGACATTCTTCCACTCGCTTCTCTGCGGGGCACTTCTCTCTCTGCCCCTGCAGCCTGCTGCAGCCAGCGCCTCAGGCCTCACTCGGCTGCTTCAAACACGGGTAGTACTGACCCCCCCTGCACTGTAGATTTATTCTCTTTTATACACCATACACTTATACACTTGTACGATTAGAAACACAGCTCACCGACTACACAATGCACACATTAACTATACAGCAACACAGTGTCCGGACATCACACACACAAACAAAGCACACACGGGCTCAACAGTTCTGCTCTATCAGAACTATGAAATTCTAACACACATACACGGGTTCACCCGGCTCACTCTCAGAGCCTCTAGCGGTTCTGCTCTATCAGAATTATGAACCTCCAACACACATACACAGGTTCACTCGGCTCACTCTCAGAGCCACTAGCGGTCTGCTCTATCAGAACGATGAACCCCGTCTCTAATACAGCTGCTCCATCAGCTATACCTAGACGTCTCTGGGTGGTTTACTCCCTTGCTCTCTTTTCTTTCTCCCGGGGGCCTCTCAGTACATACCGTATCTTTCTCCGCAGGCCAGCAGGTCGTTGTCTGTCCTCGCAGGTGGCAAGTTGAGACGAGCGGAGCCCCACCAGGAAAAAATCTTAGGGCGCGCCTTGGAGGTCTGTCTATCCCCCCTGCCCCTGCGGGCTCGCCATAATGTTTTGCGGAGAAAAGAAGAAACCTTATAACTTTATAAAAGTTGTAAAGCCCGGTATGCTTTTATTACGACACGCGACGGACGCAAGTCCCCCAACAAGGCATGCGTACCTCTGAAGACTTCAGGTCGTCTTTTATCCCCTTCTCAAATGCATATGCATACAGTTTCACAATAAGTTCATACATATTCATTCCGCGTGACATTTAGCACTAGTTCTTCTTTATCAGAGGAATTCTTAGGTCTGGGGCAGATCGACTTTGCGGTAATTTCTGTTTTTCTTTCTCTGTCTCCTTGCTGTCTCTAGAATGCAGCCTTTCCTTCAGCTTTAGCCCTACAGACTTCTCACCTCTCTCAGGCACTTCACCTAATTCGGAATAGATCCCCACTTCCGTCTCACTATTTTTCCACGCAAGAAATTGCCTAGGGAATATTGGCTCAGGACTTGGGCCCTTACTGAAGGGCAGTTGCTTACTTCTCTAAGCAACTAGATGCAACAGCCAAAAGATGGCCAGGTTGCCTCAGAGCTGTAGCAGCAGTCGTGCTGAATATTCAAGAGGCATGCAAGTTTACCCTGAGACAAAAATGACTGTGCTAGTGTCCCACAGAGTATCTGCAGTACTAGAAGTAAAGGGTGGCCACTAGCTCTCACCACAGAGGTTTCTGAAATGCCAGGCCATCATGGTAGAGCAAGACGATGTAGAGATAGTGGTGACTAATATTGTCAACCCAGCTTCCTTTCTCAGTGGAATCAAAGAGAAGCAGTACACCATAGCTGCCTACAGACCACCGAAGCTACCTACTCCAGCCGCGCAGACTTAAGGGACACTCCTCCGGACGATGCAGAGACCTGGTTCACTGACAGGAAAACGACATTGCAAAGTTCACAGTGACTACCTGCAGAGAAGTAATCGAGTCTGGACCCTTACAAACAGGTACCTCTGCGCAGAAACCTGAGATAATTGCCCTGACCCGTGCCCTAGAAAGGGCAAAAGAGAAGAGAATAACCATCTACACAGACTCGAAGTATGCATTTGGAGTCATACATGCACATGGAGCCATCTAGAAAGAGAAGAGACTGCTGACCTCACAGAGAAAGAAGAGACAATCCAGCTGCTAGAAACAGTTCAGCTACCTGAAAAAGCATATTAAAGCACACTAGATAGTGAGCTTAAAATTAGAAGAAAGAAATGAGCTGGCAGATGGAGAGGCAAAGAAAGCAGCAAAGAGAGAGGTACAGATTTTCCTCGAAGGTAAGCCATAATACAATAATAATAACCAAAAGAGACGAACAACTGCAAAGAGTGAGCTACCATTGAAAGAGAGCTAGGAATCCCTTCCCATTTTCGTGGTTACTAGTGAAGGAAGGGCACAAAAAACACACTAAGGCCTAACTACTTAGAAGCCTTTTATAGAGTGTGGCTCCTTTTTCGAAATGACCAAGGCTGCGAGTGATACAGAGTGCATTAAAATGAAGTGTTGACTTTGAAGCAGGAATTTCCACAAGCTTTCTAGAACACACATCTAATTGAAACAATCGTTGTATCATTGTCAAGAATTTACATGCCACTATCACTCAGGTAAGCCGACAATTTGATCCTTGCCTCCAGACTAACCCCAAAATACCCCCCGGCCAAAACTCGGTCAGACTGGGAGAGGCCATGGGCCTGTACAGCAGTGGCAAATTAACTTTTCAGAACTCCCAAGGAAAGGGGGGGGGGGGTATCAGTATTTACTGGTATTGATAGATACATTTTCAGGGTGGCCAGAATCATTCCCCACCAGAACTGTCAAAGCTCAAGAGGTGACCAGATTATTTTTATAAAGAATAATACCACGCTTCAGAGTTCCAGCCACGATATCCTCAGATAAAGAATCACATTTCATTTCCAAAATAGTGCAACAGATTAGTAGCCATCTGAGCATAGATCAGGAACTTCACACCCCATACCACCCCCAATCAAGCAGCCAAGTAGAGAGAATAAATCATTTGATTAAGCAGCAAATCATAAGACTAAGGCAAGAAGTTAATCTACCCTAGCCCAAGCTCTTCCACTAGCACTATTGCAAATTCAAACTAAATCTTGAGCTAAAAGAATGCTGAGTCCTTTTAGAATGCCTTATAGAAGACCATATAGAACACAAAAAGAATGTCCAGAATGTCCACCTACATGGTAGCATTGAGCAAACAGCTCAGAGTAATTGAGAAACATGTAGCTGGAACTCGGAGCAGGGAGTTAGACAGCCAGTTAGATAGCCTAGAGATGATGTATATGTTAAGTCTCTTACAGAGAAGACTTCGGAACCACAGTGAGAGAGACCACTGCGAGTACTTCTCACCACCTTCACTGCAATCAAAATCAAGGAGCAAGACGCCTAGATTCATCACTCTCGAGTGAAGAAAGCCCAGAAACCCCTTAAGGAGTGACGCCAGGAAACAATGAACTGAGATTAAAACTTACTCAAGCAAAATGAGTACATTGCAGTCAAAAGTAGCTCATATTTTAGTTTGTAGAATTGTTTTATGTGTAATCATAACTAAAGTTTTAGAAGTTGAGAGTACCTCTATTCAAAGTAATGCTGAATGGCCTTAGTCCCTGGCATTTAATCAGTATACTAGATCCATAAGGAAACCTTCTGAGATAAAAGATTTAAACATATCTACTATAGTAATCCACGAGAATCAAGTATGAGGAGCAAGAATAGCAGGAACAAGAACTGTAGACACTTGAAAGAATCAGAAGAGAAGAAATCAAAGTAAAGTTCCAAGTCATCAATAGGGTAGCTTATGAGACACCAGATGTAATTAGTGTCTGAACCTCCCCTGGTGTATATGAACACCAAGAAGTCTGTGATAACCTAAGTGAATCAGACTGTTAGTGTAATTTCACCTTGATACAGCCTGTAAAAGTGACCTGCCTTTGAGCTCAAATTACTATCAGACTTTCATTTGAATTCAAAGTGGACACTGCACTTTTTACCACAGCAGAGCCTTATACACCCCATACTAGTTCAGACTCTCAATAGCTAGTAAAGAGTGCTGAACTGCAGGTGGTAAATTAACCCAAGCAAAGAAAGTGATTTTCTTTATTTATAGCTATCCCTCTGTCAGATACACTTGTGAAGTGTGTCTGAATTTGCAGTGTGAGCCCAGCACATCCCTCTGGCAAGAATTGCCATAGACAGAAAGCAGTTCCTATTCCCCGTAACAAACATCTAACTAGCATATTAGGGACAAGATTAAGAGTTTTAAATAGAATTGATTCAGAAATACTAGTGAATAAACTGGCCACTACAGCAAGTAGCCTAACAAAATTGAAGCAGCCTTTATAGTAATCTCTATTGGCATTAAGAACTAGCCAGTGACAGATTTCAAAAGTACTGCCAAAGTAAAGAGGTATGAAAAAGCCAGAGACCAAGACCACAAGTTGATAGTAGAAGCACTTAGTGTAGTTCAAGATAATGTGTCTTTAGCTTTCAGTTGTATACAAGCACAGTTATAGATGCAAGCAACAGCAGCTCTGATCATATGAGAAAAGAGTGAAAGTAATTTTCCAGCTCAAATTCAAGAAATTGTGTGAGATAATGCAATTAATGCTGAAAAGAAGTTTCAAACCTAGCAGACTATAGTGAATTTCACATATGATCCTGTTTCTAATGTAGCAACTGCCTTTGTGCTTACCATACATAATGCCACTGTTTATGTTGTCAATCCCATCATTGCTCTAAAATCAAACCATGAAAAAACAATACTCTATCCTTCAGAACATAGAGTGTGAGCACAAGAGATGAACCTTACATTAGTAAAACAATTAATTAAGCACCAAGACCTATTAGAGGGCTGCAAAGGAATACAAGAAAGCAGAAAGAAAACCTTAATTACTGTCCGACATGATACAAAGGATATAACCAGAGTTCTACAAAGAATAAAACAAAATATAGATCATTATTAGTGAGATGTAATCTTTAGGTAGTCACCAACTGCAAATAGAATCTTTAATAAGTTGTGCCACCCCATTGTATTTTTACTAATATTAGTTGTGATAAGCTTTAGATTATCTATTATATTGTTAATTTAGAACTGTAGAATGCTACAACGAATAGCTGTACTAACATCTTTGTCAAACGTACATGGTGAATCACTAAAAGACATTTACTGTCATGAAGGTTTTCATTAAGTAAAAGAATTTACTTATTTCCTAGGAAAGGGGGGAATGAGACAGAGTAAAGATTCATTCTGAATTAAGTGAAGTGTCTAAGAGAGGTGGAAAGTCTGTGAGGCCAAAGCTGAAGGAAAAACTCGCATGCCAAGACAGCAAGGAGACAGAGAAAGAAAAACAGAAAAGACCGCAAAGTCGATTTGCCCCCGACTTAGAAATTCCTTTGATAAAGAAGAACTGGTGCTAAATGTCACGCGGAATAAATATGTATGAACTTATTGTGAAACTGTATGCATATGCATTTCGAAGAGAAATAAAAGAAGACCTGAAGTCTTCAGAGGCACGCATGCCTTGTTGAGTGACTTGCGTCCGGCGCGCGTCGTAAATAAACATACCAACCTTTACAACTTTTATAAAGTTGTGAGGTTTCTTCTTTTCTCCGCAAAACACCTTGAGTATTGTGTCCAGTTCTGGGCACCTCAGTTTAGGAGGGACGTTGAGATGCTTGAGCGAGTCCAAAGGAGAGCAACGAGGCTGGTGAGGGGCTTGGAACACAAGCCATATGAAGAACGACTGAGGGAGCTGGGGTTGTTCAGCCTGGAGAAAAGGAGACTCAGAGGTGACCTTATCACTCTCTTCAAATTCCTGAAGGGTGGCTGTGGTGAGCTGGGGGTCGGTCTCTTTCTCCGGGCAACAACAGACAGAACAAGAGGACACAGTCTCAAGTTGCGCCAAGGGAGATACAGGCTAGAATTAAGGAGGAAGTTTTTTAGAGAAAGAGTGGTCGAATACTGGAATCATCTACCCAGGGAGGTGGTGGACTCACCATCCCTCGATGTGTTTAAAAAAAGACTGGATGTGGCACTTGGTGCCATGATCTAGTTGAGGTTTTAGAACATGGGTTGGACTCGATGATCTTAAAGGTCTCTTCCAACCTAGAAATTCTCTGTGGCTTGGGGTTTTTGGGGGTGTTTTGGTTTGAAAAGATAGGTATATGTGAAGAAAGGCAAGAGCCTCCCTTGAAATGGAAAATTCAAACCCCCTCCCTCCAAATTACTATAATTTTGAAATTAAGGGGATCTCAGGTAAAGATATGGGAGTGGGAATAACAGTTCTTTATTGGGAAAAAATTAAAATAAAATATAAAAATAAAAATGCAGTAATACAAAACAACACTGACAGAGTCAGAATACGACCTGACACCCTGTTGGTTAGGGTGGTGGTAGCAGTCTGATTAAATGGTGGTAGCAGTCCTCCTGGAGTGACAAACGTGGTTCTGTTGAAGCAGTGATCCTGTAGAAGGCTGTAGTTTTCCTCTGAAGGTCCAGTGGTGGTGTAGATGGGCCTGGTCTTCCTGTGGGAATCCAGTGGAAAAGGGCTGATCCTCGGGGAATCCAGTGGGAGAAGGCTGCCCTGGTGTCCCAAAATCTCAGATTATATCCAGGAAGGAATGCTCAACTCCTCCCCCTGGGCGGAGCATTTCACAATGGTATTATGTAATTTTTATCAGTCATGCAGTGAGACTCAATGGCCCATTAACAGGAGATATTGCCCAGAGGGAGGATTGGTTTGTGGAAGAAATAAAGAAAACTGCCCAATTAACAGAAGGTAACTGCCACACCTCTAACGGATGGCAAATAGAATATACACTTATCTTGCAATCCAGGACAGTGCAATTAAGAATAATCTCTAAAAAGAATTTGTGAGAAGTTCTTCAAAGAAAATGCAATTTGATGAGCTCTTACTTTACAAGATACATAATGAGACACGGGGTTAGGAATTTGAGGAGTATTGATTTGAAATAGATATTTAGATTTTATATATACATATATATATATATATATATATATAGAAACACTATATATAGTATATAATAATAGTATATATATTTCTTAATATTTGCTGCATTTTACTGTGCTAATTGCCTGTAAAGGGAAGACAGGGTATACGTGGGAGACAGGGTGTATGTGCGATAGCAATATGAAAGAATGCAAGGATGTGTGATAAGGGAAGGATGATGTTCATCAAAACAGGACAAAGTTACAAGGCTACCGAGATAACAAGGCTCCTCGGACCCCCGAACCAGATCTGACCAACCTCATGGTTTGGACTGTGACCAAAGGATCAGTAAGCATGTGCAAGAAGACAGGGTGAGAAGGTCGACTTTGATGAAGACCGCTTACTTCATCCCCCTGAGACCCCCAAGGCCCCCCAAGACGACCACCAGAGACAACTACGCAGGTGCAAGGGACTGATAAGTTAATTAGCATACGAAGCGAGACAAGGTGGAGCCAGGAAATGAATATGCATAAATGTATTGCAAAACCCAATGTATATGTAACATTTTAGAGGATAAAAAAAGAACGCTGAGAGCGAGTAGACGCACACACCTTTGCAGAGCTATCCTGCGTGTGGAGAAATGGCTACATGACAGAGGTCACGTAGACATTCGCTTGTTAGCCGACCAGGAGCTGAGAAAGTACCGAATACAGCTAGTTTGAGTTTTTGCACCTGCAAGATACCGTGTCCTTGGGCTTAGCTGGGTATGATAACAAGTGGACAGAGAGATGTGGGAAATAGAGAATGTAGGCCCAAAGGAATAAGGAAGAGTTGATGGTATAGTTTGACCAATAGATCGCTTGGTTTACAGAATATTCATAAGCTTATTACTTGCTGTATAAGTTTCTGATGCTCTCTTCAATAAACGGAACTTGCTTATCACTCATATTGAGTGTCCAAGTCTCCCCTCACCAACAAATGGCTCATCCCCAACAAAGGCCTCATTCTGCAACAAATGGCTGCCCGAATAGGGACCTAAAGGAAGTGTGAACTTGAGAGCCATTCTGCAACACCCACGTGCACCTGGCCAAATAAAAAGCATACGTACTTTATAACTCACTTTGTCTTTTAGAGTTTTAGAGTCTTTCCACGTATCAATAACACTATGTCATTATACATGTAACGATTTTGGTTGGAATAGAGTTCAAATGTGAATAGAAAGTAATTAAACATAAGAAAACATAAAAGGAGGTTTAGAGACACACAAAGACCCCTTTTAAAAATCTACTGAACAAGCTCTAACATGTGTGGAATTGGGGGGAATGCCAAAAGGGGGAGATAGGGGGTGGGGCACAAACAAGTCAGAACCTGCCTGATGTCTATGCGCCTCTCTCCCCAGCTTGCACAATAGCCTGCATCTGCAGAAAGTTCCCAAGTTAACTGCACAGTTGTGAGACAAGCAGAGCCAACAACAATATTTAGAGCTGTGGCCATGATTACATAATGACTGACTGTGAAAAATGCATATTATATGATTGGCTCTTTGCAAATATTAAAATAAATTCTATATGTGTTATGTTGGAAAGTTATGTTGTATTAATATTAACATAATATTAAAATAGAAACATAATATTAAAATAGAAACTATGTGATGTAAGATACTTTTTCTAACTAACTCAAGGAATGGATAAGATAATCAAGATGTTACAGGTAATAAATGAAAAAGCCAAATTAATAATAATAACGATAAGTTTTATTTTTGCAACCGAAATATGGTCTCCAATAGCCACAATCAAAGGGACAGCGTGGAGCCCGGGATCGGTGCTGGGTGAACCCTGATCCAACCTCTATCGCATTGGATCCCCTCTGTTCACGAATGCCGTCTCCGTCGGGGCTGGTTTTATACAGTTTTTTCCGCCTGAGGCAGAGGTTCCTCTATTATTTTCGTTGCTTTGCATATTCATGCAGTCTTCTTTCTCTGTGCAGGGCTGGACAATGCCGTTTCTGGGAAGTGACGAATGCTGATGTCGAGTTACAGGAACCCGGCATTTGGATGCACGTTCCTGAAAACTCTGGCTATCTTGATTGTAGATACTTATCGAGTATTCATCGCTTTTGGGTGTTTCCTGGATAGTCCCAGGAAAGGGCCCATCTCCGCACAGGCTACGTCCTTTCGCTTGCTAATTAGGTCTTCTTCCCTTGCTGCCAACTGGGGTTTTGCAAATTTGTGTGGCAATCTTTTCCATGACTGTCCGTGGTTTTAGGCTTTAAAGATTTTCAGGTACAGGCACAATTTATTCACAACTTATTTCATGTATATTTTATATAAGCACGAGTTATTTCGTACCACATATTACAAAGAGATTCTTCGCATAGCGATAACAACAAAACACTAAAATCCCAAGAGAAGAATTATTGCCTCCTTATGGGGAAAAAACAGATGTCTCCCAGACTTCGAGGAGCCAAAGGAATTGATTTACAAGATGAGGGGGGAAGTTGACAATAACCAGAAAACACCCTTTGTTTGAAAATAATTTTTGAATCATGTATGAGATATATGAATATGCAACAGGCTATTGCTTTTAAGGGTTAATCCTTTGTTAGCGAGGCATGCTTTTCTGGCTTAGTGCCCAAGAGCATCTGGACGTCCGTAATTCTTTGGTTTTTATTGCCTTTTATTGTCCTAACTTTGATTGTCCAAATTCTTATTGTCCTAATTTTATTACTATTTTATTACTATTAAACTTCTAAAATTTTAACACAAGTGATTGGCGTTTTTCACACTGACAAAGCTCACTGTACTGGGTCTGGCAAGGATGAAGTTATGAAGCTTACTTTCTTCATAGCAGCCCATATGGTGCTTTGCTTTGCATTTGTGGCTAAAGCAGTGCTTTCACTCTCTCCTCCCACCATCCTCCTCATCCACCATCAAGTGGGTAGGCTGGCAGTGGGGAAGAGGCTGGGAGAGAACATAGCCAAGACAGTTGACCCAAACTGACCAAAGGAATATTCCATCCCATGACATCATGCTCAGCAATAAAATTTCAAGGAAAGAAGGATGAAAGGAAGAATGTTTCTGGTTATGATGTCTTCCCAAGCAACCACTATGCGTGCTGAGACCCTGCTTCCCAGGAAGTGGCTAAACACCTGCCTGACAATGGGAAGTAGTGAATTAATTCCTTGCTTTGCTTTGCTTGCTCTGCAGCTGTTACTTTCCCTATTAAACCGTCGTTATCTCAGTCCTAGAGTCTTTTTTGCCATCCTTCTATTTTCTCCCCTTTCCTGGGAGAGGGGACTGAGCAAAAGGCAGGGCGGGTGCTTGGCTGCTGGCTGAGGTCAATCCACAACACTCACAGAAGTTTCTTGCCCCAAATAACTTTTTGACAAATTTAACACCATAATAATATTCATAATGTAAAAGGAGGGAACAAGTCTTGGTATATCTAAGACTGTTGCTTGTTTTGCCAGTGAAAATAATTGGTAAGTGACCTCCCTGTCCTTACCTCAAGCCATGCACTTATTTTCTTCCTCTGCTCTGCTCAGGCCAGGGAGTTAGAGAGCGTCTTGGTGGGCACCTGGAAGCCAGCCAAGGTTAAACCACCACAGTTTTCTAGTACAGTATAATGTTTGTTATTGTCTATATACCTAAATAAAAGAAAACCTGAATGAATCCAGTGTTGCATTCAGATTTGTGATGGAGAAAAGAGGGTGTTTAGAAACACTGAGCAGTCTGTTACAACTAATAGGTGAGTTACCCTCAGAAGTTGGCAATGGTCTGTGGAACACTGATAGCATCTAGGAAGAAAGATGAACCCTGGGAAGAAGAGCAAACAGTTGTTTGCTAAGGTTTACTTGTCTAGAACAAGTTTATGCATCATAGAATATCCCACTTTGGAAGGCACCTATAAGGATCATCGAGACCAACTCCCTGCTCCTCTTCCAGGACTACCTAAAACTAAACCATATGACTAAGAGCATCGTCCCAGCACTTCTTGAACTCTGACAGGCTTGGTGCCATGACCATCTCCCTGGAGAGCCTGTTCGAGTGACCAACCTCCCTCCCAGTGAAGAATCTTTTCCTAATGTCCAGTCTGAACTTCCCCTGAAGCAGCTTTATTCCGTTTCCTCATGCCCTATTACTGGTCACCAGAGAGAGAACAGTGTGGTATTCACATGCCCTCTGAACAGAGAGAAGCTGTGAGACAAGCAGAGGAGAAGGAAAACACAATTCTTATCTCGCTTGCTGTGCCTGTGTTGTGCTAAAGTAGAATGCAATATGGAGATTGTTTACCCAAAGTGAGGATGTTTTGTTCCCTTGGCCTATCAGGGCCAAGAAGTGTATGTGTGTCGGACTGTCACGGGACAGTCACGAGAGAATCAGAGACGAGAGCAATGTGAGCAGTTGTGAGCAAGAGTGAGTGCAGGGCAGATTCAGTTTCGATACAATGTACATAGTATAGTATAATAAAGTAATTCTTTAGCCTTCTGATGATGGAGTCAGATGCATCATTCTCTCTCCCCTTTGTCCGAGTCGCCTTTGATTTAAAATAGAACAGCACCTCCCTTTCTACTGCCCTTCTTGAGGAAGTTGTAGACTGTGATGAGGTCACCCCTCAGCCTTCTCTTCTCCAAGCTGAACAAGCCAAGTAACCTCAGCTGCTCCTGGTAAGTCTTGCCATTGACACTTGTGGTGCATTTAACCCCAGATGGCAAACAAGTACTGTGGGATGGGGAGGAGAATGGAGGAAAAAAGTAAAACTCGTGGATTGAGATAAGAACAGTTTTTAATAATTGAAACAAAGTAAATTATACTAATACTACAAATGATAATAATATCAATATTAATAGTAATGAAAAGGACACAGAGAGAGAAATGAAACCCAAGAAAAAGAAGTGATGCACAATACAATTGCTCACCACCCACTGACTGATGCCCAGCTAGTCCCCAAGCAGCGATCGGTGCCAACTCTCCCCATTTTATATGCTGAGCATGATGTTGTATGGTATGGAATATCCCTTTGGCTAGTTCAGATCAGCTGTCACGGCTATGCTCCCTCCCAGCTTCTTGTGCACCTGCTCACTGGCAGAGCATGGGAAACTGAAACATCCTTGACTTTGGGTAAGCACTACTTAGCAACAACCAAAACATCAGTGTGTTATCAACACTATTCACCTACTAAATCCCTAACACAGCACTGTACCAGCTACTAAGGAGAAAATGAGCTCCATCCCAGCTGAAACCAGGACAAGACCTTTCACCATCCAAGCCAGCCTTCTGCCTCACTTGCTTGACTTCCAACATTTTGGAATTGCCTACTCCTGCACTTTTAAGACATGGCTCTTAAAAAGTGACCAGCATTTGTGGACCCTAATACCTTCAAAAGCAGATGCTCTGCAGACCTTAATCCTTCTGGTTGCTCCTTCAGCAGCTTGAAATCTGCTCTCCCCATATTCAGGATTGAAGTTTCGATGGCTGTTTTTCTCCTATTGCCAGCGATTTGAAACTCAGCTACTTCATGGTCACTGTGACCAAGACAACTACCAATCACCACTTTTCCCACGAGTTTACAAACAACAAATCTAGGCGGGCACTTTTTCTAGTTAGCGCCCTTAGTATCTACACCAAGAAATTATTTTCAGTGTGCTTCAGTGTCGTGGTTTGGAATAGGAGGAAAATTTAAGGAAGTGATGCAGAAGCTTTTTATGCAACTGACAGTCTGTTGAACCACTGAGAAGCTGGACACACCTCTGTGAAACACGTGTTAAAGACGAAAGAAACCCAGGAACTTTCTCTTTCCCTTCCGGTCAGGAGCTAGGTAACACGGCTGGGCGGCCCCTGCCACGGGGCCGGGCCGGTCGGCCCTGCCGCGGGGTTGAGCCCCCTTCCCCCGGATCGCCCACCGGTCCCCCTCCCATCGGCCCCCGTCCTGCCGCGAGCCGGGCCCTCAGCAGCTGCCAGGCAGGAAGGCGGGGGAGGCTGCAGAGCCCTGGCTGGAGCAGGACTGGCTGCGGCTGTTAAGATCTTGACGTCAAGTCCCCTCCCCCCAGCGCGGCTGAGACCAGAGACCCCTGCAGCCTGCAGCCCGTGCAGAGTGGCCCTGTAGCTGGAATTGAACACAGAGAAAACCAAAAACCCAACCATGAAACCGATCCTGACACAGCCCCAGCTGCAACTCCCACCACAGGCTACCGGCCGGCCAGAGTCAGGTAGGCCCTAGGCAGGATGGTAACCCTTTCAGTGCTTCAATCCTCACTCGAGTGAGAGAAAGAAACAAGATGCAAGCATGTAAAGGAACAACATGGAGACATCGAGGTCAGTGAAGAAGTTAAGTCTCAGATGGGAGGGGTGAGGAGATACCTTGTTTTTGGAGCTGAAATCCTCTTGTAAGCTATGGAGAAAGGACTCTTTTTCCCTATAACACATGAAACTGGGGAGATTGTTCTAAACAAAAATCTGCCAAATTTTTTTGGGAAGAAAACGAGTTGCAAAACCAGTCAGACTAGTTGTTGCCAAGGTGGAATTCTACCTGTTTTGTTATTGTAATCACGGGTCGTTGTAACTAATTGCTCCTTTTGTATTGGTAAAGCCCTGCCTGGGGCTAAAGTGTACTTCTCTCCAGACAGTGAGGGGAGGAGACGTGGGAGGGGGGCATCAGAGAGAATGCAAAATAACCTTGAGACCAGCATGCCATGGGAACCTCATCAAACTTACCAAAAAGACCCCCAAAACAACGAGCCAATACAGAATTAAGAAACTAGAGTGATGTCTAGACGTAAGGAACAGAGTGCTGAGCCTGCAGAGATGCTGAGAACCTTTGTTGCCCCTCACCCTGAGCGAAGACCTCATCTGAAACCAAGACCCCAAGCCGGGAGTCACTGGAGAGTTGCGAAATCAGGGTTATGCCCACGGCTCCTGTGAGGACGGGACCCCCAGCTCTGCCCCTAGTGGACAAAGCTGCGCATATCCTCCGAGTCACCCTGGGAGAGACGACAGAGACTGCAGACCCCTCGAGCTTCCCAACCTTGAGCTGATCACTTTTAATAAAGGCATTAAAAGGAGAAAAAGTCTCCTACCCTGTTTATTTCAGAGATGAAAGTGTTCAAATTGATATCAAGCAAAGGCCTCCATGCTAAAGTAAGCAGATGTTAAAGTAGCTGTGATCCCATGAGAAGTTTGAACAGAGAAAGAGAGAAGGGTAGTCTGGTGCCCCCAGGAGAGGATCTCTGTTCCCAGGGATGAAGATGATTTCAGAAATAGATAATGAGAACTTTTTGCCTTTGAACAGCTCATCTTTAAAACAATACCCCATAAGTCGATATGGCTCATCAACAAGCTGTGAGAAGGCTTGTGGCAATGAAAAGGACTTCACAATGGCAGGGTTCCCTGGGCAGCTGTTATTCGTGATGAAATTGAGAGCCACAAGAGAATTGTTTGTTTTCCTCTTGTGGAGAATTCTCCATAACCTTAACAAGAGGGACTTCTCTTGCTAAGTGAACTGAAGAAAGACTATTTTAGAGGTGGTAAACTGACTGGAAATTTTAGGCTTTGTTTCTTTACATTGTCAGTGGGAAAGAAAAGGTTGTGGGGGGAGAAGAAGTGTTCTGAAGGGTTTGTTTTGATTTTTTTTTCTTTTTCTTAGATGCTTTTAATAAAAATGTCTTTATACTCTTTTAAAGTTTTGAGCCTGCTTTGCCTTTCTCCTAATCCTATCTCACAGCAGGAAATGAGTGCACTAGTGATTGGCCAGCACTGAAGCCCACCACACTCATCAGCACATTGGTTGGGAAATCTCAAAACTGGAGAAATCTGAAATTGGTGAACCAAAATCAGTACATTCAGGAATTTCCTGGACCTGTTGGTATCTTCTGTATGATATTCCTGGTTGATGCCTGGGAAGTTAAAATCACCCATAAGAACAAAGGCAGTTGATATAGAGATATCCCTCAGTTCCTTATAGAATAATTCGTTGATGTCATCATCCTGACTGGGTGGTCAATAGCAGGCTCCCACAACAACATCCACACTATTTACTTTGCCTTTCATTCTTACCCAGAGGTTCTCAACTGTGTCATCACCCACTGTGCCACACAAACCAACCCCTCCCTTATCTACAGCACCACTCCCACCTCACCTGGAGACCCTGTAACCATCCATCAGGGCACACCAGTCACAGGACTCATCCCACCATGTTTCACTTATGCCAATGATGTTGTAGCTCTGGGACTGGGCCAAAGCTTCGAGCTCCTCTTGTTTATTCCTCATGCTGTGCACATTAGTATAGAGACACGATTGAATAAGGCAATGTTCTTTTACAATGTGGCAAAATCTATGGAATTTCATTTATAATTCTGATATAGGGAGGAAATTCAGGTTTTCCCTATTGTTGCAATTGTGGTATAGCTGAATATCAGAGCTGTACTTGTGTGTATACCTGGTGGGCCTAGTCATTGATTCCTGGGTGGTCCAGGAACTCCCCAGCTTGTCTCTGCCTAGATGAGACAGTGGATTGATTTGAGACAAGGTGATTGTGAATCCGCATAGAAGTTAAGTCATCAAATCAATAACAGCTACAGGATCACTCTTTGGGTGGGATTCTGGACAGTCCAGATGGTTCCCCCAGGCAGCCCCAGCTGTGCATAGGCAAAATGACAGGTGTTACTTCTATGCTTCAATGTGTTGATTAATATCCTAGGTGGAGAATTTGACAGTTCAAGTAGCTCCCCCCAGTTAGTTCTTGCTGTAGAGAAAGGAATTGACTGAATCGTACACAAATAAGATAATTTAAAATAGTCATTTGTATTGGGGTTGACATGGTTTTGGTGGAGAGTGGAGTGGTCTGCAGAGGTGGTCTCTGTGAGAAGAGGCATAGGGCTACCCTGTGTCAAATATAGCCAGTTACCAATCAACTCAGAAATAGACTGTAGGGATCCTGACCAAAAGACCATTGTACACTGAGGAGTTAGTGATCCACATAACAGTTAACCCAAGTATGTCCAGACCAGCGCTGTGCTGCACTACACATACAACATACAACATACAACATGGCCTTCAGGTCTGTGTTGTGCTGCACATAGTCCTTGGTCACAGGATAAGCTCAGTCACCTCATTGCGACACAGGAGCCTGAAGGCAGCTCCCACTCAGTACCAGCGATTATGCCATATGCATGACCTTACCTTTATCTAACAGTGAAGCAAGAATTTATGCCTACACTTATGCCAGTACCAGATGGCAGTAGTGAACACACCTGTAGGAGGCGTGCCCAGGTAGAGGAACTTCTCCACTTAGTGACAGAGCTCCAGGAGGAGGTGAGTAGGCTGAGGAGTATCAGGGAGTGCAAGAGAGAGACAGACAACCGGACTCGCACCCTGCCTTCCCTGAGATAGGCCCAACAGGCAAACAGGATGTATGATACAGAGGATTCCCTATCCTCTCTCCACCTGGATGAACGTGATGACTTAAGGCATAGGGGGGGAATGGCAACAACTTCCTGCCTGGTGAAGCAGGTGCATCTCTTCTGTGACTATCCCATTTTTCCAGATGCCCTTGCATAATAGGCACGAGGCTCTGCAAGTGGAACCGAACAATAAGAAGGACAATGGTTCATCTGGCTTGGAGGTATCACTAAAGTTAAGTTAGTCTGCTATCTATGTCAAAACCGCTTACATAAAGAAAAAAATAGATGGGTCATTCTCATAGGCGATTCCCTTTTGAAGGGAAGAAAAGGCCCAATATGCAGACTAGACCCACTTCTTAGGGAAGTCTGCTGCATCCCTGGGGCCCAGGTTAAAGATGTGAAGAGAAAGCTTCCTACCCTGGTATGGCCCTCAGATTATTATCTATTTTTGCTATGTTATGTAGGCAGCAATGAAGTTGCAACAGGGAGTCCGAGGGCAATCAAGAGGGTCCTCAGGGCCTTGGGATGACTGATTAAGGAATCTGGAGCACAAGTAGTGTTCTCCTCTATCCTTCCAGTAGCAGGAAGAGATAAGGGAAGAGCCAGCAGGTCAATACCTAGCTCCAAGCCTGCTGTCACCAACAGAATTTTGTGAGTTTTGATCATGGGTCAGTTTACACTCCACCAGGACTGCTGGTGACAAAGTACACCTTTCTCAAGGGGGATAAGGATCTTGGCACAGGAGCTGGCAGGGCTCATTGAGGGAGCTTTAAACTGTATGTGAAGGGGAAAGGGAAAGGGATAAAACCAGGATCACCAGAGACGCCTGGGGGTGCCATGCAAAAGTTTGAGGGACAGTGTGCTAGCAAAGCCCTTCGGTCTGGCATCTCAGTGGAGGTAGGGGATGGAGATCCATGTGGCAGCAAGGATGCAAGGGTTATTGAGGTATTAGAAACTGTGGAAGCACCTGAGAACTTTTACATAGGAATTAGGGCTTCTCCCCCCAAAAAGATGGTGGGATCAATGGCCCAACTGAAGTGCATCTACACCAATGCACCGAGTAAGGGCAATGAACAGGAGGAGCTGGAAGCCATGGAGCAGCAGGACAACTATGATATAGTTGCCATCACAGAGACTTGGTGGGACGAGTCACACCACTGGAGTGCTGCAATGGATGGCTATAAACTCTTCAGAAAGAACAGGCAAGGAAGGAGAGGCAGTGACATAGCCCTGTATGTTAGGGAGTGTTTTGATTGTGTAGAGCTTGACGATGGTGATGAGTGTTTATGGGTAAGAATCGGGGGGAAGGCCAACAGGGCAGATATCCTGGTGGGACTCTCTTATAGAAAGAAAAGGTAGACAAAATATTCTATACGCAGCTGGGAAAAGTCTCGCGATCTCTAGCCCTTGTTCTTGTGGGGGACTTCAACTTACCAGAGGTCTGCTGGAAATACAGTACAGTCTGGGAGGTTCCTGGGATGTGTGGAAGTGTCACAGACATTTTTTCATAGAAATCCTTTCTTTGGGATTTGTTCATCTTCTGGGAAGCTGAGGCCCCAGAAAGAGAATGTAAACAATGATTATCAGCTGCTGTGGCATGCAATAGGGTGCACCTGTGATTGGCTCATGTTCCATGTGTACAATTAAGGGCCAATCACAGGGCAAGCTCTCTGGAACACAGTGACAGAGAACTCTCTTGTTTTTAGATTCTATTCTATTCTTAGCTTAGCAAGCCTCTGCAACTTCTCTCTTTATTCCTTTTAGTATAGTTATAATGTATTATATATCATATATCAATAAATCCAGCCTTCTGATCATGAACCAAGATTCTCATCCATCTCTCTCACCCTGAAGACCCTCATCAGGTCGCTGTAGTAGTGGAAGAGAACTTCCTGACACAGCTCGTAAGCGACCCAACTAGGGAAGGTGCCCCGCTGGACCCATTGTTTGAAACAGAGAAGGACCGGTGGGTGATGTGATGGTCAGAGGTCATCTTGGGCAAAGCAATAACAAAATGAGAGTTTTTGGTTCTCGGAGAAGTAAGACAGGTGGTTAGCAGAACTGCTACCTCACATTTCCAGAGGGCAGATTTTGGCCTTAGAACACTGGTTGACAGAGTCCCTTGGTATAGCAGGATGCTCTGCTAGGTGGGGGTAAAACAGCTCAAACATTACCCTATTTGCAAAAGTTTTCAGTGATATGCATGGAGAATGGGACCCATGCTGCTTTTGGTGTCAAAGAATGCTGAGACCAGCCTGACTCATCAATTCCAAAGTTAAGCATTCTGAGGATGAGAAGAACAATGTTTCCTGACAGAAACTGGCACTGGTGAGGATGTGGCAGACAAAGTTCCTGATAAAGGAACCAACAAGTCATAATACTGGTGACTTATCTAAGGCTGCTGAGCTGACACAGCTCACCTAGAAACATCTAACTGACAGTCAATCAATGTATGCTATAAAAGCCAAGTCTCACTTTTTAAAGGCAGGGACACATCCTTTCTAGGTGTGTGTGTGGAGATTCCTCCCTTGAGTGGGGATGCTCCTCAAGGTTACTCCTCAAGGCTGAGTGAAAGAGATTTGCCCACGGTTGTTGGTATAGGCGAGCAACATCAATCACTATTTAATAATTATTTTGCTAGTTTTAATGTCATTGCTTCAATATTGCTTTAAAAATAGTGCATTATGCTAGTACTTTGAACTATCTATACTGTGTAGTAAATTATTATTTTTGTCTAATCATTATCATCATCAATTTAAATAAGTAATTTATTTTATTCATATAAATATATTTAGTTTTCCATCCTTAATCCTAAAGGACAAAGTTGTATAAAGGTTCAATTACACCTATATATAACTTTAGACATAAATGGTTGACCAAGTCTGGGACTAGGATTGGATCCAGCTGCACCCAGACTCCTCTCTGAGAAGGAGTTTAGAAAGCAAGGCAGTCCTTTCTGCACCACATGACTCAATGGGAGGGTCTCCCTGACAAACCTCGTCCAAAGATTCCAATCAGCCTGTGACACTTGGGAGGCAGTCCTGAAGGGCAAAGCAGTCCAGAAAGGCTGGACATGTTTTAAGAAGGAAATCTTGAAAGTGCAGGAGCAGGCTGTCCCTGTGTGCTGAAAGATAAGTTGACAGGGAAGAAGACCGGCCTGGGTAAATACAGAGCTTTGGCTGAAACTCAGGGGAATAAAAGACAGTTTACAACCTCTGGAAGAAGGGGCAGGCCACTCAGAAGGACTACAAGGGTGTCAAAATGCAATTTGATTAGCTCTTACTATACAAGGTAGGTTTAAAACAAATAAAATCAAGTTGTCTGAAGTAGACATATTTGTTCCTACAGACTTTTTCTTCTTTTTTAAGTAATAGGTCTTTCAGACAGAATTTACCCTTCCTCCCCCCCCCCCCCCCCCCCCCCGAACAACTCAACTCAGCTTTCACTTTAAATGAAGTTTTCTTTCTGGTAGAAAAAGAAAAATGGAATTACCTATCAAGTCACTACTCTTTTATTTTGTCCTGTAACGTTCCTGTAAGACTTTCAGAGCTTTGTAATTACAAGTTTCATTCAAATCTTTAATAGCAAATAACTTTTCCATCTCCTAAGTTCTCATCACAGGGGATATTTTTCTATATGCTAGCAATTAAAAAAAAAAAAAAAGAATCTATTCAGAAGATTAACAGAAACCTGATTTGAGAAAGAGCACCAAGCTTTTCATCAGCTCTTCAAAACAGACTACAGTAAAACTGCTGCATACAGTATCTGTTTCAAACAACAGTACATATCACAATAGCAAGGGCTGATTTTAATGCAACATAACCCCCCTCTCTCCACCCTTTGGTTGCATTAACTACTTCAGCATAGCAAGTACATTTAGTGAAACCTGGTGGGATGAGTCCTGTGACTGAAGTGCCCTGTTGGATGGTTACAGGCTCTTTAGGAAGAATAGGCAGGGCAGAAGAGGGGAGGGAGGAAGGGTGGAGGTGTACATAACGGAGGGGCTGGAATGTATGGAGCTCACAGCTGGCAATGGCTCAGTTGAGACCCTCTGAGTAAGAATCAAGGGATAAACAGATAAGGCAGATGTCACTGTGGGAGTCTACTATAGACCTCCTAACCAGGATAATGATGCCAATGAATTATTCTTTGAGGAACTAAGGGACGCCTCCAAGTCAATTGCCCTTGTCATTATGGGACACTTCAACTGTCCAGAAATTAACTGGGAGCATCACACAGCTGGTACAACCTGGGCCAGAAGATTCCTAAAGGGCTTGGATGACAACTTTATGGAACAGGTCCTAAGGGAGCCAACTCGGAAAGATGCCCTCCTCGATCTACTGCTTGACAACAGAGAGGATCTTGTGAGTGAAGTGGAGATTGGTGGCCATCTTGGCCACAGTGACCACAAAGCAATTGAGTTTATATACTCTGTGGACAGGAGGAAAAGTGCCAGCAAAAGCTCAACTCTGGACATGAGGAAAGCAGACTTCAGGCTGCTCAGGGAACTAGTGAGTAAGGTCCCCTGGGAAAATGCTTTTGAAGGTGCTGGGGTCCATCAGTGCTGGTCACTTTTTAAACACCACCTCCTAAGGGCACACAAACAGGCAATTCCCAAATGTCAGAAGTCAAGCAGATGATGCAGAAGGCCAGCTAGGCTGAACAGGATTCTTCTCTTGGAAACAAGGCAAAAATAAGAAGGTGTATACCCAGTGGAAGCAAGGTCAGCTGATATGGGAGGAATAGAGAGGTGCTGCTTGCCACTGTACAGAGAAAATTCATGTGGCCACAGCTCAACTGGAGTTGAAGCTGGCCAGAACTGTGGGGGATAATAACAAGAGGTTTTTTTCAAATATTATAATGGCAAAAGGCAGTGTACAAATAACATTGGCCTGCTAAAGGATGAGAATGGTCGCCTCACAAACAGGAACATAGACAAGGCAGAGGTGTTTAATGCATTCTTTGCCTCTGTCTTCAACACGGATCACAGACCAAGGGGGGGCTCAGTGCCCTGAGCTGTGGGACTATGACTGCGAGAATGATCAACTCCCAGTCAAGTCTGAAATTGTGCAGGACCTGCTGCTCTGGCTGGATCCCTACAAATCTATGGGGCCTGATGGGATTCATCCAAAAATCCTCAAAGAGCTGACTGATGTCATCGCAAAACCTCTCTTGATGATTTCTGAGCAGTCTTGGGAATGCAGAGAGGTCCCAGCTGACTGGAAGCTGCCTAACATTGTCTCGATTTTCAAGAAGGGCAAGAAGGAGGACCCTGGAAACTACAGGCCTGCCAGTCTCATGTCAGTGCCCAGTAAAATAATGGAAAAGATTATTCTGGGAGGCATTGAAAATCACCTGGAGGACAATGCAGTCATCGGTCACAGCCAGCATGACTTCATGAAGGGAAAGTCCTGCCTGTTGAACCTGATGTCTTTTTATGACAAGATAACCCATCTAGTTGGTCAAGGGAAGCCAGTAGATATAAACTTTTTGGATTCCCGTAAAGCTTTTGATACTGTCTCTCACAGGATGCTTCTGGACAAAATGTCCAGCATTCAGCTGGATAACCATGTTACGTGATGAGTGAGCAACTGGCTGATGGGTCGGACACAGAGTAAATGGGGTTACATCAGGCTGGCATCCAGTCACTAGTGGAGTTCCACAGGGCTCCATCCTGGGCCCAGTCCTCTTCAACATCTTCATTAACAACTCGGACACAGGATTCGAGGCTGTACTAAGTAAGTTTGCCAACAACACCAAATTTAAAGGAGCTGTTGACTCCCTTAAAATCAGAGGCCCTTCAGAGAGACCTAGACTTCTTAGAAGGCTGGACAATCACCAACCTTATGAAGTTTAACAAGGGCAATGCCGGATTCTGCACCTGCGATGGGGCAACCCTGGATGCACATACAAACCAAATGTATCCTGGGGTACATCAATGTATCGATCTTGCACAGTCGAGTTTTTGGTAGCAGCAGAGCCACAAAGATGGCTCCTGTGCAAAGCTGCTGGAAGCTTCCACCATGTGCAGAAGAGCCAATCTCTGATGGCTTTGAAGATGGACATGCTGCTGGCCAGACCTGGGCCAATGAGAGAGGTTGGTAATGCCTCTGTGATGACATATTTAAGAGGAAAATCAAAACAAAACCACACCGCCTTTTCTTCTAGTCAGAGAAGAGGAGGAGGTGAGAACATGTGAGGGAAAACAACATGGCGACACCAAGGTCAGTGGAGAAGGAGAGGGAGGAGGTGCTCCAGGTGCTGGAGCCAAGATTTCTCTGCAGGCCGTGGGGAAAACCATAGTGAAGCAGGTTGTGTCCCTGCAGCCCATGGGTCCACGGGGGATGCAGAGATCCACCTGCAGCCCATGGGGGAGATGCCCATGCCGGAGTGGGTGGATGCCTGGAGGAGGCCGTGATCCAGTGGAAGACCCGGTAGAGAGAGGGGACCCCTGCTTCCAGGCTGGAGCAGCCTGTCCTTGGAGGACTGCACCCCATGGAATGAGAGACCCATGTTGCAGAAGTTTTGGGAGAACTGTCTGCCCATGGGAGGGACTCACATTGCAGCAGGTGCGGTATGAGTGCTGCTCGTGAGAGTGGACCCACGCCAGAGAAGTTCACCAAGAACTGTCTCCCATGGGAGGGACCCCACGATCTCACAGGGGAAGGACTCCTCTTCTGGATCAGCGGAAGAAAATCTCAGTGATGAACTGACCCAAAAACCCCCATGCCATGTCTCCCTGCACTGATGGTGGGAAGAAGGGAGGGGCTGGGGGGGGAAAAGGTGGTTTAAGGGCTTATTTTATTCCTCATGATTCTCCTCTGATTTTGTTAGTAATAAATTCACTTTGCATCTTAAGTTGAGCCTGTTTTTCCCTTGAAGTGTTTTCTTCTGGTCCTTATCTCAACTCATGAAGCCTTTGTTAACTTTTTTTCTCTCTCCTCTGCTCAGCTGTGGCAGGGGAGGGTGAGTGAACAACTCTCGTGGGTGCCTGGTGTTGGGCCAGTGTCAAACCGCCACAATCAGGCATAGCATCTGCAGCTGGTCAAGGGAGGTGACTGTCCCCGTCTACATTGCTCTGGTGCAGCCTCACCTCCAGTACTGGGTGCAGTTTTGGTCACTGCAATAAAAGGACGATATAAAGCTATTAAAGAGCATCCAAAGGAGGCCCACAAGGATGGTGAAGGGTCTAGAAAGGAAGCCATATGAGAAGGGGCTGAGGTCATTTGGTTTGTTCAGCCTAGAGGGAGCTGAGGGGAGACCTCATTGCGGTCTTCAATATCCTCACGAGGCGAAACAGAGGGGCAGGTGCCAATTTCTTCACTCTCGTGACCAGTGACAGGACTCAAGGGAGCAGCATGAAGCTGAGTCAGGGGAGGTTTAGGTTAGATATCAGGAAAAGGTTTTTCGACCGGAGGGTGGTTGGGCACTGGAACACGCTCCCCAGGGAAGTGGTCACAGCACCAAGCCCGCATGAGTTCAAGAAGCATTTGGACAATGCTCTCAGGCACGTGGTGGGATACTTGGGGTGTCCTGCACAGGGCCAGGAGTTGGACTTTGATGAGCCCTGTGAGTCCCTTTCAACTCAGCATATTCTGTGATTTTATGATTCTATGAACAAAGTCTGTGAGCCTTGACTTTCATCTTCCCAAAAATCTGTCTTTTATTGAAATTATTAATTTAGCCTGGAGACGGGACTTTAATACAAGTCTTCTATGAAGTAATGGATTCTGTAATTGGGCAGTATCTTTCTAGCTGTTAATTTATTTCAGTCAGACATTCTAATCTGACATTCCTAAGTCAGTTTTCTCTGGCCTCCCATCAAACCTGATAGGGCATTTATCAGAGCACAAGTGGATAGTTTGAACTGTCACTCGGCCCTTTTTACTAGTAAATTCAAAAAGGAATCAGTTTAAACCACAGGACATTCAAGAAAATCAACATTCTGAAATCCATTGCATCACCAAATACTGCTGATAAAGGCTTCCATTTAGTATCTCTCTCTAAAACTATGTGCCAGTCGGAATACTATCCCAATATAATAGGATGAAGAGCTACATATACACATATTAAAAAACCCCAGGAATATTCTACACTCACATTCTTGAAAGATCCCATTAAATTTATAGTGTTTTCCAAAATGTACATCCACTTTACAGGTCTTATCTAGCTTAAAGTTTCTATGGAAATACTTTTGATTTATTCCTGAAGTAGCTTCCTGGAGAGTCCCACAGTACTTTAGTCCAGAAGGATTATTATGCACATGAGATTTCCAAGTTTGAATTAATGTTATGTTTAAATAGAATCTGAGGAGGGATTTATTTTAACTTTGTCATTCACAACTTTAATAAACATAAGTAGACAATTATGTAGGACCCCTGAAAAATAGCAAAACAAAAGACTTCTAAAGGAACATCCTAGAGGACACATAGGTCAGAATTTCTAGATCTAGGTTCCTCAGTCACCCATCTTTCATATCTGGGGGAGGGGGTAAGAAAAAAAAGACTAAACTGATTTGAGGCTATACATGACAGAGTTATGGAGTATACAACATTTTCCAAAAGATATATGTGAGCTATCAAAGAGCATCAAAGTGTGAAAAATGCATATTGTATGATTGGCTTTTTGCAAATATTAAAATGAATATTATATGTGTTATGTCAGGCAGGTATGCTGTATTAATCCTTTTAAGTAGTGTGTTAAATACAGTTTTAGGCTACAATATAATATTAAAATAGAAGCGATGCGATGTAAGATACTTTTCTAACTAGCTCAAGGAATGGATAAGATAATCGAGAAATTCTTCGCACAGAGATAACAACAACAAGATACTAAAATCCCAAGAGAAGAATTATTGCCTCCTTATCGGGAAGAACCAGGCTCCTTCTACCTCCTTTCAGACTCCACGGAGCCAAACCGTGATTTACAAGATGAAGGGGGGAAAGTTGGCAATAAACAGAAAAATCCCTAGTTTGAAAGGAATGTTTGCATCATGTATTAGATATATAAATATGCAACAGGCTTTGCTTTTAAGGGTTAATCCTTTGTTAGCGGACATGCTTTTTTTTAGGAAAGCATCCGAACGTTCGTAATTCTTTGCTTTTTTTATTGTCCTAACTCTGATTGTCCAAATTCTTATTGCTCTAATTTGTATTACTATTTTTTATAACCATTTTATTACTATTAAACTTTTAACATTTTAAAACAAGTGATTGGCGTTTTTCACACAAGTATTACGCAACCATAGTATTGTAGTATTAAGTTGTAGGTACACAGTTTGTGGTAATTGGGAGTGGGGCTGTGGCCAAGCCTCATCCCTAATGGGCTACAACTGTGAAAAGCAGGCGAACAGTATTGAAAGCAATGAGACACAGAGTGCCGAGGTGTACTGACCAATCATGAGAGGGAACAGAAGGCACGCAGGTGCAGTGTATGAACAATGAGGGGTAGAAAAGGTTGGACTAAAGAACAAGAAGGGCAGATACTTGAAGCCTTCTGAAGTGGTATGGTGTTACTCTGTATATCATGGCTGTGAAAAAATGCATATTTTATGATTGGCTTTTTGCAAATATTAAAATGAATATTATATGTGTTGTGTTAGAAGGTAATGCTGTATTCTCTTACATAGTGTGGCAAACATAGTTTTAGGTTATAACAAAATGTTAAAATAGAAACTATGCTATGTAGGATACTTTTTTTTTTCCTAAAGAAAGGACTCGCACTGAGACAGTAGTTACAGGACACCTAAATCTTTCAGAGAAAGGGAATTTATTGCTCCATTATCAGGAGAAGCTAACTGTCACAGACATCTTTTCATTAAAATCCTTTTGTTAGGATTTTTCCTGCTGAAGCTGAGAAGTTTCAGCAACAAAGTATAAACAATGGTTATCTGCTGCTGTGGAATGCAACAGGTGGATCCGTGATTGGTCTCGGGTGGATGTTTGGATTTACTGACCACTCACGGCAGAGCTGGGTCTCACTCTCTGCTGAGACACAGACCTTTGTTATTCATTCCTATTCTATTCTTAGCTTAGCTAGCCTTCTGAGAACTTTCCTTCTTTTCCTTTTAGTATAGTTATAATGTAATATATATCATAAAATAATAAATCAAGCCTTCTGAACATGAGGTCAACATTCTTGTCTCTCTCTCACCCTGAAGACCCTTGTGACTGCTGTGACAGCTAACTTCTTCCCACCTCGGATAGCCAGGATGACGCCATTTGGCTTATGAGGAAGAAGTTGACGATGACCAGACAGAATCCTGTATTTGAATGGAATTTATGCATCATGTATGAGGTATGTGAATATGCAACAGTCTATTGTTTTTAAGGGTTAATTCTTTGTTAATGGGTGTCCTTTTTCGGGCTTGTGCTGCCCAGAAAAGGTACCCGGACTGTCCATAACTCTTTTTTTCTATTGTCTCATATTGTCCAAAATAAAATTGTCCAAATTGTTATTACCCTAATTGTTTTATGATTTTTATAACCCTTTTATTAGTATTAAATTTTTAAAATTTTAAAAACAACTGATTGATGTTTTTCAAAATGGCCATCTCCACTGTGGCATATGCTGCGACATTAAGTCTCCTGCGGTTTCTTCATGCAATATTCTGAAGCTAAATCAATTACTTTTCAACAAGAAACAGGCTTCCGTGTTATTCCATAGCACCCCAACTCACTGACAAATTCAGCATTTGTAGAAAACAAACAGAACTTGGTAGTACAAGACTACACCGTTCAACAAATAATGGAGAGGAGCAATGCAAACCACAGACATTGCTTTTTTAAATCTAGCAGTGCTGCTTCAATTCCTACTTCTCAGAGGACTAGAAAACCTAAAGCCATACACAGCATTACAATCCCACATCCGTATAATTGAGTTCATTTAGCAAGGAATATGCTGAGACATTCCCTCCCCCTCCCTTTGCATGCTGGTGAAGGGTCTAGAGCACCCTGGAACAATCCCCCTCAAATATTCACATTTTGACATACAGAGACACTCATCCCTGTCAAAAATGGTGTGATAAAGAGGGACAGACATTTCCTGCATAACCCTTCTAACATCTCCCTCATATATTGGGAGGACAAGCACTCTGGGAACATACAAGGAAAGATCTTACTGCCACAATCCACCAACACCCTTATTTATACAGCAGTAAACCCTGTACAACCCACCAACAGCTTTTCTCCACCAAAAACCTACACACACAAGACTTAACAAACCTAGCCCTCTATTAATAGCACAAAAAAGCACCAGAAAAATCTCCCAACATTAAACTCACACATGCAACCCACCAACATCTGTGCTAGATTATTTAGGACTCAAATACTCACCCATCCACATGTGCAGACTTCCAAAACAGCTCACATCCTCCCCAATACATGCTCAGAGTTTAGGAATCCCATGGATTTAATGGATGCCCAATTCCTAACGGGCCTGCTGCCTGCCTTGTATACTTAAGTTCAAAAAGCCTGTTCAAAATACTGTATTGGGTGTGGCTGAGCTGGAGTTCATTTTCCCATAGCAACCCTCAAAGTGCCGTGCTTTGTATTGGGAGCTTGAAAGGTGTTGAGAACACACCAGTACTTTGGCTGCTGCTGAGCAGCGCTGGCACAGCATCATCACTGTCTCCTAACATTCTATCTACCATCAAGGGGTTGGGGGTGGGCAAGATCCTGGGAGGGATGAAGGACTGCACCTTGTGGAAAGTGACCCACATTGCAGCAGTTCATGAAAAACTGTTGCCTGGGAAGATGGACTCACGCTGGAGAAGTTCATGGAGGACTGTCTCCTGTGGGAGGGACCCCGTGGTGGAGCAGAGCAATGACTCCTCTCCCTGAGCAGTGGCAGAAACAGCCTGTTATGAACTGACCATAACCCTCATTCCCTGTCTGCCTGCACCACTGGAGGAGGGAGGAGGTAGAGCCTGGGAAGAGGGAGGGATGGGAGGAAGGTATTTTTGAGGTTTGTTTTGCTTCTCATTATCCTGCTCTGATTTGCTTGGTAATAAATTCAATTAATTTCCCCAAGTCAAGTCTGTTTTGCCCGTGACAGTAATCAGTGAGTGATCTGTCCCTGCCTTTATCTCAACTCATGCGTCTTTTGTTATATTTTCTCTCCCCTGTCCAGTTGCAGAGGTGAGTAGTAGAGTGGTTTTGGTGGGTTCCTGGCATCCAGCCAGAGTCAACCCACCACAAATGAACATGAGGACATTGAAGTAGCATTGAGAAATTAGCAAACACCTCCATTTCTAGAGGCACGTGATTTCTGGTTAAAAAACTAAGCCCTCTAAGAGAATCTATGTCAGTATTCATGACGAGAAAAACAGTTCAGGGCGAAAGAAGTTAACTGTCTCATTTGCAACTCCCCTCTCCCAGTGTAAAGATATTAGTTAGCAAATGCATATTAACAGTGAGGCAAAGTGAAAATTTTCCAGGGTAGAAATCCAATTCAATTTAGGTGAAATGTACATTTTTGAGTTGAGTCTGTGGTTAGAAACCATAGTTATTTATCCAGACTGCAAGGCCTAAGCTCAGTGAAGTTACTTCAGTGAAAGACAGAGATAAAGGGGGGGAGACGGAAGATGATAGAGAGAGACAGGGACTGCTGTAAGGGCAAGTCAACCTGACCTCGGAATTCTTTCTGATAAAAAGGAACTAGCGGTAAAAGTCACGCGAAACCCATAAAAATGAATATGTATGAACCTATTGTGAAACTGTATGCATATGTATTTGAGAGAGAGATAAAAAAAGACCTGAAGTTCTCAGAGGTACACATGCCTTTTTTGAGGAGAGCAATCTCTGCATGCGTCCAGCGCTGTAATAAACATACCGGCTTTACAACTTTTACAAAGTTGTGGGGTATTTTTCTTTTCTCCGCAAAACATTATGGCACCCCAGATGGGGTTTCTCTGTCCCCGCAGGGGCAGGGGGGATAGACGGACCTCCAAGGCATGCCCTAAGATTTTTTTCCTGGTGGGGCTCCGCTCGTCTCAGCTTGCCTCCTGCAAGGACAGACAAGGATCTGCTGGCCTGCGGAGGATATGGTATGTACTGAGGGGCCCCCGGGGGTAAAAGAGAGCTAGGGAGTAAATCACTCAGAGACATCTGGGTCCAGCTGATGGAGCAGCTGGAGTAGAGATGGGGCTTCATTGTTCTGATAGGGTGGACTGCTAGTGACCCTGGGGGTGGGTCGAGTGAATCTCTATGTGCGTGCGTGTGTCAGACACTGTATCATTGTATGGTTAATGCATTGTTTGGTTAATGTGAATGTGTCTGTAATCGTGCGAGTGTGTGGTATATGAAAGAGAGCGAACAAGTGAGTTCAGCCATGGCGTGGGGGGGTGAGTCCTACCCATGTTTGAAGCAGCCGAGTGAGGCCTGAGACGCCGGCTGCAGCAGGCTGTGGGGGCAGGGAGAGAAGTGCCCTGCGGAGAAGCAGAACGTCAGTGACGGTATTTATTGTGTTTAAATGTAGTGATTTTTGTAGATTTGGTACATTTTAACCATGAGTACGAGCTCAGAGAGTTCTTCTGCCCTGGATGTTTGGACTTGATCTCTGGACTGTGTGCTGTTATTTTGATTGTGTCCAGGGAAAACTGATGTGAGTAAATGCTGAATTATGGTATGCTGTGTTGTGTTGAGAAAAGTGGGCACTTTGAGAGATATGCCCTTTTCCAGTGATTTTGTGTGATTTTCTTCCACTGCATTGTGGTAATTTGATTCTCGGATTGTATAGTGGTGTTTGTGGAGATTTTAAGATTTTGTTTGCAACAAGAGTAGCGTTTTACACAGAAGAGCTATGGTATGGTGATTTATGTTTAACTATGGTAGAGCGAATTAAAAGAATTCCAAGAATTCTCCCCCCCACAGCAATTCAATCCTTGGCTCTAGTGAATTTGAGATAAAGGGTGGGGGGGGGTGCGTGTGTCTGTGGGCATATCAGAGTTTCGGCTGTGACAAGCACAGCCTTTTGCAAGGCAGTAAAACAAGAGTAAGTAGACAGAGTGCTTAATTAGATTGTACAAGAAGAGAACTAGAAAAGACTGATATTTTGTAAAACAGTTTAGATAGAAGAGATGAATGAGTTTATGAGACTTCAGCTGGTAATATAGTAAGTCTGGACTGGGAACAGCCTGCCGTAGGGGATTTAGAGTTCTCTGTAATAAACAGAATAGCCTGCCTCTGCGGGCAATTCCTTTGGTGCATCAAGAGGCTGGCACACTGTGTGGGTATTATTGCAGAGCGGTGTTTGTGAGAAACACTGGTAATGCTGTTCTAATGAGCGTCGAGTGTAAATTAAAGGTTTCTGATCAAGCTGATTCAGAACCTAAGATCTTAAAGCTCATGTGTGGGAAATCACATCTGATACCTGCCACCTGGAGCTGTGTGGGAGTGTGGGAGGAAGACTGAGAAACTACTGTGAAGCTTTGTAAAGAGAAGTTTGGATGGAAGCGAGATAGGGCAAGGAGAAAGAGATAATGAGAACTGACCAGAGTAAAGAGGTTCAATTTCATCCAGAACTAGGATGTAACAGACCCCTCTGCAAGAGGCAGTGAGACCAGGAGAAAGAAAAGGGAAGAATTTTAGTTGACACAAGGGCCATATATTCAGTTTTAAATAAAGCTTTAGTACCTGTGGAGAATGTTTATGTTGTAGTGTGGGGAACAACTGGCCAGTCTGAGAAGGCATACTTGTGCAAACCTTTACAGTAACATGTGTACTAGGTGTACCTAAAAGCTTTTGTACAATTCGCTCAATTTGCTAAACATTCTCAAATGAGAAAGGTTACTCTGGAGGCAAATGACATAAAGATGTTAGGCTTAACATTAACAGCCATTGAAATTAAGGAAGACATTAGTAAAGAGATATTAGCATAAGTAAATAAGTGTTTTCAAGGGTATGGGCCTCTGCTGTACCAGGGACGGTGAAAAATGCCTCTGCATAGTAATCCAGCTTAAGGGAAGAACAAAACCAGTGAGAATTGAGCAGTATCCTCAAAAGGAAGATAAGGAAGGAATCAGCCCAATAATTGATAGTACTGGATTAAGGGCTGTCAATAAGATAACACAGAATTTATACCCTGTGGTAGCAAATCCATATACTTTGCTAACTTGTCTAACACCTGAGCTAACCTGGTTCACTGTTTTAGGCCTAAGAGATGCCTTCTTTTGCCTCCCTATCCACGAAGCCAGCCAGAAAATTTTTGCATTCAAACACAGCTCACATAGTCCATGTGCCTGAAGGCTTCAAAATTCCCCACTCCGTTTGGAGAACAGCTTGCAAAGACCCAGAGTCCCGGGAAGCTCCACAAGAGGAAAGGAGGCTGTTGCAGGACGTGGATGATCTTCTAGTAAGCCACTCGGACAAGGGAAGCCTGGACGGTAAGCCTTTTGAATTTCCTAGGACTCCAAGGACGCAGAGCCTCAAAGAAAAAGGCACAGGTAGTGAAACAGAAGGTAATCTACCTGGGTTAAGAAGTGAGTGCTGAGAAGCAGACTTTAGGGCAGGGAAGCCATATGCCAAACCCCAAAACCCTAGACAACGAAGGAACTCTGAACCTTCTGAGGCATGGCAGGGTGGTGCCAGCTGTGGGTTTATAACTATGGACTGCTTGTCAGACCCCTCTATGCTCTTATTGCCAATGGAAACAGAGATCTCCAGTGGACAAAGGATGCCACACAGGCCTTTCACCAGCTAGAGAGTGCCCTCATGTCGGCTCCAGCTTTGAAACTTCCAGATGTAAGTAAACCATTCTTTCTATTTTTCCATGCAAGGAATTGCCCTGGGAATACTGGCTCAGGACTTGGGTCCATACCAAAGGGCAGTTGCTTACTTCTCCAAGGAACTAGATGCAACAGCCAAAGGATGGCCAAGTTGCCTCAGAGCTGTAGCAGAAGTTGTGCTGAATATTCAAGAGGCCCCCAAGTCTACCCTAGGACAAAAATGACTGTGCTAGTGTCCCACACAGTGTCCACAGTACTAGAACTAAAGGATGGCTAACTGTCACAGACATCTTTTCATTAAAATCCTTTCGTTAGGATTTTTCCTGCTGAAGCTGAGACGTTTCAGTAACAAAGTGTAATGATCGGTGGACAAAAGGAAACAATAAAACAAAGAGAAGGGAAAAAGGCTCCCTACAACCGCAGTAATCGGCCCCCTAAGACTAGCAGTGCTCACGAAGAACCTGGGAAGGAAAGGGGATTGGCAAGTATTTCTCAGGGGAGAAGTGGGGGAGATGAATGTGTGTGGATGAGAGGCGGACTGGTTTTCACAGACCTGCCAAGTGAGTGCTGAAGTCTCCTATGCTGCATTTCCATCTTTCCGTGAGGGAAGCAGCCAGTAAAGAGACGAAGTGAGTGATAAGAGCAGTGAAAGAATCCCCCGGGGTAACTGGGACTGGGTCTCAGGGAGGGGTTGGACCCCTCATAGGTAGGGAGCAAGGTTTCCTAGCCCAACCCACTAGGAAATGGGAAAGGAGGGGCCCCTGAAAACCTGCTGGATTGAGGGATTTAAATTCCAAGAGCATCCAAGAGCAGGGTTGAGGTGAATTCTGTCGGAGTGAGAATATGCCTGAGAACACCCAGGGTGGGACAACACAGCTAGATTGAGGGATGAAAATTTTGCCCAAGAGCATTTGGGTTGGACCACACAGCCAAACAAAAATTAAATGCCCAAGACTATCTGTGGTTGTACCATAACGCTGGGTTGAGGGACAGAAAAAATGCCCAAGAGCAGCTGGGGTTGGACAACACAGCTGGATTGAGGGAAAAATTGCCCAAGAGCATCTGGGGTTGGACAACACAGTTGGGTTGAGGGATATCCAATAGCACCGGGACTGCCCAGTAATACCTAAACTTGTAATAGGTGATGTGAAAGTAAAAGGTACCTTATAATTGTCTTTTTGTGTATGTGTGAGAGTGAGTGAGACACAAAATCAGCCTCATCTTCCTGGGAGGGTGGGAAGGGGGGGGCAGTGGAAAGAGGAGTGTGTGCCCTGCAAACCAGGCTATTGTCTCCAGGGCAGGTGGGGGCTTTGGCTGAAGGGTGTGAGTGACCTGCAAACCAGGCTAGTGTTCCCTGGGTGTGTGAGGGGGCCATAGCTGAAGAGCGTGAGTGACACGCAGACAGCCTCACGGGTGAATGGGCACCGGAGGCAATCAGTCAGGGCCCTTCCAAGGGGGCCCAGTGACGCTGAGACCTGGAGGCCAATTCTAAGACGAGGGGGGGGGGCACAGGGACCCGTGATTTTCTGACAATAGGTGAAATAAACAGGGCAGGAGACTTTTTCTCCTTTTAATGCCTTTATTAAAAGTGATCAGCTCAGTATTGGGCAGCTCGACGGGTCTGCAGTCTCCATCATCTCTCCCAGGGCGACAAGGAGGAGGAGGAGGATATGTGCAGCTTTGTCCACTAGGGGCAGAGCTGGGGATCCAGTCCTCATGGGAGCCGTTAGGGCGTGGTGACCCCTGGTCTTCACTCCGCAGCCTCGTCCCCCTTCCCACTCCCGGCGTCCGGACGACTCCGGCGCTCAGGGTGAGAGGGACTACAAAGGTGTTCAGCATCTCTGCAGGCTCAGCACTCTGTTCCTCACGTCCTGACATCACTCCAATCTCTCAACTCTATGTTGGCTCATTGTTTTGGGGTCCTTTTAGCAAGCTCGAAGCAGTAGCTTCTCATGGCATGCCGGTCTTGGGGTTATTTTGCATGTCTCCCCCCCTCCTAAGTCTCTTTTCCTCACTGTTTGGGGAGGTCTCTACCCTTCACTGTCCCAGAGAAGAGCCATTAACTCGGCCCCAGCCAGGGCTTTTACTTATACAAAAACAACTATTAACGACAACGACTCGTAATTACCATAACAAACAATCAGCACCCCAGCAGCAACAGTGGTCTGATTAGTTTTTGTAACCTTTTTTTTCTCACAAAAAAAAATTGGCAGATTTTTGTTTTTAACAATAGGGATCCACTTTGTGTCTTGAGGGTGTGAAGGAATGTGTATAGGTGAATGAGAAATAAAAGTGAGTGAATGTAGACGAATGAAAGTATGGGTAATGTGGATTGTGCATTTTAAGCTTTACCACATCTCCTTGGAGGGAGGTGTATTGTATTGAAAAGTAGTGTGAGAAAAAGGTTTTTTTGGGTGTAAGTAGTTCAAAGAAAGTGGTATTTAAGTTGCTAGTAAAAAGTGAAAAACAGAAGCAGAGGATGAATAGATAGAATATTGAATAATGGGACAGAAATCCAGTAAGGTGGATACAGGAAAGAAAAGCGGGAGAAAAAAATTACCAACAGAAATACCCCAAGATAGCCCTCTGGGAGTTATGTTAGCCTACTGGGAGAAAAACCCTTGTAAGAGGAAAAAGGACAAGGTAAAGATGATACAATTCTGTGTGCTCGAATGGCCAACAAAGGAAATAAGATCTGACCACGTTTATTGGCCTAGGTACAGCTCTTTTGAAAAATTGATTTGTCAGGCTTTGAATGAATTTGTAAATTCAAAGGAACTGTTTAATTTAGAAGAAAGAGAATATGCCATATGTTGGACAGGAGATTTAAGGAAAATAAAAATCTTTAAAATATCAGAAACTCCCGAAGCAAAGCAAGAAAAGAAAAAGGGAAACGGAAAGGGAGGGGAACAAGAGAAGAAAACAGAAAAAGAGTGGGACACTTTGCAAGTCTTGCCCCCTCCGTTCGCGACCGAGGCGTCTGTCCCGGGTCTCGGCTCGCTGCCCGTTTCAGCTCCGCCTGTCCTGGTCCCAGCTCGCTGCCTGCTTCAATTCCGCCCGCCGCGGATCCCGTCTCAGGCCCCGCCTGTCCCTGCCCACACCACAGCCCCGGAGATGACTTTGTCTGCCCCAGTTCCGGCCGCCTGGTCTGCAGCTGCCCTAACGGCCATGCCTGGGGTCCCTCCTGCTTCATGGTCTATGACCACCGCCCCGATCGTGCCAGAGGTCCCGTTGGTCCCAGCCATCCCATCCTTGACCGCCCCTCCCCCAGCCCCATCCTCGGCTGCCCTGCCCATGCCGAAAACACTGGGTGCCGCCGCTGCTGCTTTGCCTCTGCCGGGAGCCACTGACTCAGCTGCCATTAACCACATGCAGGCTGTCCGCACTCCCATCTGGTATCCCCCAGAAACGTTTGCTCCTTTGGAGGTACCGGCAGCAGACCACGCCTACGTCCCACCCTTGGAGGACCGAGCTTCAGTGGGATATCCCCACCTCAGGCCCCGTCCTGCCCTGAGTTCCGTTCTCTTGGTAACCACATCTCCGGCTGTTCAGAGAAACTCTTCCTAGAGGAAGCACCTTATCGAAACACTAGGAGCTCAGTTAAAAGGCAGCCCTCTCCAAATTCTTTCTCAAACCACAGGAGAAAGACTATAGAAGATAAAAAAGGAAAAGAGTTAGATGAATGGATTGGTCTATTTCCGTTAAGAGAGGTTCCCATGGGAGGGGGTGGAACGGGGTTTGTAAATGCCCCTCTGACTTCCTCTGAGGTCAGAAATTTTAATGTGAAAAATGCCAATCACTGGGTTTTAAAATTTCTAAAAGTTTAATAGTAATAAAATGGTTTAAAAAATAGTAACACAATTAGAGTAATAACAATTTGGACAAATTGAATTAGGACAATATGAGACAATAAAAACAAAGACTTATGGACATCCGGGTACCTTTTTCTAGGCAGCAGGAGCCTGAAAAAGGACACCCGTTAACAAAGGATTAGCCCTTAAAAGCAATAGCCTGTTGCATATTCATACACTTCATACATGATGCATAAATTCCATTCAAATACAGGATTATGTCTGGTCATTGTCAACTTCTTCCTCAGAATCCTAACAGCGCCTTCGAGGCGGGAAGAAGTTTGTTTCTTCTGATAAGAAGGCAATAAATTCTTTCTCTCTGAAAGATTTAGGCGTCCTGTGTCTGCTATCTCGCTGCAAGTCCTTTCTTTTAAACAAAGCATCTTACATAGCATAGTTTCTATTTTAACAACTTTTATAACCTAAAACTATATTTAACACAGTACTTAAGAGAATTTATACAGCATTTCTTTCTAACACAACACATATTCATTTTAATATTTGCGAAAAGCCAATCATAAAATACATGCAGTTTTCACATTAGGAAAGAGATCAAAGGGGTTTTGAAGGATCCCATAGGTACAGCTGAACAATTAGACCAATTTTTAGGCCCAAACATTTATACCTGGGAGGAAATGCAATCCATAATGAAAATGTTATTTTCTCAGGAAGAGAGGCAATTAATCAGAGCAGCTGGAATAAAAGCTTGGGAAAAGGATAAACTACAGGGGCCTCCCAGAGAAGACAAAATGCCAACTGCACCTCCTGAGTGGGGTCAAAATAATGAGGAGGGGAGAAAACACATGCATGAATATCATAATTGAATAATAAAGGGAATAAAAGGGGCAGCATCCCGAGGGCAAAATGCTAAAAAGGCTTTTGGGGCACAGCAGGAGAAGGAAGAGACTCCAACAGAATGGTTAGACAGACTTAGGAGAAATATGAAACAATATTCTGGGATAGACCCTGAAGATGATGTGGGAAAAGCATTGTTGAAGATTAATTTTGTTACTAATGCTTGGCCAGATATTAGAAAAAAATTAGAAAAAAATGAGGATCTGCATAGTAGATCATTAGATGATTTATTAAAGGAAGCTCAGAAAGTTTGTGTCCCGAAAGATGAAGAAAAGTCTAAACTGAAGGCAAAACTTATGCTAGCCACCATGCGAGAAAACAATTTCCAGAAAATACAAAACCATACAGGCACTACTCCTAGATATGAAGGTGGTAGAGACAGGGGAAGGGAAAGGAATAGAACCCCAATACAAACCAAGTCTCAGGAGCATTCCGGAATTGTCTGTCATTACTGTGGGGGCAAAGGGCATTGTAGGAAAAATTGTCATAAGCAGGCACAAGATCTGAAAATCTTTAAAGAGATAGACACAGAGGAGAAATAGGGAGGTCATAGGCTCTATTTTTTAGGGGACAAATACCATCTGGAGCCTGTGATAACTTTAAAAGTGGGTCCCCAAGAAGAAGAACTGGAATTTGTTGTAGACACAGGGGCAGAAAGAACCTGCCTGTTAGATATTCCAAAAGGATATAGTGTGAATAAACATACAACAAAAGTAACAGGGGCAAAAGGTGAAAGTTGTACAGTTCCGGTCATTAAAGATGTAGTAATTGAGGGAGAAACTAAAATTTGGATGGGAGATGTCTTATTGGTCCCAGGGACAGGTAGCAACTTATTGAGGAGGGACTTACAAGTGCAATTAGGAATAGGGGTTATACCAGAATATGGGAAAATGACAGCTAGAGTTTTAAAATTAGGCCAAGAGGATGAAGAAAAAATCAACAAGGAAGTTTGGGCTGGGGAAGGAAATAGGAAAGGATTAGATATCGACCCCATAAGGGTTACAATTGAGAGAGAAGATTGTCCTATATGTGTACGTCAGTATCCTATATCTTTAGAAGGACGGGAAGGTTTGAAGCCAGTAATAGAAGGACTAATAAAGGATGGGACATTAGAACCTTGTATGTCTCCTCAAAATACCCCTATTCTCACAGTAAAGAAGTCTGATGTGAATTACAGACTAGTACAAGATTTAAGGGAGGTTAATAAAAGAACTCGGACTCTCTACCCAGTGGTACCAAATCCTTATACTCTTCCAAGTAAAGTCTCACCCCAGCATCAGTGGTTTAGTGTGGTGGATGTTAAAGATGCATTTTGGGCTTGCCCACTAGCCAAGGAGAGCTGGGATATTTTTGCCTTTGAATGGGAGGATCCAAAAACTGGGAGAAAGCAGCAATTAAGATGGACAAAATTACCACAGGGGTTTATGGAATCCCCAAACTTATTTGGGCAAGTTTTATAAACAATACTACAAGATTTCTCTACTCTTCCTGAAATACAAATTATCCAATATGTGGATGATCTTTTACTATCTGGAGAAGCTGAAGTGAGAGAGGCTACTATACAACTTTTACATTTTCTCGGGGAAAAAGGATTAAGGATATCAAAAGGGAAATTGAAATTTGTAGAAGCAGAGGTAAAATATCTTGGACACTTAATAAGTAAGGGTAGCTGGAAGCTCAAACCCAAGATAATTGCAAGAATTTTATCCCTTCCACCTCCCTCTAAAAAGAGGGAAATCATAAAGCTACTCGGGTTATTGGGATATTGTAGATTATGGATTGAGGGATACACACAGGCAGTCAAATTTTTCTATGAAAAATTGACAGAGGGAGATGATATAATATGGACCAAGGAAGATGATGTTAAATTAGGAGAACTGAAGTCAAAACTGGCCTCAATACCAGCTTTAAGCTTACCCTCACTACAAAAACCCTTTCATCTGTACATGAATGTAGAAAAGGGGGTAGCTCATGGAGTTCTGGTTCAGGAGTGGGGAGGAGTAAAGAGACCAGTAGATTATTTATCAAAGATGTTGGACCCAGTGAGCCACAGCTGGCCAGTATGTATTCAAGCTATAGCAGATACTGCAATCATGGTAGAAGAAAGTCGTAAGCTTACTTTTGGAGGTAAACTAATTGTGTGCACACCTCATGCAGTAAGAAATTTGTTAAATCAGAAGTCTGAAAAATGGTTGACACTCTAGGATGTTAAAATATGAAGCAATCTTAATAGACAGTGATGACCTGGCACTAGAAGTAAACAGAAGTTTAAATCCAGCTCAATTATTATATGGAGAATCAGCAGGTAACCTAATACACAATTGTCTAGAAATTATCAAATACCAAACAAAGGTTCGAGAAGATCTTGAATAACAAGCCCTTTCAGAAGGGGAAATAATCTATGTGGATGGTTCCTCCAGATGTCTACAAGGAAAAAAAATGTCAGGGTATGCAGTAGTTGATGGAAAAAACATGTAAACTATTGAAAAGGAAAAATTACCTTCAAACTGGTCAGCTCAAACCTGTGAATTATATGCCCTAAAAAGAACACTGGAATATTTAGCACACAAGAAAGGATCTATATATACTGATTCAAGGTGTGCCTTTGGAGTAGTACATATCTTTGGAAAAATTTGGGAAGAAATAGGACTACTTAATTCAAGAAGAAAAGGATTGGTACATGAAGGGCTCATTTTAGAAGTTTTAGAGGCACTAAAATTACCTGAAGAGATAGCTATAATACACATCAAGGGACACCAAAAGGGAGTGACCCCAGAAATAAGAGGAAATAATTGCAGATCAGGAAGCTAGGGATGCAGCAGAAAATGGAGCTGAGAGAGTTACGTTAATATTAACTCCAAATGAGGAAAAATTAGAAATTCCAAAGTTTAGCGAAGCAGAGAAAAAAGAATTAAACAAGATAGGAGGTGAACAAGATGAATCAGGGAAATGGAAACTTCCTGACAGAAGACAATTACTTAATAAAATGATTACTAGGAAGATATTAGAAGACATGCATCAGAAAACCCATTGGGGTACCCAGGCCTTGTGTGATCGTTTTTAAGGAATTATGGGTGTATTGGGATTTTTGGAGTAGCAAAGCAAGTAACTGAAAGATGTATAATTTGCCAAAAGATCAATAAAATGTAATGAGAAAAATGACATTAGGAGGTCGTGAGTTAGCTCTTTGACCATTTCAAAGTATCCAGGTAGATTTTACTGAACTTCCTCAAGTACAAAGATGGAAGTATTTATTAGTAATGACAGACCATTTAACTCATTGGGTGGAAGCAGTTCCCACTACTAAAGCCACAGCCAACATGGTAAGTAAAACCCTTTTGGAACAGATTATTCCCACATATGGAATAGTTAATAGGATAGACTTGGACAGAGGAATGCATTTTACGTCAAAGGTGTTACAACAAATAATTCATGCCTTGGGGATAAAGTGGGAGTTACACACCTCATGGCATTCACAGATTTCTGGCCATGTAGAGAGGATGAATCAGACTTTAAAGAGAACTTTGACTAAATTGACAATTGAGACCCGAATGTCATGGGTACAATGCCTACCTTTAGCCTTACTGAGAATCCGAACCCAACCCAGATCAGATCTGGGAGTGTCACCTTATGAAATGATTTTTGGGTTACCTTTTCTAACCACTCAACATGAAAATGCTACCTATGAGGTAGGGGAAATGAGAATCAGAGGATACGTTAACACTATTGCAAAAACTCTTGAAAGCTTACAGTTAAAAGGAATAATCCCTCAAACCACACCTTTAGATTTTAAAATCCATAATATTCATCCAGGGGAGTGGATGTTAGTAAAAACATGGAAAGAACAATCTTTAACTCCACAATGGGAAGGTCCTTTTTGGGTATTGCTGATGACCAAAGCTACGATCCGGACCAGGGAATGAGGGTGGATCCACGCCAGCAGAATCAAAGGACCCATGGAAGAACCTAAGGAGCGGACGATAACATCTGAACCAGGTGATACAAAACTGACTCTTAAACGGGGAATGGGTGGCAATGAACTGGAATGACCCAAATGATCCAAGAAATATACATGGGATCACACCTAACTGGGAAATAAGACAGAGCTTATATCAGTGGTTTCAAGTACCATCAGGACAAGCTTTGAGACATCTCCGGTATTCTCCTTGGGGAGGAATATTTCCACTTGTTCTAGGGTGACGTTATGATGCTTGTATCCCCATTTGTGTGTTCTGTTTATGCTGGATATTATGTTCTGTGCCTTCAAGACTGGCTCTGAAGAGTGAAAGTTTTGTTTTGGTTTCTGTCGCAGACATACTTTTCACTAAAAATCCTTTCTTTAGGATTTTACCTACTGGGAAGCTGAGGCCCCAGAAAAAGAATGTAAACAATGGTTACCTGCTGCTGTGGAATGCAATAGGTGCACCTGTGATAGGCCCATCTTGGATGTTTACAATTAATGGCCAATCAAGGACTGAGCTCTGTCGGACAGAGTCGGAGAGAGCTCCTTTTTTATTCTTCTTCTATATTCTTAGCTTAGCTAGCCTTCTGAGAACTTTTCATTCTATTCCTTTTAGTATAGTTATAATGTAGTATTTATATCATAAAATAATAAATCAAGTCTTCTGATCATGGAATCAACATTCTCGTCTCTCTCATCCTGAAAACCCTTGTGACCACGGTCACAGGTTTCTTATCAGCCTGCTCCCCCACAGTTGGTGGGATACAGAGATGGGGCAGTACATTGTGCTGCTTTTGCTTTTTTGCTTTTTTGCTTTTGCTTTTCACTTTGCTCTCGCTCTTGCTTCTGCTCATTAGCTAGTTTAGCTAAACAGTCCAAATTCCTTCCTGGACTGTTTCTCCTTTCCTTTTTTGGACCTACTCGAACCTGCTCTGGACTGGGACCTGGGAACACCGAGAGTTTGCACCTTGTGGCCTGCAGCAGCTGCCCCAGCGCTGGAGGGACTGCTAACAGAGTAACCACCCCCAAGAGAGACTTTCTGAATTTGTCATCTTTTTCAGAGCGGTGAAAGAGTGGTGTCATCCGGTATTGTTCATTTTGTGTGCTGGGGGGCGCTCTGTGTCTGTTAAATAAACAGGTTCTTTCCACTTCTCTCCGAGGAATTCTTCCCGAACCAGTTGGGGGGAGGTACTGTGTGGGTTTGCTTTCTGGAGGGCCCCCCCTTTGGAGATTCTCTCCCAAATTAGCCCTAAACCAGGACACACTCCAAACAGGATGATCAGGATTGTTTCGAACAGAGAACTCTTATGTTCAGGCCTTAGCCTCTGACTGATACAAAGAGGAGGAGGAGTTGCAACTTCCATCAGTGCCATATCAAATACCCTGTTTGATTCACCCAAATACCAGACATGCTAGCTAGGTTAAATGTAAATGTTTGAACTGTGGGAAGAATTGGTATTGTAGTTCACATAATCGATGCTCTCATTGCAGGAAGTGTCAAGTGCCAAATTGATCTCCTTTTCAGGTAGAACTCGAGGCAACTGAAATAATAATTTTGTTGTGCGGATGAGAATTATTAGTGCCTGTTGAATGGGAGGTACCCGACGAACAGTGGGAAACTACAGTTAAGGAGTGTCAAAAACAATTTGCCTGGAAATTAGGTAAGAGAAAGTGGCAAGGAAATAGAGGGCAAGACCAGATTGGCCTCTGTATTCGCCACCAAGAAGATCAAATACACCTGCTGTGGGTTGCAACCCCATAGGCATGGGAGGTGGGAGTATAAGCCATAATGGACCTCTGCTATTCCTTTTTCTGTCACTCATTTTTTGTCTTTTCCCTTTTGGGTTATCGAGAAAGCCATGCTACAGATGTTACTGCAAGCTATATATGGAAAGACACAAAGGTTCCTTTTTTATTTCTCACACTCATGTCAACAGTCACTGTTGTAACCCATCCAAGTTAGGCAATTGCATGCACAATGGGAAAAAGTACTGGATTGCAGAGAACTTAGGAACAAGTGGTAACAGAATGGGAAGTCAATGCCCAAAAGGGGAGAAATGGATTTGCTTCACCTACGTTATTGGAAACAAAGCACAAGATTTAGTAAAAGAGCAATTGATAAGCACAAAGACTAAGCCAGTAAAACCACCTAAACCTGTGCCAATCTCAAATGATGATTTGTACACGAAACTTGAACAGCAATTAGAAAAAGAAATAGATATCTCAAGGATGGGTAAAAATCAGTTTGTGGAATTGGGGGAAAGGATAAGCAGAGTACTTAACATAAGCAATTGTTTGGTCTGTGGAGGGGCTTTGATGTCAGAAGAATGGCCATGGAAAGGCAGCAGGCTAGGACCAATTGAGCTCCTTAAGTGGAACCAGACAAGTATAAGTGAGGAGAATCGACCAGAGGGGTGGATTTTGAGTTCAATAATCATAGGGGAAGAATGTCTCTGGCGCACTGGGAAAAAGTTCATTCATGAAGTAGGAAAAACTGTCTGTAAAAGATACAAAGTTAGTAACAGAACTTCTGTATGGTGGGTCCCAGAAGAACCAACCATGTACTGGTGTCTAGGTTTAGAGCAAATTTGGGGAAGAATCCCCCAAAGGAGCTCCGGTGGGAAAAGCAGATCCAATCGGCCCCTCCCTGTTACCGGGCTTGCAAGGGTTGCAGGGTGAAGAGAGAGGCGAGAATCTTGACTTCATGTTCAGAAGGCTGATTTATTATTTTATGATATAGATGTTACATTATGACTACGCTAGTAGGAATAGAGAGAAAAGTTCTCAGAAGCTTGCAAGCTAAGAATAGCCAAGGAAGAATAAACAAAGGAGCTCTCTCTGATTCTGTCCCAGAGAGAGCTCGGCCTTTGATTGGCCCTTAATTGTAAACATCCAACATGGGCCAATCACAGGTGCACCTGTTGCATTCCACAGCAGCAGATAATCATTGTTTACATTCTTTTTCTGGGGCTTCAGCTTCCCAGAAGGAAAAATCCTAAAGAAAGGATTTTTCACAAAAGATGTCTGTGACACCTCCCCCCAACTGGTCCGGGAGGAAAAAATACCTCCTTGGAGAAAGGTGGAAAAAAACTGTTTATTAAACAATAAAACCAAAACAATATCAAATAATGAGACCCCTTGCCACTCTAAAAGAGATGACAAACTGAGAAAACCCCATCCCCAGGTTGCAGCTCACTCAGTCTCCAATCAGTCCCTCCGGTGCTGGAATTGTCGCAGGCCAGGCCCGGCCCGGTGGGCCAGAGATGTGAGCTGCTGGTGCTCCCCTGGGTGTTCAGTCCAGAGCAGGTTTCAAGAGGTCCAAAGAAAAGGAAAAAAAACAGTCCAGGGAACTTCTTTGCCCCAGCTAGCTAACACTAGCTAAAAAGCAAAAGAAGAGCTCTGTCCCGCTGTCTGTCCGCAGACAACAACAGTCCAGGAGGAGGAATGTGGGGGAGTGAGAGCAGTGTCTGGAGGAAAAAAACTGCACTTCTCTCCCCCCTTCACTCTCTGCAATAAGTCTTAAAGGTGCAAAACTTACTATTCAGCATAAACAGAACAAGACGATTGGGGATAAAAGCATCATACAGCCAACCCAGGACAACTGGACACAGTATAAAAGAAAGAAAGGAAGCTGTAAGTATAATAATAAAATCGGACTTTTTCAATGCAATGATACAGGCAAAAATCCTTACTTTGGCATCCCAGAAATTTCCAAATTTTGGGAGGATATCGATCAGCAAAAGTTTGACTATTGGAAAGTTCCAGACGGCTTATTTTGGATATGCGGAAAAAGAGAATACCCAGAACTCCCCTCTCAGTGGAAAGGGAGCTGCACTCTGGGAATCATACAGCCAGGATTTTTTCTTTTGCCAGGACCTGATGAGGATCAATTAGAGATACCAGTTTATGAGGATCTAAAGAGAAACAAAAGAGATTTGACTGGAGGATTCCAAAAATGAGGAGATGAGTAATGGCCCCCAGAATGCATACTAGAGACATATGGGCCAGCCACCTGGGCACAAGATGGGAGTTGGGGATATCAGACCCCAATTTATATGCTAAATTGTATTATAAGGCTCCAAGCTGCTGTAGAGATAATAACAAACAAAACTGGTCTGGCAGTGGAATTAATATCAAGGCAACAAACCCAAACAAGAGCGGCCGTGTATCAAAATAGGTTGGCTTTGGACTATCTATTGGCTGAAGAAGGGGATGTTTGTGGAAAATTTAATACATCAGATTGTTGCTTAAAAATAGATGACAATGGGGATGCTGTCCTGGATATAGTCAATGATATAAAAAAAATCACCCATGTATGTGGAGAGTTTTGTGCAGACGTGGCTTGAGGAAAAAGGCCATGATCATATACAGCTGGTTAAGCAGTAAAAAGCAGCTGTAAGCAGTAAGTTCTCAGCCTTTTCCTTACGAGAAAACAACAACACTGCGTCCTTGAGCAAATAACAAGAAAACAACAACACGGTGCCCTTGAATGGATAACTGTAGTCAACAGCAGGATGTAAAAGCAAGTATTAGCCTCAACAAGAAAACCACAAGTATTTTGAGAATGTAGCTACAAAAAAGGAGCTGACATTTAATCTGTAGCCAATGATGAGCTTAGCTTTTGCAATATGTATGAGCTTAATTAACACTACTATAAAAGCATGTAAGCCAGATCAATAAATTTGAGACTCAATGATCATCAATAGGATGTGCTCAGTCTCCCTTCGCTCTGACACATTTACCAGTTCAAAAGTGGGAATCAATGCTAAATACTAGCTGGTGGGATAACATGCTAGGAATAGAATGGTGGAAAAAATTAGGCTTCTTCCGTTTGTGCGCTACAGCTGGTCTAATATTTCTTCCTTGTTTGATCCCCCGTTTCATTCGGCTCATCACCAGTGTGGTACAAGGCATGCAATTAGTGACCATGGATCAAAAGTTGGCTACAACAAACACGGTACAAAGGATTATGGTGTTAAATAAATAAAATAATATAGAAGACTCCTTCAGAGAAGCGAGATTGATTTGTGAAGAAAATAAGCAGCTGATGAAGGCTAGAAAGCCGTGAATACTGCTTGAGCCAAATTAATTATAAAAAGAAAGAGGGAGGATTGTGAAAAGTGCATATTATATGGCTCTACGGAGATATTTACTATATGTATTTTGCTGTATTGATTAGTAGTGCTGCATTAACATTTTAATAATATGATAAATGTAGTCTTGTAGTTAAAAAGGCAATTTTGTAGTTAAAATAAGAACTATGTAAGTGGGATATTTTTTTAAGAAAGGAATGAGGCACTCCCACCAGATGGCAGCCACAGGGCGCCTAGATCTTTCAGAGAAGGGAGAGTTGTTGTTCTCTTATCGGAAGAAACTGAATTCTTCCTGCCTAGCTAAAGATCAAGGGCACCTTGGGATTGGGAGGAAGAGGTTGACGATGACCCGACCGAATCCTTTGTTTGAATGGAATTTGTGCATCATGTGGGAGGTGTATGGGTATTCAGCGGGCTATCACTCTTAAGGGTTAATCCTTTGTTAGCTGGGGTCATTTTTTGGGTTCGTGCTGCCCAGAAAAAGGTACCCGGACGTCTGTGGCTCTTTGTCTCTATTGTCTCATATTGTCCTAATTCAAATTGTCCAAATTGTTATTACTCTAATTTTATAGCCATTTTATTACAATTAAACTTTTAAAATTTTAAAAAACAAGTAATTGGCATTTTTCACAACAGTAATCAGTGAGTGATCTGGCCCTGCCTTTATCTCAACTCATGAGTCTTTTGTTATATTTTCTCTCCCCTGTCAAGTTGCAGAGGGGAGTAGTAGAGTGGTTTTGGTGGGTTCCTGGCATCCAGCCAGGGTGAACCCACCACAAATGAACTTGAGGACATTGAAGTAGCATTGAGAAATTAGCAAACACCTCCGTTTCTAGAGGCATGTGATTTCTGGTTAAAAGCTAACCCCTCTAAGAGAATCTATGTCAGTATTCATGACAAGAAAAACAGTTCAGGGTGAAAGAAGTTAACTGTCTCATTTGCAACTCCCCCCTCCCAGTGTAAAGGTATTGTTTTGCGGAGAAAAGAAGAAACCTCACAACTTTATAAAAGTTGTAAAGCCCGGTATGTTTATTTACGACGCGCGCTGGACGGATGCAAGTCCCCCAACAAGGCATGCGTACTTCTGAAGACCTCGAGTCTTCTTTTATCCCCCTTCCAAATGCATATGCATACAGTTTCACAATAAGTTCATACATATTCATTCCGTGTGACATTTAACACCAGTTCTTCTTTATCAAAGGAATTTCTAAGTCGGGGGCAAATCGACCTTGTGGTCTTTTCTGTTTTTCTTTCTCTGTCTCCTTGCTGTCTCGGCATGCGAGTTCTTCCTTCAGCTTTGGCCTCACAGACTTTTCACCTCTCTTAGACACTTCACCTAATTCAGAATGGATCTTTACTCTGTCTCATTCCCCCCTTTCCTAGGAAATAAGTAAATTCTTTTACTTAATGAAAACCTTCACAACAGTAAGTGTCTTTTAGTGCTTCACCATGTGCTTTTGACAAAGATGTTAGTACAGCTATTTGTTGTAGCATTCTCCAGTTCCAAATTAACAATATAATAGATAATCCTAAGCTTACCCCAACTAATAGTAGTAAAACTACAATGGGGTGGCACAACTTATTAAAGATTCCATTTGCAGTTGGTGACCACCCAAAGATCACATCCAATAATCTTAACAAAATTACATATACAGAGATTAGAATGGTTTCTACTAGACAGAATAACATCATTGCTATCAATTTGTACAGCAGCACAAGCAGTTCTCAAGCATACCCCCTTTTCCAGTATATACGAGCACAGTTTTCTGGTCAGTGACTGGGTGAATTTCGAAGTGACAAATACTCTGCTCAGTGTCCAAACACACATCCTGAGCATTAATAGTATTGCTTTCACAAATGAATCCCATCTGTTCTCTAGCAGTGCAGGATTCTAAGTTTACTGTCTGCCACTTCCCATTCATCTTTCGTGCCCACACTCCATGTTCTGAAGGATAGAGTATTGTTTATTCATTGTTTGATCCTAGAGCAACGATGGGATGGATAACATAAACAGTGGCATTATGTGGCATTATGTATAGTAAGCACAAAGGCAGTTGCCACATTAGAAACAGGATCATAGGTGAAATTCACCATAGTCCGCCAGGTTTGAAACTTCCTTTCAACATCAATTGCATTATCCCACACAATTTCTTGAATTTCAGCTGGAAAATTACCTTCACCCCTTTCCCATATGATCAGAGCTGCTGTTGCTTGCATCCATACTGTGCTTGTATACAACTGAAAGCTAAAGACACATTATCTTGAACTATACTAAGTGCTTCTACTATCAACTTGTGGTCTTGGTCCCCGGCCTTTTCATACTTCCTTACTTTGGCAGTACTTTTGAAATCTGTCACTGGCTAGTTCCTAATGCCAATAGAGATTACTATAAAGGCTGCTTCAATTTTGTTAGGCTACCTGCTGCAGTGGCCGGTTTATTCACCAGTATTTCTGAATCAATTCCATTTAAAACTCCTAATCTTGTCCCTAATATGCCAGTTAGATGTTTGTTATGGGGAACAGGAACTGATTTCTGTTTATGACCATCCCTCCCTGCCAGAGGGATGTGCTGGGCTCACACTGCAAATTCAGACACACTTCACAAGTGTATCTGACAGAGGTTTAGGTCATATTTGAGGCAGATGTTTGTTCTGAAGTGTAGAGAACTCAGGAATCTCCTTCCCCCTCCAGAGCACCTGATTTCCCAGATGTGTGGCAAGCAGGAATGTCTCTCCTGGTCTACGAAACCTCACCCACCTTGCCCCTAGCTTCAGGTCCAAGCCTCAAGTAAATAATGAAGGGGAAGTCTGAGAGAAGAGCCTAAATTCATTGCAGTGCCTCAGAAAAAACTGGGATCAGGTTTCTGCTACTTGAAACACTCAGCACAAAAGTGATGCTCAAAATCCTACAGCCTGCTGCTGAGCTCTGAGGGGGGTCTCTCTCTCTACCTCTTTTAAGCAGAATCCAGCTGCCTCAGATTGGGACAATCACTGATCCAAATCTCAGTAGGAAAAGGGATAGCTATAAATAAAGAAAATCACCTTCCTTGCTTGGGTTAATTTACCACCTGCAGTTCAGCACCCTTTACCAGCCATTGCCTGAGTGTCCAGCCAACCGGCTTGGAAAATGACCTAAGGAGCTGTTGTTCAGTCACATTCTTTACTACGTTAGGTTCAAGTTTGGAGTTTGGGTAGAGTCTGAACTAGTATGGGGTGTATAAGGCCCTGCTGTGGTAAAAAGCGCAGTGTCCACTTTGAATTCAAATGAAAGTCTGATAGTAATTTGAGCTCAAAGGCAGGTCACTTCTACAGGCTGTATCAAGGTGAAATTACACCAACAGTCTGATTCACTTAGGTTATCACAGACTTCCTGGTGTTCATATACACCAGGGGAGGTTCAGACACTAATTACATCTGGTCTCTCATAAGCTACCCTATTGATGACCTGGCACCCTACTTTGATTTCTTCTCCTCTGATTCCTTGAAGAGTCCACAGTTCCTGTTCTTGCCATTCTTGCTCCTCACATATCTGATTCTCGTGGATTACTACAGTAGATATGTTTAAATCTTTTATCTCAGAAGGTTTTCCTATGGATCCAGTATACTGATTAAATGCCAGGGACCAAGGCCATTTAGCATTACTTTGAACAGAGGTACTCTCAGGTTCTGAAACTTCAGTTATGATTACACACAAAACAATTCTACAAACTAAAATATGAGCTACTCCCGACCGCAATATACTCATTTTGCCCGAGTAAGTTTTAATCTCAGTTCATTGTCTCCTGGCGTCACTCCTTAAGGGGTTTCTGGGCCTTCTTCACCCAAGAGTGATGGATCCAGGCATTCTGCTCCTTGATTTTGATTGCAGTGAAGGTGGTGAGAAGTACTCGCAGTGGTCTGTCCCACTGTGGTTCCGAAGTCTTCTCTGTAAGAGACTTAACATATACATCATCCCCAGGCTATCTAACTCCCTGCTCCGAGTTCCAGCCACATGTTTCTCAATTACTCTGAGCTGTTTGCTTAATGCCACCATGTAGGTGGACATTCTGGACATTCCTTTGTATTCTATATGGTCTTCTATAAGGCATTCCAAAAGGACTCAGCATTCCTTTTGCTCAAGGTTTAGTTTGAATTTGCAATATTGCTAGTGGAAGAGCTTGGGCTAGGGTAGATTAACTTCTTGCCCCAGTCTTATTCATTCTCTCCACCTGGCTGCTTGATTTGGGGTGGTATGGGGTGTGAAGTTCCTAATCTGTGCCCAGATGGCTACTAATCTGTTGCACTATTTTGGAAATGAAATGTGATTCTTTATCTGAGGATATCGTGGCTGGAACTCTGAAGCGTGGTATTATTTCTTGTAAAAATAATCTGGTCACCTCTTGAGCTTTGACAGTTCTGGTGGGGAATGTTTCTGGCCACCCTGGAAATGTATCTATCAATACCAATAAATACTGATACCCCCCCCCCCCCTTTCCTTGGGAGTTCTGAAAAGTTAATTTGCCACTGCTGTACAGGCCCATGGCCTCTCCTAGTCTGACCGAGTTTTGGCGGGGGGGGGGGGGGGTTGGGGTTAGTCTAGAGGCAAGGATCACATTGTCGGCTTACCTGAGTGATAGTGGCATATAAATTCCTGACAACGATACAACGATTGTTTCAATCAGATGTGTGTTCTAGAAAGCCTGTGGAAACTACTGCTTCAAAGTCAACACTTCATTTCAATGCACTCTGTATCACTCGCAGCCTTGGTCATTTCGAAAAGGAGCCACACTCTATAAAAGGCTTCTAAGTAGTTAGGCCCTAGTGTGTTTTCTAGTGCCCTTCCTTCACTTGTAACCACGAGAATGGGAAGGGATTACTAGCTCTCTTTCAATGGTAGCCCACCCCTTGCAATTGTACGTCTCTTTTGGTTAGTATTATTGTATTATGGCTTACCTTCAAGGAAAATCTGTACCTCATCCTTTGCTGCTTTCTTTGCCTCTCCATCCGCCAGCTCATTTCTTTCCTCCAATTTTAAGCTCACTCTCTAGTGTGCCTTAATATGCCTTTTCAGGTAGCTGAACTGCTTCCAGCAGCTGGATTGTCTCTTCTTTCCCTGTGAGGTCAGCAGTCCCCTCTCCTTCCAGATGGCTCCATGTGCATGTATGACTCCAAATGCATACTTTGAGTCTGTGTAGATGGTTGTTCTCCTCCCTTTTGCCCTTTCCAGGGCACGGGTCAGGGCAATTATCTCAGCCTTCTGCACAGAGGTACCTGTTGGCAAGGGTCCAGACTCTATTACCTCTCTGCAGGTAGTCACTGTGAACTTTGCAATGTCGCTTTCCTGTCAGTGAACCAGGTCTCTGCATCGTCCGGAGGAGTGTCCCTTAAGTCTGGGCAGTGGGAGTAGGTAGCTTCGGTGGTGTCCACTGAGAAAAGAAGCTGAGTTGACAATATTAGTCACCACTATCTCTACATCATCTTGCTCTACCATGATGGCCTGGCATTTCAGAAACCTCTGTGGTGAGAGCCAGTGGCCACCCTTTACTTCCAGTGCTGCGGACACTGTGTGGGACACTAGCACAGTCATTTTTGTCCCAGGGTAAACTTGCATGCCTCTTGAATATTCAGCACGACTGCTGCTACAGCTCTGAGGCAACCTGGCCATCCTTTGGCTGTTGCATCTAGTTTCTTAGAGAAGTAAGCAACTGCCCTTCAGTAAGGGTCCAAGTCCTGAGCCAGTATTCCCTGGGCAATTCCTTGCGTGGGAAAAATAGGAAGAATGGTTTACTTACATCTGGAAGTTTCAAAGCTGGAGCTGACATGAGGGCACTCTCTCTAGCTGGCGAAAGGCCCATGTGGTGTCTTGTGTCCACTGGAGATCTCTGTTTCCATTGGCAATAAGAGCATAGAGGGGTCTGGTGAGCAGTCCATAATTATAAACCCACAGCTGGCACTCCCCTACCATGCCTAAGAGGGTTCGGAGTTCTTTCATTATCTGGGGTTTCAGGGTTTGGCATATGGCTTCCCTGCCTTAAAGTCTGCTGCTCCGCACTCACTTCTTACCCCAGGTAGATTACCTTCTGTTTCACTACCTGTGCCTTTTCTTTGAGACTCTGCGTCCTTGGAGTCCTAGGAAATTCAAAAGGCTTACCGTTCAGGCTTCTCTCGCTTCCCTCATCCGAGTGGCTACTAGAAGATAGTCCACGTACTGCAACAGCCTCCTTTCCTCTTGTAGGGCATCCTGGGAATCTGGGTCTTTGCAAGCTGTTCTCCAATCGGAGTGGGGAATCTTGAAGCCTTCAGGCACATGGACTATGTGAGCTTGAGTTTGAATGCAAAAATTTCCTGGCTGGCTTCGTGGATAGGGAGGCAAAAGAAGGCATCTCTTAGGCCTAAAACAGTGAACCAGGTTAGCTCAGGTGTTAAACAAGTCAGTAAGGTATATGGATTTGCTACCACAGGGTATAAATTCTGTGTTATCTTATTGACAGCCCTTAATCCAGTACTATCAGTTATTGGGCTGATTCCTTCCTTATTTTCCTTTTGAGAGTACTACTCAGTTCTCACTAGTTGTGTTCTTTCCTTAAACTTGATGCTCATGGGGGAGCATCTTTCACTCTCCCTGGTACAGCAGAGGCCCATACCCTGGAAAACACTTATTTACTTATTCCAATATCTCCTTACTAATACCTTTCTTAATTTCAGTGTCTGTTAATGTTAAGCCTAACATCTTTATATCATTTGCCTCCAGAGTAACCTTTCTCATTTGAGAATGTTTAGCAAATTGAGCGAATTGTACAAAAGCTTTTAGGTACACATAGTACACATATTACTTTAAAGGTTTGCACAAGGATGCCTTCTCAGACTGGCCAGTTGTTCAGTTGTTCCCCAAACTGCAACATAAACATTCTCTACAGGTACTAAAGCTTTATTTAAAACTGAATATATGGCTCTTGTGTCAAGAAAAATTCTTCTCTTTTGGGGAGGTCATCTTTACCCTTCCTCCCTTACCTTGGGAGGAGCCTTTAGCAAATCATATGTACTCATTTTGTGAACTGTGATTGCTTTGCATTTCAGCATGATAATCCTTGCCTGATTTCATACGTTGCTATCTTATGCTGCATGCTGAACAACGTTTGATTTGCTTTCTCTTTGCCTTATTTTCCCTTTTCAAGAAATCTGGGTGATTTCTTAAAACACAAAGACATTTCAGCATACAAAACTCTATCCCATTTATCCTCCTATTTTAAAACAGTACTGACAGCAATGAAGTATTATAAATCTTTTTATTTTCTGAGCTGCTCCTACTGGCAGCCTTCTCCCAGTGAGCCCCTCCCAAAAGGGGCTAATTTAGGAACCTCTTTGCTCTGGTCAGTTCTCATTATTTATTTCTCCTTGCCCTATCTCGCTTCCACTCAAACCTTTTTACCGACCTTCACAGTAGTTTCTCAACTTTCCTCCTATACACACAGCTCCAGGTGGCAGGTATCAGATGTGGTTCCCACACACAAGTTCTAAGACCTTAGGTTCTGAATCCGCTTGACCAGAAACCTCTAATTTACATGTGCCCTGACACTTATTAGAACAGCAAAACCAGTGTTTCTCATAAACACCGCACTGCAATAATACCTGCACATCCAGCTTTTGCTCACAGGCCATTCCCGTGTTCCCTGGGGAGACAGGGCAACCAGAGCTGTCCCTGTGCCCAGGGGACAGCCACTGTCACCTCACACAGCATGCTAATCAAAAACATTATATAGACACTATATTCTGATCAAACAAAATATCAGTCTTTTCTAGTTCTCTTCTTGCACAGTCTAATTAAGCCCTGTGTCTACTTACACTTGTTTTACTGCTTTGCAAAAAGGCTGTGCTAGTCACAGCCGAAACTCTGATATGCCCACAGACACAAACACTTGCACCCGCACCCCCCCTTTATCTCAAATTTGCTAGAGCCAAGGCTTGAATTTCTGTGAGGGGGGGAATTCTTGGAATTCCTATAACTCTATCGTAATTAAGCATAAATCACCGTACTATAGTTCTCCTATGTAAAATGCCATCTTGTTGCAACAAAATCTTAAAATCTCCACAAACACTACTATACAATCTGAGAATCAAATTACCACAATGCAGCGGAAGAAAATCACCACACAAAACCACTGGGAAAGGGCATATCTCTCAAAGTGCTCGCTTTTCTCAACACAACATAGCATACCATAATTCAGCATTTACTCACATCAATTTTCTTGGACACAATCAAAATCAAACATCCAAGGCAAAGGAACTCTCTGAGCTCATACTCATACTCACGGTTAAAATGTACCAGATCTACACAAATCACTACATTTAAACACGATAAATACCATCACTGACATTCTTCCACTCGCTTCTCTGCGGGGCACTTCTGTCCCTGCCCTCACAGCCTGCTGCAGCCGGCGCCTCAGGCCTCACTCGGCTGCTTCAAACACGGGTAGTACTGACCCCCCCGCACTGTAGATTTATTCTCTTTTATACAGCATACACTTATACACTTGCACGATTAGAAACGCAGTGCACCGACCACACAATGCAGACATTAACCATACAGCAACACAGTGTCCGGACATCACACACACACAAACAAAGCACACACGGGCTCAACAGTTCTGCTCTATCAGAACTATGAACTCCCAACACACACATACACGGGTTCACTCAGCTCACCCCTAGAGCCTCTAGCAGTTCTGCTCTATCAGAACTAGGAACTCCCAACACACATACACGGGTTCACCCGGCTCACCCCCAGAGCCACTAGCGGTCTGCTCTATCAGAACGATGAACCCCATCTCTAATACAGCTGCTCTATCAGCTGAACCCAGACGTCTCTGGGTGGTTTACTCCCTTGCTCTCCTTTCCCTCCCCCGGGGGCCCCTCAGTACATACCGTATCTTCCTCCACAGGCCAGCAGGTCGTTGTCTGTCCTCGCAGGTGGCAAGTTGAGATGAGCGGAGCCCCACCAGGAAAAAAATCCTAGGGCGCGCCTTGGAGGTCCGTCTATCCCCCCTGCCCCTGCGGGGACAGAGAACTCCTGTCTTGGCTCGCCATAATGTTTTGCGGAGAAAAGAAGAAACCTCACAACTTTATAAAAGTTGTAAAGCCCGGTATGTTTATTTACGACGCGCGCCGGACGCAAGTCCCTCAACAAGGCATGCTACTTCTGAAGACCTCGAGTCTTCTTTTATCCCCCTTCCAAATGCATATGCATACAGTTTCACAATAAGTTCATACATATTCATTCCGTGTGACATTTAGCACCAGTTCTTCTTTATCAAAGGAATTTCTATGTCGGGGGCAAATCGACCTTGTGGTCTTTTCTGTTTTTCTTTCTCTGTCTCCTTGCTGTCTCGGCATGCGAGTTCTTCCTTCAGCTTTGGCCTCACAGACTTTTCACCTCTCTTAGACACTTCACCTAATTCAGAATGGATCTTTACTCTGTCTCAGTATTAGTTAGCAAAAGAATATTAACAGTAATGGCTTAGACAAGAAATTATGAGAAAATATCCAAGCAGGATACTTTTACGTGCACTATTAATGCCCAACCCATATAAAAACATAATAATGATTCTAGTATAAGATTGAGAACAAATGGCTATGGAAGAAATAACATTTGCAAACAGCCAAAATAAAGAACTGGTTAAAATCACCTGCTGCTGAGATCTCACAGAAAGCAGTAAAAAAGGATTGACAAAAAAAAAAAATCAAAATAGTCTAGGTTTGCAAAACCAAGAATACCTAAAATTCCTTCATCATTATCCTGAGAAGACAGAATAACTTTCTCTAAATTTGCACACATTGATTTATTTAAATCCTTTGTTTTATTGGGGTAATGCTTATGTGGGGAATCAATTATCTCAAACAGAATCTCTCTAAGTCACTAAGAGAGCTCTCACTTAAACCCCACCACCCACTCTCCACAAACGTTCCTTGTAACCTTGCTGAGGTACAGAGCTAAGCCAACCCACAGTAATGTGAGGTCTTCATGCAAACCTGAAAAAATAAAGGGCATTTTCTACATCAAAAATGCTCAAGCACAGCCTGCCCATACCCAACTCCATGTGGTGATGTGATGTTGTGTTCCTTTGTCATTGCATTGCGTCCCCTCCTCCCACCCCCGTTGGCAGAAGACTGACCTGTCAACAAATGGCAGCGACAGCGACAGAGGAGAGGAGCAATACTGTATCCGGTCGCTAAGATAAGGGGGCGGAACAGAAAGCCTTTATCTTCAGGAAGTTGATTTCTGTCCCCTTTTCCTTCCAGTTCCTCTTTTATTTTTTCCCTACCCCCGTCAAAAAATAAAAAAAAGAAAACGGAGAAGAGAAAAGAAAAAAAAACACTTTTTCTCCTTCCTTCCTTCCTTCCTTCCTTCCTTCCTTCCTTCCTTCCTTCCTTCCTTCCTTCCTTCCTTCCTTCCTTCCTTCCTTCCTTCCTTCCTTCCTTCCTTCCTTCCTTCCTTCCTTCCTTCCTTCCTTCCTTCCTTCCTTCCTTCCTTCCTTCCTTCCTTCCTTCCTTCCTTCCTTCCTCCCTCCCTCCCTCCCTCCCTTCCTCCCTTCCTCCCTCCCTCCCTTCCCTTCCCTTCCCTTCCCTTCCCTTCCCTTCCCTTCCCTTCCCTTCCCTTCCCTTCCCTTCCCTTCCCTTCCCTTCCCTTCCCTTCCCTTCCCTTCCCTTCCCTTCCCTTCCCTTCCCTTCCCTTCCCTTCCCTTCCCTTCCCTTCCCTTCCCTTCCCTTCCCTTCCCTTCCCTTCCCTTCCCTTCCCTTCCCTTCCCTTCCCTTCCCCCCCCACTCCAGTATTCCAACTCAGAGTTTAAAACAAGGAGACAGAAATAGCCGAGTACAGACCGAAAGAAGCCAAGTGAGCGTGTCATGCATACAGCGCATGCGCACTGCATGTACATATACGCTCAGATCTGTATCCTAGCCCCTGCCGAGATATGGGATTGGTTTCGCGTTATCCATTCCTCCTATCCCACTTCGGCTGGCGGTTGCTGAAATGGGAGTAGTGTCTTTCTGGTTCCCGCCTAAGCTCAGGGTGGAGGATTTCTCGCTGCTGTACTCCCTGCATTTCTCCCTAGGGTGGCCCCATAGGATTCCCAGCCCAGGATTGTCCCTCATGCATGCATATGTTTTTCAGGTAGCATCCTTTTATGCTATCTTTTCATCAAGATGGGAGTGATTGCATGAGAGGTGAATCTACTCTCATGCAGTGCATGCTTTTCCCCTGCCCCATTTAGTCTTCTTGACACACAGGGACAGGCACTCCTGGCACTGCTTTCCCCAAACTTATATTTGTCCACATGTGTGACGGTGTTCACAGGGGTTTTCAGACTGGGGAAGAGACGAGGATCTGACTCCATGTTTCAGAAGGCTTGATTTATTATTTTATGATATATATTACATTAAAACTATACTAAAAGAATAGAAGAAAAGGCTAGCTAAGAATAGAATCGCAAAGAATGATAACAAAGGTTTGTGGCTCGGGCTCTGGGTTGGAGCCAGCTGGGCTGTGATTGCCCATTAATTCCAAACATCCAAGATGGGCCAATCACAGATCCACCTGTAGCATTCCACAGCAGCAGATAATCAATGTTTACATTTTGTTCCTGAGGCCTCTCAGCTTCTCAGGAGGAAAAATTCTAAGGAAAGGATTTTCCATAAAAGATGTCTGCGACACACATGCAAAGACAAAAAAATGCAACAGAAAGGGCTAAGGAGAATATCCATAATTTCTTAGATGAGGGGGAAATGTTGACAAAGGCTGAGGAAAAGGCTGAGGTACTTAATGCCTTCTTTACCTCACTCTTTAATAGTAAAATCACTTGTTTTCTGGGTACCCAGATCCCTGAGCTTGAGGAGAGATGGGAAGCAAAATGAAACCCCCATAGTCCTATGGAAAATGGCTAGCAGCCTGCTACACCACTTAGACACAAGTCTATGGGACTGGATGGGATCCACCCAAAGGGACTGAGGGAGCTGTCAGAAGAGCTTGATAAGCCACTCCCAATCATTTCTCAGCAGTAGTCTTGGTGTGAAAAATGCCAATCACTTGTTTATAGAACTTTAAAAGTTTAATAATAATAAAATGGTTATAAAAATAGTAATATAATTAGAGTAATAAAAATTTGAACAATTAGGATTAGGGCAATATGAGACAATAAAAACAAAGAGTTACAGACAGTCCAGGTACCTCTTTCTGGGCAAAATAAGCCTGAAAAAGGACACACGTTAACAGAAGATTAACCCTTAAAAGCAATAGCCTGTTCCATATTCATACATCTCATACATGATGCATAAATTCCATTTAAACAAAGGATTCTGTCTGGTCAGTGTCAACTTCTTCCTCTTAATCCTGATGGCTTCTTCAGGCCAGAGCGAGGCGGGAAGAACTTTATAAGAGAGCAAGAAATTCTTTTTCTCTTAAAGATTTAGGTGTCCTGTGGCTGCTATCTTGGTGCGAGTCCTCTCTTAAAAAAAGTATCTTACATAGCATAGTTTCTATTTTAACATTATGTTATGACCTAAAACTATATTTAACACACTAGTTAAGAAAATTAATACAGCATAACTTTCTAACATAACACATATAATATTCATTTCAATATTTGCCAAAAGCCAATCATAAAATACGCATTTTTCACACTTGGTTAACCAGGGAGGTCCCAGATGACTGTAAGTTGGCCAATGTGACAGCCATCCACATGAAGGACCAGAAGGAGAATCCAGGAAACTAAAGACATGTGAGTCTGACTTCAGTGCCCAGAAAGGTTATGGAGCAGAACATCTTGAGTGCAATCACACAGCATGTATGGGACAACCAGGTAATCAGGCCAAATCAGCATGGGTTTATGAAAGGCAAGTCCTGCCTGACCAACCTTTCTTCTATGACAAGGTGACCTGCCTAGCGGATGAGGGAAAGGCTGTGGATGTTGTCTACCTGGACTTTAGTAAGGCCTTTAACATCATTTATCACAGCATTCTCCTGGAAAAAATGATGTTTCATGGCTTGGATGGGCATACACTTCATGGGTAAAAAACTGTCTGGATGGCTGGGCCCAGAGAGTGGTGGTGAATGGAACTAAATCCAGTTGGCAGCCAGTCATGAGTAGTATTCCCCAGGGCTCAGTGTTGGGGCCAGTTCCATTTAAATACTTGGCACTGGTGAGGCCACAACTCAAATACTATGCTGATTTTTGGGCCAAGCCCCTCACTACAGGAAAGATACTGAGGTGATGGAGTGTGTCTAGAGAGGGGCAAGAAAGCTGGTGAAGGGTCTGAAGCACAAGTTCTATGAGGAGCAGCTGAGGGAGCTGGGGTTGTTTAGCCTGAAGAAAAAGAGGCTCAGGGAAGACCTTATTGCTTTCTACAACTACCTGAAAGGAAGTTGTATCCAGGTAGATATTGGTCTCTTTTCCCAAGTAACAAGCATTAGGACAAGGATAAATTGCCTCAATTGGTGCCAGGGGAAGTTTAGATTGGATATTAGGAAAAATTTTGTTCACTAGAAGGGTTGTCAAGCATTGATACAAGCTGTCCAGGGAAGTGGTTGAGTCACCATCCCTGGAGATATTTAAAAGACATATAGATGTGGTGCTTAGGGGCATGGTTTAGTGGTGGACTTGACGTTGTTAAGTTAGTAGTTGGACTTAAAGGTCTTTTCCAAACTAAATGATTCTGTGATTCTATGATTCTAAGTTCTCATTAACGTAATTTCTATTTAACTGTAGATATTATAAATAGAGCTGTTTCCTTGTAATAAAATCCTTTAATAGCCTGAAAGACCAAAAGGGAAGGATTTCTGCTATGTGCAGTGACTGCATAGTATGCTGCATGTCCATTGGAGTCTTGTTTGATGCTACACTGCTAAGGACTCCCTACGTATAAAGGGGTGTACAGTTATCTGTGCTATTCTCTCCTTGCAGTGTTAGCACTAATGAAAAGTATTTTAAATTATACTTTACAGAATCTGAGTGCTTTCTTCCTGTGATTGTAATGGATCAGCATGTCTTGGTGCAAATCATGGACCCCCTGCAGGCCAAAGGAAAGCCAATAAGAGAAGGCGCCTCTGAAAACAAATTTAAGAAAGGGTATAAAATGCTGCACAGGCAGTGAGGTGTGAAGAAAACAAAAAAAGGAAGTCACGTAGACACCAAGGTCAGAGGAGGAGGAGGGGGAGAAGGTGCTTCAAGCATTGAAACAGATATTTCCCTGCAGCCCCTGGAGAGAACCACACTGGAACAGATAAGCACACTGGAGCATATATCCACATTACAGCCTATGGAGGACCCCATATCAGAGCAGGTGGATATGCTCTGAAGGAATTGCAGCCTGTGGAGATCCCATGATGAAGCAGGCTTTCCAGACAGAAACTGTGCTGTGTGAAGAGGACTCATGCAGATTTTCTTGAAGAATTGCAGCCCAAGGGATGGACCTGCACTGAGGCAGGGGAAACATGTGAGGAAGGAGGAGCAGCAGAGCCAAAATGTTACAAACTCACTGCACCCTCCCATCCCCCTTGTGCTGCTGGGAGTGGTGGCAGGGAAGAGGGAGAGTTGTCAAGACAGGGAATGAAGGAATGAAGTCAAACCTATGAAAAAAAAAAGGGGTGGGGGAAAAGTGTTTTAATTTTGTCCTTGTATCTTACCATCATATTTTTAATTGGCAATAAACTGAATTAATTCTCACCACATTGAATCTGTTTTGCACAGGATGGCAATGGGTAAGTGATCTCCCCGTCTTTATCTTGACCCGTGAGCTTTCCCATTTTTTTCTTCCCCCTATCTTGTTGAGGAGGAAGGGTGACAGAGCAGCTGGATGGGTGTTGGGCAGCCAGCCAAGGTAAAACAACTACATCATTAGAAACTGGTATGGCACATGTGGAAATGGCCACATAAAACAGTCATTTTTTACATAGGATGGCTGTGTCCAAAGAGTTACAGTTAGTAGTTCAATGCCCAAGTAGAAACAGTAATGAGTGGTGTCCCTCAGGGGTCCATACTGAGACCAATACTATTTAATATTAGATATAGATATAGACAGTGTGTGGTATTCACATGCCCTCTGAACAGACAGAAGCTGTGAGAGAAGCAGAGAAAAGAATGATCAAAACAATTCTTATCTCATTTGCAGCTCCTGTATTTGTGCCCATGTGGAATGTGTACTGGAGATTTTTTACCCAAGGTGATTGCTTGATTGGATTCTGGTGATGGTTGTTTGGATTCATTGACCAATTGGATCCACATGTGTGCACTGGGACTCTTGGGCAGAGTTACAGGTTTGTCTAGTTAGTTAGTTAGTAGTAAGTATGATATAGTAGAGTATACTATATCTCTTTAATATAGTTATAATGTAATAAATATAGTATAGTTTTAATAAAGCGACTGTTCAGCATTCCGAAGCCTTGGAGTCAGATGCCAATCATTCCCGTGATGGGGGTGCCGTGCAATTACTATAACAGTGGGATTGAGTGCACCCTCAGCAAGTTTGCAGATGACACCAAGCTGAGTGATGCAGGTTGATTCACCAGTGGGAAGGGATGCCATCCAAAGGGATCTCAAAAGGCTTGAGGAGTGGACCCATGTGACCCTTATGAAGTTCAACAAGGCCAAGTGCAGGGTCCCACATCTGGGTCATTGCAATCCTCAACATCAGTACAGACTGGAGGATGGATGAATTGAGAACAGCCCTGCTGAGAAGGACTTGGGGATACTGGTGGATGAAAATTTGGACATGAGCAATGTGAACTTGCAGCTCAGAAAGCCAATCATATCCTGGGCTGCATGAAAAGAAGTGTGGCCAGCAGAAGAAGGGAAGTCATTCTCCTCCTCTACTCCACTCTTGAGAGACCCCACCTGGAATACTGTGTCCAGCTCTGGGACCTCCAACACAAGAAAGACATGGAACTATTAGTGCAGGTCCAGAGGAAGGCCATTTTAGGAGTGAAGGGGGGTCAGCATGGTTGGGACGTATTGGAATAAGAATCCCAATATTACCAGGTAGATTGTGCCTGGGCCAGTCTGACCCTTGCTGCTAGGCCAAAGGCGGCAACTGTGGTGTATCAACCCAGAGACACCTTTAGCTTGCTGGTGGTTGCAGCTGGGCAGCTGAACAAGTCCAGGCTTGTTAGGAACTCCGTTTACCTCAGGAGGGAAGGCTTCAGGCTAATGGTGAGGAAGAAGGAGACGGATTCTGCCGGAGGGTTATATCCAGAGCTTTATTCCATGGTCACAGAGGTCTGAATCTCGGTAACAGCTCCAACAGAATCGCGAGCACATGGTCTGATTACCTTTTTAAGCTCCCGGAGGAGGGGGAGGGAAGGGGCAGGTGAGCTACCAACCAGGTGGGAGGGGCAGGGTCTCAGGGGAGGATGACACCCAGACAGGCCAATGACCTCTGGGCATAGGGGCATCTTTTGAACTTGACCAACCACACGAGGACCTTCCTGGAATGTTAAGCCTGATTGACAGGACTCACTCAGCAAGGGGGCGAGGGGGAAGGGAGAGAGGTATAGGCACACCTGGGAAGGGACCCGGAAGTTTAAAACAGGCTATTATAACACACTGCAACAGGGACGGACGAAGACGAGAGATCCCTGAAGCCAGGTCGTGGAACTTGCAGTTTATTACAAAGGGCGTGGGTGCAGGGCCCTGCTGGAAGCTGCCAGCCGCAGCTTGGAGCATGCCTGAGAGAAGAGAGGGGTAGAGAGGATGAGGGGATAAGAGCGTAAAAGCATAAGAGAGTAAAAGGGGCAAGAGGCAAGAGTAAGAGTATGGAAAGTAAGTAAATAAGAGGAAGAAGAAGTGGAAGGAGAAGAAGAAGAAGTGAGCGAAGTTGCCATTACAATACAATAAATCATCTTTTGTGTTGAATATTCTGATTCTCACTAACCAATCTAGTACAACATACAAATCCTATAGCATTTCCATACAGCCTATAAGAATCACTACATTACCATACTGTGCTACATTTTAAACCCTAAAAACTACTCTTTGGACTCCTTCTGCCAAGCTGGCAGGGTCTTCTGGACCCTTGGACCTGCCTGCTTGCAGAGGGTCTTGTTTCATCGAAAGGGGATTACCTTCAGCCAGCCACACCATTGTTTTCCCGTTGTTCAGTAACTAAGGGATCTCAAAGCTTGCTTTCATTTCAGTCTTGCTTATAGTTTCCATATTTTCAAAATCTTTTGCCAGGCAATCATATTTATAAGGCTTTCCTGTTTCATCTTTCCCAACAGGCCATGAAAATTGTCAGAGGGCTGGAACACCTCTCCTATAGAGAAAGTCTAAGAGAGTTGGGATTGTTCAACCTGGAGAAGAGATAGCTCCAGGGAGACCTTCTTGTGGCCTTTTAATAGATAAAGGGGGCTTATAAGAAACTTTTTTACCAGGGCCTGTAGTGACAGGACAATGATTTTAAACTGAAAAAATGTAGATATAGATTGGCCATAAGGAAGTATTTTTTTTATGATGAGGGTTGTGAGACACTGGGATAGGCTGCCCAGGGAAACTATGATGCCCCAGAAGTGGAAGTGTTCAAAGTTTGTTTGGATGGAGATTTGAGCAACCTGAACTAGTCAAAGATGTCCTTGCCCATGGCAGTGACCTGGACCAGATGATCTTTAAAGGTCTCTTCAAATCTAAACCATTCTATGTTTTGGATATAGCTTAAGATAATAGAAACTGATCATGCATATGCTGTAGTGCTCACATAGAAAACAATGACCTTGCTAGAATAAGTCTCACCTGATCCACATTAAGATGCTTTTAACAGAGTCGGCTCCTACCTTTCAAATAGTGACTGATCATCCTGTTTGAGAGAATTGATTCCCCACATAAGCATTACCACAGTAAAGCAAAGGGTCCAAATAAATCACGGTCTGCGAATGTAGAGGAAGCTATTCTGTCTTTGCGGTATAATGATTAAGTCATTTTAGGCATTCTTGGTTTTGCAAACCTAGACTATTTTGATTTCTTTTTATTTTTTTGTCAGTCCTTTTTTATTGCTTTCTGCGGGATCTCAGCAATAGGTGATTTTAACCAGTTCTTTATTTTGGCTGTTTACAAGTGTTATATCTTCCATAGCCATTTGCTCTCAATCTTATACTAGAATCATTATAGTGTTTTTGTATGGGTTGTGCTTTTGATGCCTTTTTGCCTTTTCCTGGTCTTAAAAAATTGAGAGCCAGACACAGTTAAAGGATAAGCGGTTTTACCCCAGTATTTTAATAAGGATCCTTATGGTGCACCACTTTGCCAAGGTGGGATGCGCCGCAATGCGCACACACAGCAGATCACTTATACAATTTAGACCTTACAAATTAGCAGATCTAAAAAGGATGCCCCAATGGGAAGACTGGATGAATGGCGTGATATTCCCCCATGTGAGGAATTCCCACGTGGATGGGTCAAACCTCTACTTCATGGGATATGTTCCAGAGGGGACCTTGGTTTCTCAAGATAGCATAGGGTTTTCCAGCCTCCTACTATGTAGCCTTTAGGAGGTTTGGTCTCCTGGCCTAACAAAATACTAGGGCTATGATAAGTTATCAGAATTAAGGAATTACAAGTATGCAAGTATACTGAGGATACATAAAAGTTATATAAAAGAGCAAAAAATCATCTTGGCATCATCCCCCCCCTTTTAAAGACTAACAAGACTCTACTTTGTCTAGTCTCTACTCTACATTACCTGCAGTACTGGTTTACACAACCAGCTGGCCCATAGGCTATTACATAAATGATAACTACAATTACAGCTATTATAAATGCTTCTTTTATCCAGGCCCAGTATTGCAGCAGCCCTCTTGTTAGAGGGTAGAAATGAGTTGAGATATAGACTTCTTGTTTATCACAGTATGAAAAGGGTCTTGGTTTATTCTTCTTCAAAGTTCAGCCATCTGACTCCAACTATTCACTGAATCTGGCTGCAGCAAGCTCCTACTATAAGCTTCCCTTGCCGACTCTGAATGCAGGCTTTTCCTGCTAGACTATAGCTGTGGGTTCCAACAGTGAGCTCTAACTGCAGATCCACACTGACCTCACAGCAGTGATTCTCTCTCCATCAGGAACCCTTCCTCTTCATCAAGGTCCTCTAGTCCCTCTGGATCTTCCTTCTTCCTCTGGGATTTCCCCCTGACCAGCCAACCCACCCCTTTTATCACAGTTATCTTTATTGGATATAGCTGTAACTCATCAGGGGTGAGGCTGTTTTGGGTAATTAACACAGCTGTGACTCATCAGGGGCAAGGTCGCCTGTAATCCCTTCACCTACAACCCAGTTTGGTAACCATGAGGTGAGGGTGTTGAACATATGGTCAAATTTCAAGGTGTCATTTCTGGAAGCTACTTCATGTAAAATCTGAGTTCCCTTCCAAATTTCATCCAAATCCTTCCTAATTCTCCCACTTTGGTCCACATAAGAACAACAAATGGTATTGACCATAGCACATTCACCTCCCTGTGCGGCAAGTATGAAATTGAGAGCTGTCCTGTTCTGCATAACTACACAGGACATACTGTCAACTTCCTCCTGTAAGGGTGAAATTGCATCTGCAGTATGCTGCTCAATACGTTCAATGACGGCCGAGATGTTTACAATTGCTCTCTCCAGTTCAACCACTCCATAAGACTGAAGGAGGGCTCTGACTATACTGTGGAAAAGTGTGGGATGCTCAACGAGGGAATTAAGAGAACTTTTCTTCCTCCCATTTGGTTTTTCAAGATGATAAAATATTTTTATATTTGGGACCACAGCCCCAAGGGCACAAGCTTGATCTTTATTCGTGGGCAGGACTTTCCAGGCCTTATCATCACATATCCAATACAGCTCCATCCCAAATGGTAGAGCCAGTCTCCACCCTGTCAATTTCATCTTTGCCACACCTTTTGGGCTTATTATTTCCCTGAAGTTGGTCTTATGACAATATGAAGGAAGAATGGCCTTTCCTGTGGCATTTACAACTGCACAGGGAACTGTATAGTCCCCACGTTCTATCAGGCTACTCAGGGGTACAGGGGGCAGAAGGGTACTATTAATTGGTTCCCACCTTTCAGTACGGTTCTCTTCCATTAAAATGCCAATCAATGGCCAGTGACCACTCACATCCGGAGGTGGTAACTGGGTACAGATCCAGCAATTGTTCTTATTAAGAACTTTGGACACATTTTGGACTACAGTCTTATGCAAATCATGGGGTGAACTCTGAATCATGGTTGCCAATTGGGCAGAAAACAGATGTAAAAAACAGTTTAAACCACATCCTCCTGATTTATATCAGTCTGTCTTCTTAATTGTTTCGGGAGCTTTCTTCATTCTGGAGTAGTGGATCCACGATCCCTTGCCAGCAACTTTGACTGCAGTGAGGGTGGTCAGCAAAACTTGGAACGGTCCCTTCCACTTGGCTTGCAAGGGGTCACTGTCCCACCACTTGATATAGACCCAATCTCCAGGCTGGAACAGATGGGCAGGTGTGTCCAATCCTATTGGCTTAGATAATATGATGAATCTCTGGAGCTTCTGCAAAGTGGAGCTCAAAGCCATTAAGTACTTCAGCAAATCAGTTTTACCTTTCATATGAATTTCCCCTGGGATATCTGGAACCTGATATGGCTTGCCATATAATATTTCATAGGAATTTATGTTGTCCTTCTGCCTTGGCTGTATGTGGATTCGCAGCAAGGCTATAGGCAAGGCTTGAACCCGTGTCATGGATGTCTCCTGACAAATCTTACAAATCTGGGTTTTGAGGGTTCCATTCATACGTTCAACTTTGCCACTTGCCTGGGGCCTGTATGGTGTGTGCAAGTCTCAGGTAAGTCCCAGAATCTTGCAAACTTCCCCAACTACCATCGCAACAAAATGTGGTCCCCTATCTGATGACATTCCCAAAGGAACTGCAAACTTTGGAATTGGATGATTAAGCAAAGCTTTCACTATTTCCCTGCTGTGTTGGTGTGACAGGGGTAAGCTTCAAGCCATCCGTTATGCAGAAGCATGGTAAAATGGATGGTATTTTGCTGCTACTTCCCAAAAGCATCTTCTGAGAAAGCCACTCAGGCAAGTACAGACAGCCACTCAATCCACACTCACACCTCAGATGACAAAGCAAAGAAATACAGAAAGGGTCTCTGTATAGAGTTCCAGTGAGGTTTATTGCAGTCACACTGAAGGAGTCCAGGGACAAAGACAAGCAAACAGTGAGGTGTCCTGGGTTAAGTATGGGGTCAGGAACCAATGATCTGCAGGCACAGGGGCAGTACAAGGGCAGGGCAAAGGGCAGTGACCAATAGGAAACTGAGGTGGATTAACATAGTGCTGCAGAGCACCATGGGAGAAGCCCCTTCCGTCTCACTCTAAGCAGTGAGACATTCTCAAAGCCTGTGGTAAATTATTCCAGGGCAATACCCTAGAAGTTTCCCTAATAGGCTCAAAGACCTCCACACTGCTGAAGGCATCAACCAGTACTAGTATATACCTGCATCCCTCCTTGCGTGGTATCTCAGCAAAATCTACTTGCCAATAATCTCCTGGGAGATCTCCTGTCTTTCTCACCCCTAACACAGCTCTCTTGCTCGTATCAGGGTTGCTTTTAAAACAGATTTCACACTTGCCTGTTATAGATTGTATGATATCAGTCATCCCTCTCCCTATCACTACCTTCCTCAGATGTTTAAAAGATTTTCTGTTGCCTAATGGGAACTCGCATGCTCTCGCTGGGCTATTTCTTGAAGGAGCAGGGGTGGAACTACAACCTGTCCTACTGGGGTAACAGCCCACCCACCTTCTTTAAACTCAACCTTAAGAAACGTATTAGTTTGTGATCCCTCTGATTGCATTTTGGGGTAAACTGACAAATCTATTTCTTTCTGTGGTACCACTGCAAGAATGACCTTTCCTGCAATCCCTCTTGCTGTTTCATCAGCAAAGCAATTTCCCAGTTTGGGGGCTGTTTTCCATTTTTGATGACCTCTGCAATGCATGATAGCTCCTTCCGTAGGCTTCCAAATACTCTGCAGGAGTGCAAGAATCTGTTCAGCATGCTTAAGCTCATTACCTTGAGCAGTTAGCAGGCCATGTTCCTTCCAAATAGCTCTGTGGGTATGAACAACACTGAAGGCATATTTGGAGTCAGTCCATATGTTCACCTTCTTTCCCTTGCTCAGTTCTAGAGCACTCATTAGTGCAATGAGTTCAGCTTTCTGGGATGATACATCTGAAGGCAAGGCTTTTGCTTCAATGACTTTATCTGTGGTGGTTATGGCGTAATCTGTCATTCTCTTACCATTTCTTATGAAACTGCTTCTGTCAGTATACAATTCCCAATCTGGGCTCTCCAAAGGAATGTCTTTTAGGTCTGGTCTTCTAGAATAAGTCTCCTTTATTGTCTGTAAACAATCATGTTCAGGCATGCTGTCAAGTAATGTGGATGATAAAAACATTGCAGGGTTTACCACAGAAGTTGTTTTTAGAGTAACATCTTCCTGTTCCAACAACACAGACTGATATTTTAGCATTCTGCTAGGGTATAGCCAGTGTTCCCCCCTTTTGTTCCAGCACAGTTATTACGGCATGGGGTACATACACAACAATGTGCTGCCCAAGGGTGAACTTACCGGTCTCCTGTATTAGGAGGACAGTTGCTGCCACAGCTTTCAGGCATCCAGGCTACCCTTGACTAAAACGGTCTAGCTCTTTGGAAAACTGGGCCACATCTTTCTGCTGGTCCCCAAGGTGCTGTGCCAGTACCCCCAGAGCAACATTCAGTTGTTTATATGTAAAGAGTTCAAAAGGCTTAGTCAAGTCTGGAAGCCCCATAGCTGAGACTGACATCAAGGAATGTTTCAGCTGTGTAAATGCAGGCCTTGCACTTTCTGTCCACATGATTGTTCCCTTTTTGTCTGCTTTAAGGACCCCATAGAGAGGTTTTATTAGTAGTCCATAGTTTGATATCCACAGGTGACACCAACCTACCATTTCCAGAAAGATCTGCATCTCTCTCACATCAGGGGGCCCTGGTGTGGGAACTCAGCACATCTCTCCGGATGTTCAGAGTTGCCGAGAACCCCGTCGGGGGGCTCGGAGACCCTGGCATGCTGCCCGGAACACCTGGTAGCCTGACTTTGATCCTTCCAACGAATTGCCAGCTTGGTATGGGGATGTGAAAGCCACACAGGTTTGAATGGTGTAATAATAAAGTACTCACAGGGTGAAAATGTAGATTTTAGGATTTTTGGTATAGGGGTTATGGGGACAAGATGGAGGAATCAGGGCGTGTCTCATCCTTCTTCTTTCTTCTTCTTGTTCTCCATTTTCTGCTGTGATGTGGGCAGTTGGGGATTGGTTTAGAGTAGAAATGCACTGTCTAACATAGGTGATAGGTATTGGGAATTAAAAGTAAATATGATATACGTAGTTTGTAGTATAAAAAGACGACACCGCATCGGGGGCGGTCAGAGTGCTTGTGGCTGCCTTGCTGAGAGGACCTCAACTGGGCAAAGAGAAAATTTTTTAGATAGGAAATAATATACAACCTGAAGACCGAAAAGTGAAAAGTCCAGACTCGTTCTTCTGAGTGCAGGCTGCCGCAGAACCATCCCACAGATCTCGGGGCAGAGACCAAACAGCTGACCCGAGATTTGGTGCCCCTGGGTGGGCACCAGGAAAGCACTGAGCGGGCAGCTCCTGAGCTGGACTCGCTCCCAGTAGGGCACTGATAAGCCTCCTTGGGAAGCAGCTAGAACAGCTCCGAAGAACAGCCCGAAGAAGCAGCAGCCACTCTCGAGACCATCACACTCCCACTTCTGCCTAAGAGACTCGTAGCAGACCAGTCCGGAGCCAGAAAGCGCGCCTGGATCCACTCTCCTCTGAACTGCTGGCCGGTGACCAGGACCTTCGGATGGGCCTGACAACTCAAAATTTGGTGAGAAGGTCAAAATCAAGAACATTGGGGGCACACATTCCCAAGAGCAGTTAAGGATTTTGTCTGCCTTACAGGGCGTGGCAGAGGCACATCCCATTGCAATTTCAAAGAAAGAACTTAAAGATCTCTTGTTATGGGTATGCTGTAACTATCCGTACTCAGAGACGCGTCTGTTGTTTGAAGTAGGTTTTAGCAGGAAATTAACAGGCATCTTTATCATTCAGCTACTAGAAAGGATGAAACGGCCCTGAAACTTATCACCTGCACGGGTGATGTTGGAGGCAACCTCAGCAAAATCTAGGAGGTTTGCCAAACAGCAGCTTGTTAGAACACCCACAGGGGCAGAGGGAGGGGAGCAAAGCCTGAAACGGAAATTGGCTCTAGTCCCAATTGTCCCGGTGGAGACAGTTCCTTTAGAAGGGGAGCAGGAGGAAACTTCATCACCTCCAATTCCTTCACCATCCCGAAAGTCCACGGGACCTCCAAAATGCCCAGAAACCCCAGATATTTCAGGGTCTTCGGGCTCTGACTCAGACACCATCTCACTCCCAGGAGAGCTCAGGGTTCAAACTTCCCCAAGCGAAATCGAGGAGTTGGACTGCGCCATTATCGGGGCGCGTCATCCCGATTCGCAGGAGCCAAAGGGACATAGGAGAGGGAAAACAGCAGAGTCGGGAAGGGAGATCTGAAGTGGGGGTCAGCGCGACACGTGAAGCCATATCAGACTTGAGAGCAAGAGAACGCTGATCCCGGAAACAGAGAAGCGGGCACGCAGATGGAAGAGGAGACCCAGGCTCCAGATGACGACTCAGAAAAGACATAAAAGAACAAGGACTTGGGGGTTTTCCTTTGGGATTTGAGTGTCAAAAGGGTGGCAATGCTTTTCAACAAGGGTGAAGTCATGAGCTTTATAATGCTCGTGTGCCTCATTTTTCCATCTGTTGCTTTAAGCAACAAGGCGAATTTACCCATTGATCAAACAAAACAAAATGTTTGGGAGGCTTTGGCCCAGGCAGCAAATTTAGATAGTATTTGCCTGACACACTCAAGACCAGGGAGACCATTTTCAACATGCATGGTTGGGTTGCCAGTGGACAAATGGCCAATTCCAGGACACTCTCCAGTCGAAATTTCGCAGGTCATTAACGATCCTGTGAATGAGTGGCGTTCTTGGACACAACTCCTTCCTGTGGCTTCTTCTGAACCTCAGGAATTGGAAATTTTCGGGTCCACGACAATGAAACTATGCATGAAGTTTGAAATCCCGGATGTGACAAAAACAAAGAATAAGATAGTTGATGTCACTCCGAATCATGCCTTTTATAGAAATGCATCGGCTTGGTGCAAATACACCAAGACGACAACCAGAGGATCGCTCCAAGTTCCAATGCAATTGCCACGAGGAATCTTTTTCTTTTGTGGGGACAGAATTTGGCACGGCGTCCCTGCAAATCTCAAAGGAGGTCCATGCAGCATTGGGAGGATTTCGATGTTGTCACCAGATTCAAAATCATTGAGAGAAAAAAACCAGAAAGATAAAAGATCACTGCAACATTATAGTGCAGATTGTGATGATGAAGTGTACACTTGGGACAAGGCTCGGAGAATTGCTGTTGCAATTTTCTCACCTCAGACAGCGTCGGGGGTGGCCTTGACTCAATTGGACCACATGGGTTGCTGGTTGAGCAAACATGCTCAATCCGTTTCTCTTGCACTGAGCGACATGTTGAAAGACATTGACAGTGTGAGACGAGCAACTCTTCAAAACAGAGCAGCGATCGATTATCTGCTGCTTGCACATGGACATGGGTGTGAAGAATTCAAAGGAATGTGCTGAATGAATCTGACAGATCACTCGAGGTCAATTCACGAAAACATTCAAAAGATAAAGGAAAGTATAAAAAAGATAGGAGAAACCACTGGGTCTTAGATCAGCGATCTGGTTGGGTTTTTTGATCTTTCTCCTTTGTGGAAAGAACTTTTAAGAATAGGGTTTTATATTTTAATAGTGCTTTTAGTCCTCATGCTCATCTTGCCGTGCATCTTTTTGTGTGTGCAGCGGATCATGAGTTGAGTCGCAAAAGAGGTGGTTTTGGTGCAAACAGAAGGGGGAGATGTGGGAACTCAGCACATCCCTCCGGATGTCCAGAGTTGCTGAGAACCCCGTCAGGGGGCTCGGAGACCCTGGCATGCTGCCCGGAACACCTGGTAGCTTGACTTTGATCCTTCCAACGAATTGCCAGCTTGGTATGGGGATGTGAAAGCCACACAGGTTTGAATGGTGTAATAATAAAGTACTCACAGGGTGAAAATGTAGATTTTAGGATTTTTGGTATAGGGGTTATGGGGACAAGATGGAGGAATCAGGGCGTGTCTCATCCTTCTTTTTTCTTCTTGTTCTCCATTTTCTGCTGTGATGTGGGCAGTTGGGGATTGGTTTAGAGTAGAAATGCACTGTCTAACATAGGTGATAGGTATTGGGAATTAAAAGTAAATATGATATACGTAGTTTGTAGTATAAAAAGACGACACTGCCTCGGGGGCGGTCAGAGTTCTTGTGGCTGCCTTGCTGAGCAGACCTTGGCTTGGCTAAGAGAAAATTTTATAGATAGGAAATAATATACAACCTGAAGACCGAAAAGTGAAGAGTCCAGACTCATTCTTCAGAGCACGGGCTACTGCAGAACCATCCCACGCATCTCGGGGCAGAGACCAGACAGCCGACCTGAGACTCTGGAAGGTTACAGATGGCTTCTTTCTGTTCTCTGCTGAGTTGTCGATGTCCATGGAAAATTTTCAGCCCCAGGTAAACTACTGTTTCCCTGGCAATTTGTGCCTTCTATTTTGTGACTCGATACCCACTTTGGCTCAAAAGGTTCAACAGACTTGCTGTGAGCTGGATGTAGTCATCTCATGGTTTGGCCACTATTAGAATGTCATCAACATATTGAAGAATAACTCCTCCTTGTTCCTGTCTCCTCCAGTCCTCCAGTTCCTTTTCCAGCTGGTTTCCGAATATTGTTGGGCTGTTCTTGAATCACTATGGTAGAACTGTCCAGATGAGCTGGGTCTTCCTCCCTGTCTCAGGATTCTCCCACTCAAAAGCAAAGATTTCTTGGCTATTCTTGTGCACAGGAATGCATAAAAAGGCATCCTTGAGGTCTTAAACAGTGAACCACCCTAATTCATTTGTCAGTGTGGTCAAAAGAGTGTAGGGATTTGCTACAACTGGGTGTATGTCCTCTGTTATTTTGTTAATTTCCTTTAAATCATGTACTAATCGATAACTTTTGCCATCAGTTTTCTTCACTGGCAAGATTGGTGTGTTTTACCTGGATTCACATTGCACTAACAACCTGAATTTGAGAAACTTTTCAGTCACAGGTGCTAATCCCTTACAGCCCTCTAATTTCAGAGGGTATTGTTTCTGCCTTACCACTGTAGCCCCTACTTTAGGTGTAATACTCACAGGTACAGCTCTTTTGGATCTCCCAGGAATATCATTGGCCCACAGTGTAGAACTGACAGCATCTTCAACTTCTTTGGGAATTTTCCCATAGCATTCCTGTATGAGAATAGCAGCTGCTTTGACAAATTTAGATTCAGGAATTATAATTTTCCCACCCCCTTCTTTGGAAAACTCAATTTCCACTTCTAATTGCTCCAATAATTCTCTGTCCAATTGGGGGATTTGGCATATACAGGAACTGGTGAGTCACCCAGTGTTTTCCCCATTATCAGGATCCATCCTAGTGGACAGATGACCTGATGGTTCGTAGGAATGATCTCAGAGTGCAAAAACCAACATGGTACAAGGGGGTTTGCAGTGATAATCAAAACAAATGCAGTTTTTTTGAAATAACCACAGCAGAAATGCTATAGAGGAATTAAGGGAGAGAAAAAGATAGAGAAAGAGAGAGGAGAGAGAGAGGGAGAGGATATAGCTACCAACACAGAGAGGAAGTCTTTTGGTCCAGTCCAGTCGAGGATCCGCCTGCTACACTGGGGAGATCTCAAAGGCTCTAGCTAACTCAGAGGTTTTTATTACTGAAAATTGTGAAGGGGGGTAAACAGATACAATAGGGAACAGATGTAACAGGTAGTCTATGTTCTCAGAAGTAAATGAGAGCCATTGTTTTCTTGCTCCAGTGGTCACAATATGCAGGCAAACATCTCGCTTTGGTCAGCTTGCCTCCCCCACACACCTCCCCCGGGCTGGGGGTTTCAGTCCCAGTCCTTGGAAGGGGCAGAGGGGCCTTTTAGGAGTTTCATATCTCAGTCCTTGGTGGAGAGGCTTCTTACATCTCAGTCTGTCTGTCATGGTGGTTGTAAAACAGGTGAGGGTCCTCTGTGGGAGACCACCTGAAACTCAGGAGAAGTCCAGCCAGGCCGAGAGATGGGACAGCTTCCAAAGCTGCTATTGTTGCAAACGGGGCATGGTGTCCCTTCTTAGCATACAGCAAACACACTTGTGAAAACAATAGCTTAACACTGAGCTTTCAGGTCTCAGGGCCCGTAGCATGTGACTTTTCTCCTTCAGACCCAGGGATTCTAGACGGGGGGGGGGGGGGGGTCTTCTCTTCAGTGGTCCTCAAATGACGATCATGAGGGAGATGAGGGAAAATTCAGACAGACTCTCACACCAATTTAAATTTTAAAAGTTGGAAGAAAGGCCTTGTTTCACTTACCCCAGTGGCTCTGACCACATCCAGAGTCTCCTGGCTCAGCTTACCTTTTAAAGTATTTAACATAGACTATGTTGCCCCCATATCAATCAGAAATTCAACATTATCGTTCCCCAGCTTAACTACAACCAAAGGCTCCACTGGGGGTGATGCCTTCAGTCCCCGTCGTTTCTTATTTACAGTTAGCTCCAGAACTGGGGGAGTCTTTTTTGCCCATGTTGGACACTCATTTTTCCAGTGCCCCTTTTGCTTGCAGATGGCACACTGATTGTCGGCTAGAGGAAAAGGGGGCCCCTTTTTTGGCGTGTTATATGACTTTCCTTATCATGTTTTTTCTTGTGGTGGGGCTTATCATGTTTGTCCTTATCTGGTGAATCTCTATTGTGGTGTACCTTCCAAGCTACATTCAACAATTATGTCATATGTCTCATCCATCTTTTGCAGCTTTTTCCTTATGTCATATGCAGATTGGCCTATAAACAGGTAGGCCAGGTGGAACTGCTGCTCAGGTGAGTTGAGGTCCAGATTAGTGTATTTCTGTGCAGCCTCTTTGAGCCTATTCAGGAACTCTGTAGGGGTCTCATTTGCATTTTGTCTGACATTGTATAATTTATCAAAATTCACTGCTCTAGGAATGGCATATTTCAACCCAAAGACAACCCATTTCTAGTACAGCTTCAATTTTCCCATTTGTTCTGGGACATTGGGGTCCCACCCAGGGTCGGATAAGGGGTATATATCGTGAACTGTCCCTTGGAGAGTCCCAGCTGCAATTTGGGCCTCTATAGCAGACATAGCAGGCTTATTAACCATCTCCTTTTCTGTACTATCTAATAATTCATCTAGGATAACATTCAGATCATTCCAATCTGGGTTTTGGGCTCTGATGGCCCTTTCTACCTGCATAGCTACTCTCTGGGTTGTCTCTGTATCTCCCAATTGAGTTTTTCCACAGCTGTAGTTCTCCAAGGGAGAACAGTGTCTTGAAATAAATCACTCCCTGGTTTCCCACAGCCTGTCTCAGAGGTACCTCCAATGCAGGCCCTTCCCTCCCCTTCATCTTTCTTCCATCTCGTGTGTTTGGCAATTGGACTGGCCGCTCCTATGGCTTCTTGGGCTACCTTTCCCCTTCTCCTACCATCCTCCTCTTGGGAACCATCCATATCAGAATCATCCCATTCGCTTTTAATCGAGACTACTTCACGGGGATTAGGGGTGTCTCAGCCCAGGGCTGGTCGTGGACTGTTTCGCTCTTAACCATAGCACTGGCAGCACAGCGTAACAAGAATTGTGGTGGACCCTCTCTGACCGCAGCTCCAGAAGAGTCATCTGGGTGGGAGTCGTCCCGCCCACCTCTGGTCGGGGCGGCCTCGCCTCTAACCCTGGCGCTGGCAGCACAGAGGAGCAGGAGCCGTGATTGGCCCCCCGCCCGTCCCCAGCTCCAGAGGTGGTGAGCCTGCCTTCGTCTCCACCCCTGCTCCCGTCTTCGGGGTGGTCGGGGGGCGGAAGCAAGCCCGTCCCTGCTCCCGCCCCGGCTGTCATCATGGGCAGTGAGGGTCCCGCCCCCGTCTCCATGCCTGGAGCAGACAGGGGAGGGGGCGGCAGCAGCGGCGGCGGCCCGTGGCCAGCCGCCTCCGCTTCTGAAGCGGCTGCTGACCGCGGTGGCTGGAGCGGCGGGGGGGGGGGGGGGGGGGCACGGGCGGAGGCAGCTGGGGTGGTGGTTGCGCGCCGCTGTCCTCCACCCCCAACTGCACGGGCGGCGGCGGAGACGGCACGGGGGGTGACCCCCCGTGCTCAAAGCCAGTGCCACCATATCCTCGTCCAGCATGTCCATTTCCCCAGTTCCGACCGAATCAGCCTGCGGCTGTTTCACCCTGTCTCTCTCATTTCTCTTCCCTCGTAAAACCATTTTCAAATAGTCCTTTACTACCTTGTATGCCTCCTCTATGTAGAAATATACTAAAGAGTTCCGCATACTTCAACTCATCAAATCTGCGCAGGGACTGAAATTCTACTAATAACTGTGATTACTTCACTCTCTAAGCTAGTGTGAAAACAGACTTCACTCCTTAGAATTTTTAAATGTTTTATAATAATAGGATAAAAGAAGGACAATATTTCTAGCGCTGAGGTGCTTTTTATGGATGGCACACCAAAAACCATAAAATCATGTTCTCTATATATGGTTACGTTTCTGGGGTTACATGCATATTCATTAGCTTTACACTATTTAAACATTCCCGAGAGCTTTTAATTTTGCAGGGGCTCTTCGTGTTTAGGTTTCTCATCCTGACTTATATGTATGACATCCTGAGATCAAGTCAATAAATTTTATTCCTTCCCGTGATTTCATCCCTGTTGTTTTACACTTTTCTGATAAGAGGAGTTAATGAGCTCTTCCCCAGTCTCCTCCGGTGCTTTATCTTGTGTCACTCTTATCACTTGATGTGTCAGTCAGTGGATGGCCTTTGTAATATGTGATGTGAGATAATTCATGCTTAGATGAAATACGTATAAAGTTGTAGAATAAAATTGTACATGTAATAAAAATCCGAAAACCTTAAGATCACGGACAGTCTGGAGACAGATTGCCTCACATAAGTTGCAAAACTCCTGATGGCAGCAAGGAAAGAATGCCTCATTAGCAAGCAAAAAGACGTGGCAGGTATGGAGATGGGCTTTTCCCGGGACCATCTGGGAACACCGAAGAGCTATCAACACTTGATAAGTATCTTCAATCAAGATAACCAGAGTCGTCAGGAACATACATCTGAATACCAGATTTCCCATAACACGATCAACACCTGCCACCTCCCAAGAAACGTAATTGTCCAGCCCTGTACCGAGAAAAGAAACTTTGTGCATATAAGGGGTAACAAAAGGAATAGGGGCACCTCTGCCTCAGGCAGAAAAAACTGTATAAAACCAGCTTGATAGAGATGGCATTTGTGAACGGAGGGAGGTTCAATGCGATAGAGGTAAGATCTAGGTTCACCCAGCACTGATCCCAGGCTTGACGCTGTCTCTTTGACTGTGGCTATTGAGGACCGTATTTTTGGTCACGAAAATAAAATCTTTCTGTATTAATTTGGCTTTCTCATTAATTACCTATAACAGACTTGCACTGTTTTTCTTAGTTACACAAAAGTCTTTTCAATTCTTATGTTTTGCTAAGGTCTATAGTACAATACGTTCATCACACTACTATTTCTATAAGCGATACATAGACATTATATTCACTACACTGCTATTTCTATGAGCAATACAGTACATACCTAAGCTGATGGATTATATTATATTATATTATATTATATTATATTATATTATATTATATATTAACAAGCAACTAAAAAGTTATAATTTGTACAATATCTAGATACTTATGATCAATAATAACATGCAAAACTAATACATAAATGTGAAAGCCAATATTAGCTGGTAATTTTTAACACAGTGCTGGGATGTTTCTGGCGATCGGCCAAAGAACTCACTGGTAGCTTAAAACAGTGTTCTCTATATACTGTTACATTGCTGGGAGTACATGCATATTCATGAGTTTATATATTACTCAAACATTCTTTTGAGTTTTTTTTATGTTCTAGGAACTCTTTCGTTTGGTGTCAACTTCTGACTTATCTGCATGACATTCTGTAGATTAGGTTGTTTTCCGGAGATAAACAAAACTCCACAACTTTGTGAAAGTTGTAAAGCCGGTATATTTATTACAGCGCTGGATGCATGTGGAGATTACTCTCCTTAAAAGACATGCGTACCTCTGGGAACTCCAGGTCCCTTTTTATCCCCTTCTCAAATACATATGCATGCAATTTCACAATAGGTTCATACATATTCATTTTTACAAATTTTGCGTGATATTTGCCGCTAGTTCTTTTTTATCAGAAAGAATTCCTAGGTCGGGTTGACGTGCTCTCACAGCAGTCTCTCTGTCTCCCCCCCCCTTATCTCTGTCCTTCACTGAAGCAGTTTCTCTGAGCCTAGGCTTTTTACGAGAACAGGCAGTCAGACTAAATAGCCACGTTTTCAAACTACAGACTTAACTCAAAGATGTACATTTCACCCAAATAAAAATGGATTTCTACTCTGGAGAATTTCTACTCTGTCTCAAGGTCAATATATTTTATTTCTTCTTTTTGATCCATCCTGTTTCACACTCCTTGATAATGAGGAGTCAATAAATTCTCTCTAGTACTCTGGTTTCTGTCCCTGCTATCACTTGGAGAGACCAGTTCCGAGATGTGAGAAACAACATAATTGTTTTACACCGTTCTCTGAGTTAGTTGCATAAAAGCATTTTAACATTACATAGTCTCTGTTTTAACATTTTGCTAAAGTCCACAATATAATATTTTTATCACACCACTATTTATATAAACTATACGGTGCATACATAAACTGACAGATTATACTGTACCAACAGCAGTTAAAAAGTAAGTATAAATTGTATCATATCAAAAATACTTGAGATCAATAATGTTATAAATACATATTATGTCGTTGGCTTTTCGCAAATATTAGGATGAATGTTATATGTATAATGTGAAAATAACTTTGCTTTTATTTCTGCTATTGACAAAAACTTAGACATAGTAGTAGTGCTAGCTGATAATTATGAGTGAACTGTTTGTTTTATTGGGATACAATCCAGCAAACAGGTAATGTGGACCCTGCTATTGATATGCCAACTATCAGCATCTGCTGTCTGAAGAAAGTATGGACCAAGGCCCAAACTGGAAGTGATAAGGAGAAGGAGCCAAAACCGCAGCCAAGAAACACACATGCTCTAAAAAGGCAGATCTGAGAAGGGGCCATGTAAAATACTTCCTGGAAAATGTAAACTACTTTCTAGATATGCATAAGGGTCTATGCATATGTAACAGGCTGATGTAATAGGAAAGGTATTTAAGGAGTATTGCAAAGGTAATGGGGTGCTCTTGGCTGAGTGCCAAGACACACCCAGCCATAATCTATACTTTACTGTCTTTATCTCCTATTGTCCGTTATTAAACTGTTTAAATTTTCACAGGAGAGTGAATGTGTTTTTCACAATAACAACATGCAAAATCTAATACATAAATGTGAAAGCCAATATTATATTGCCATTTATAACACTAGCAAAGTGAGGCCATCTTCACTGCTTTCCTAATTTTAAAGTCGGCCAGACCCGTGTCGAGTGCCTGATTAGTTCTTGTGTGTCAAGGGCGGGATCTTTTCCCTGCTAGATACTGCCAGTGTTTTAATATCAAATCTAATGAAGAATTGCGGGGTATCTGTACACTTTCACCAGAGGATGTGCAACCCATGATTACTCATAAACAGGAAAAACCAACCAGAAAAGAGTTATCAGGTCTGGAATTCACCCCGGGGTCCAACAGTCCTGGAATTTCCACCCCCCAGGCAAACTATGTGTGGTAGTCAGGGAGAGGCGCTGCGGAAGTTGTCGTGACGTTACGGAAAGCCAGGACCCTCTGTTTCCCCTAGATAAGACCCTCTGTTACTCATAGATAAGATACTAACATAGGAATGTGGCCCCACTAACAATAAGAGTGTTGCCCCACTGAAGTCAGCACCTTTCCACTCCTTACCCAGTACTTTTCCATTCCTTACTAACCATAGGTAAGAAGGACAAACCCCTTTTTGACGTAGAGACCCCTAAGACTATAAGACCCCATGAGAAGAAGTAATAAACGCCTTTTGACCGTCCACCACATTGGTGTCTGCGTATGTCATTGGCCCGAACGGCCCTAGAGAGTGGGCCGTCGAGCTGTTCCTCAGAACCAGGTCGCCTGCCTTGATCTAGAAGGCAACAACTATGCAGCTTACAAATTACATCACCTAGCCAGAAATACCAGCATAAGTAGACTACAGAAAGCATGGGCGCGAAAAACCTTCTCAGAGATATCCCCTATCTGATGCTAGCACAATACTAACCCCTTTTAACTCACCTCCTTGTCGGGGCCTGCAACCCTGGTCAAAGCCTTGGACTGGCTGCCTCAGCCCTCGTAAAATGCCAGAAAAGGGGATGAAGCAAAGATGTTCCTCAGCCAAAGAACTGCAAGTTTCAGGGTCTCTCCACTCCCTTTGTGGTCGCCAAAGCTTTAATAGTGCCCATAACAGTATCCTGCTTGGATATTTTCTTGTCATTTCTTGTCTAAGCCATTACTGTTGCTTTGTGGAGAAAAGTACCCCACAACTTTGTAAAAGTTGCAAAGCCGGTATGTTTATTACAGCGCTGGACGCATGCAGAGATTGGCCTCCTCAAAAAAGGCATGCGTACCTCTGAGAACTTCAGGTCTCTTTTTATCTCTCTCTCAAATACATATGCATACAGTTTCACAATAGGTTCACACATATTCATTTTTATGGGTTTCGCGTGACATTTACCACTAGTTCCTTTTTATCAGAAAGAATTCCGAGGTCAGGTTGACTTGCCCTTACAGCAGTCCCTGTCTCTCTCTATCATCTTCCGTCTCCCCCCCTTTATCTCTGTCTTTCACTGAAGTAACTTCACTGAGCTTAGGCCTTGCAGTCTGGCTAAATAACTATGGTTTCTAACCACAGACTCAACTCAAAAATGTACATTTCACCTAAATTGAATTGGATTTCTACCCTGGAAAATTTTCACTTTGCCTCATTCCCCCCTTTTTTAAAAGGAGGAAGTAAATTCTTTTACTTCGTAAAAATTCCTATGACAACAAGTGTACTTTAGTGCTTTACCATGTACATTTGATAATGGATAATCTTAAACTTATTCTAACTAATATTAACAAAACTACAGTAGGATGACACAGCTTATTAAAGATTCTATTTGAAGTTGGTGACCACCTAAAGACCACATCCCACCAGTGATGATCTGCATTTTTTTTATTCTTTGCAGAATTCTAGTTATTTCTTTCTGTATCACATTGGACAGTTCTCTCTGCTTCCTTGAGTTTTTCTTCAAGATCCTTAGAAGGTCTTGGTGCTTAATTAATTGTTTTACTAATCTAAGGGCCATTCTGATAGGAGTAGGTGATAGTCTGTGATTCATTATGTAATTGGTTTCAATCAACTGGTGGGATGTCACTCGGTCTAAGTACGAAAAACCACACTCGATAATTTTAACAAACTACAAATACAGAAATTAGAATGATTTCTACTAGACAAAATAGCATCATTGCTATCAATTTGTACAGCAGCACAAGCAGTTCTCAAGCATATACCGTTTTCCAGTATATACAAGCACAGTTTTCTGGTCAGTGACTGGATGAATTTCAAAGTAACAAATACTCTGTTCAATGTCTAAACACACATCCTGGGCATTAATAGTATTGCTTTCAAAAATTAATCCCATCTGTTCTCTAGTAATGCAGTATTCTAAGTTTACTGTCTGCCACTTTTCATTCATCTTTTGTGCCCACACTCTATGTTCTGAAGGGTATTGTTTTTTCATGGTTTAATCTTAGTGCAATGATGGGATGGATAACATAAACAGTGACATTACGTATGGTAAGCACAAAGGCAGCGGCCACATTAGAAGCAGGACCATAGGTGAAATTCACCATAGTCCACCAGGATTGAAACTTCCTTTCAAAATCAGTTGCATTATCCCAAAAAAATTTCTGAATTTCAGCTGGAAAATTACTTTCATCCCTTTCCCGTATGATCAGAGCTGCTGTTGCTTGCATCTATAACTGTGCTTGTACACAACTGAAAGCTAAAGACACATTATCCTGAACTGTTCTAAGTGCTTCTACTATTAACTTGTGGTCTTGGTCCCTGGCCTTTTCATACTTCCTTACTTTGGCAGTAGTTTTGAAATCTGCCACTGGCTAGTTCCTAATGCCAGTAGAGATGACTGTAAAGGCTGCTTCAGTTTTGTTAGGCTACCTGCTGCAGTGGCCAGTTTATTCATCAGTATTTTTAAATCAATTCTATTTAAAACTCCTAATCCTGTCCTTAATATCTCAGTTAGATCCTTTCTTTTTCTGCTCTTGAGATATACTTGTCTTTGTAACTACGTTGTTTAGCCTTCAAAGGATGTTTTTAGGAAGGAGGAGCAAGCTGGTTGAATTTTTGAGATGTTAGTTTGCATTATCAACTCCACACGTTTGAGAGACCATTCTGGATTGAATAATAGTTGTTGTTCACCCACATTCCTCACTACATAGGGGCCTATTTCATACACCTCAGGTTCAAGTTTGGGTAGAGTCTGAACTATTTGAGTCTTAGTATGGGTTGTATAAGGCCCAGCTGTTGTAAAAAGTGCAGAGTCTACTTTGAATTTAAATGGAAGTCTGATAGCAACTCAAGCTCAAAGGCAGGTCACTTCTACAGGCTGTATCAAGGTGAAATTACACTAACAGTCTGATTCACTTAGGCTATCACAAACTTCCTGGTGTTCATATACACCAGGAGAGGTTGAGACATTAATTGCATCTGGTTTCTCATAAGCCGTCCTATTGATGAACTGGCACCCTACTTTGATTTCTTCTCCTCTGATTGCTTGAAGTGCCCACAGTTCTCATTCCTGCCATTCTTGCTTCTCATATACCTGATTCCCACGGATTCCTACAGTAGATACGTTTAAATCTTTTATCTCAGGAAGTTCTCTCATGGATCCAGTATACTGATTAAACGCCAGGGACCAAGGCCATTCAGCATTGCTTTGGATAGAGGTACTCTTTAGTTCTGAAACTTCAGTTAAAATTACATACAAAACAATTCTGTAAACTAAAGTATGAACTACTCCCGACCGCAATATACACATTTTGCCCGAGTAAGTTTTAGTCTCAGTTCATTGTCTCCTGGTGTCACTCTCCAAGGGACTTCTAGGGCTTTCTTCACTCCAGAGTGATGGATCCAGGCATTCTGCTCCTTGATTTTGATTGCAGTGAAGGTGGTGAGAAGTACTTGCAGTGGTCTCTCCCACTGTGGTTCCAAAGTCTTCTCTGTAAGTGACTTAACATATGCATCATCCCCAGACTATCTAACTCCCTGCTCCGAGTTCCAGCCACATGTTTCTCAATTTCTCTGAGCTGTTTGCTTAAAGCCACCATGTAGGTGGCCAGTGTTATCACCCTAATGTGGGTGGACATTCCCTTTGTGTTCCATATGGTCTTCTATAAGGCATTTCAAAAGGATTCAGCATTCCTTTAGCTCAAGGTTTAGTTCGAATTTGCAGTAGCGTCAGTGGTAGAGCTTGGCGCCAGGGTAGATTACCTTCTTGCCCCAGTCTTACAATCTGCTGCTTAATCAAATTATTCATTTTCTCTACCTGGCTACTTGATTGGGACAGTATGGAGTGTGAAGTTCCTAATCTATGCCCAGGTGGCTACTAGTCTGTTGCACTGCTTTAGAAATGAAATATGATTCTCTATTTGAGGATATTGTGGCTGGAACTCTGAAGCGTGGTATTATTTCTTGTAATAATACTCTGGTCACCTCTTGAGCTTTGACAGTTCTGGTGGAGAATGCTTCTGGCCGCCCTGAAAATGTGTCTGTCAATACCAATAAATACTGATACTCCCCTTTCCTTGGGAGTTCTGAAAAGTCAATTTGCAACTGTTTTACAGGCCCATGGCCTCTCCCAGTCTGACCGAGCTTCGGCCTGGGGGTGTTTTTGGGGTTAGTCTGGAGGCAAGGATCACACTGTCGGCTTACCTGAGTGATAGTGGCATATAAATTCCTGACAACGATTCTTTCAATCAGATGTGTGTGCCAGGAAGCCTGTGGAAATTGCTGCTTCAAAGTCAACACTTCATTTCAATGCACTCTGCATCACTGGCAGGCTTGGTCATTTTGGGAAAGGAGTGACAATCTATAAAAAGCTTTTAAGTAGTTAGGCCCTAGTGTGTTTTCTAGTGCTCTTCCTTCACTACTAACTACGAAAATGGGAAAGGATTACTAGCTCTCTTTCAATGGTAGCCCACCCCTTGTAGTTGTATGTCTCTTTTGGTTAGTATTATTGTATTATGGCTTACCTTCAAGGAAAATCTGTCCATAATTACCTCACCCTTTGCTGCTTTCTTTGCCTCTCCATCCACCAGCTCATTTCTTTCTTCCAATTTTAAGATCACTCTCTGGTGTGCCTTAATATGCCGTTTCAGGTGGCTGAACTGCTTCCAGCAGCCGGATTGTCTCTTCTTCCCTTGTGAGGTTAGCAGTCCTCTCTCCTTCCAGATGGCTCCATGTGCATGCACAATTCTGAATGCCTTTTGCTGTTTCTAAGGCATGGGTCAATGCATTTATCTCAGGCTTCTGTGCAAAAGTACCTGGTGGTAAGGGTCCAGACTCTGTTACCTCTCTGCAGGTAGTCACTGTGTACTTTGCATGTCGCTTTCCACTGGCAATGTAGCTACTCCCATCAGTGAACCAGGTCTCTGCATCGTCCAAAGGAGTGTCCTTTAAGTCTGGGGGGCTGGAGTAGGTAGCTTCAATGGTTTCTAGGCAATCATGGTGTACTGCTTCTCCTTGATTCCACTGAGAAAAGAAGCTGGGTTGACAATATTAGTCACCACTATCTCTACATCATCTTGCTCTACCATGATGGCCTGGTATTTCAAAAACCTCTGTGGTGAAAGCCAGTGGCCATCCTTTAGTTCTAGTACTGTGGACACTGTGTGGGACACTAGCACAGTCATTTTTGTCCTAGGGTAGAGTTGGGGGCCTCTTGAATATTCAGCACGACTGCTGCTACAGCTCTGAGGCAACCTGGCCATCCTTTGGCTGTTGCATCTAGTTCCTTGGACAAGTAAGCAACTGCCCTTTGGTATGGACCCAAGTCCTGAGCCAGTATTCCCAGGGCAATTCCTTGCATGGAAAAATAGAAAGAATGGTTTACTTACATCTGGAAGTTTCAAAGCTGGAGCCGACATGAGGGCACTCTCTAGCTGGTGAAAGGCCTGTGTGGCATCCTTTGTCCACTGGAGATCTCTGTTTCCATTGGCAATAAGAGCATAGAGGGGTCTGACAAGCAGTCCATAGTTATAAACCCACAGCTGGCACCACCCTGCCATGCCTCAGAAGGTTCAGAGTTCCTTCGTTGTCTGGGGTTTTGGGGTTTGGCATATGGCTTCCCTGCCCTAAAGTCTGCTTCTCAGCACTCACTTCTTAACCCAGGTAGATTACCTTCTGTTTCACTACCTGTGCCTTTTTCTTTGAGGCTCTGCGTCCTTGGAGTCCTAGGAAATTCAAAAGGCTTACCGTCCAGGCTTCCCTTGTCCGAGTGGCTTACTAGAAGATCATCCACGTCCTGCAACAGCCTCCTTTCCTCTTGTGGAGCTTCCCGGGACTCTGGGTCTTTGCAAGCTGTTCTCCAAACGGAGTGGGGAATTTTGAAGCCTTCAGGCACATGGACTATGTGAGCTGTGTTTGAATGCAAAAATTTTCTGGCTGGCTTCGTGGATAGGGAGGCAAAAGAAGGTATCTCTTAGGCCTAAAACAGTGAACCAGGTTAGCTCAGGTGTTAGACAAGTTAGCAAAGTATATGGATTTGCTACCACAGGGTATAAATTCTGTGTTATCTTATTGACAGCCCTTAATCCAGTACTATCAATTATTGGGCTGATTCCTTCCCTATCTTCCTTTTGAGGATACTGCTCAATTCTCACTGGTTTTGTTCTTCCCTTAAGCTGGATTACTATGCGGAGGCATTTTTCACCGTCCCTGGTACAGCAGAGGCCCATACCCTTGAAAACACTTATTTACTTATGCTAATATCTCTTTACTAATGTCTTCCTTAATTTCAATGGCTGTTAATGTTAAGCCTAACATCTTTATGTCATTTGCCTCCAGAGTAACCTTTCTCATTTGAGAATGTTTAGCAAATTGAGCGAATTGTACAAAAGCTTTTAGGTACACCTAGTACACATGTTACTGTAAAGGTTTGCACAAGTATGCCTTCTCAGACTGGCCAGTTGTTCCCCACACTACAACATAAACATTCTCCACAGGTACTAAAGCTTTATTTAAAACTGAATATATGGCCCTTGTGTCAACTAAAATTCTACCCTTTTCTTTCTCCTGGTCTCACTGCCTCTTGCAGAGGGGTCTGTTACATCCTAGTTCTGGATGAAATTGAACCTCTTTACTCTGGTCAGTTCTCATTATCTCTTTCTCCTTGCCCTATCTCGCTTCCATCCAAACTTCTCTTTACAAAGCTTCACAGTAGTTTCTCAGTCTTCCTCCCACACTCCCACACAGCTCCAGGTGACAGGTATCAGATGTGATTTCCCACACATGAGCTTTAAGATCTTAGGTTCTGAATCAGCTTGATCAGAAACCTTTAATTTACACTCGACGCTCATTAGAACAGCATTACCAGTGTTTCTCACAAACACCGCTCTGCAATAATACCCACACAGTGTGCCAGCCTCTTGATGCACCAAAGGAATTGCCCGCAGAGGCAGGCTATTCTGTTTATTACAGAGAACTCTAAATCCCCTACGGCAGGCTGTTCCCAGTCCAGACTTACTATATTACCAGCTGAAGTCTCATAAACTCATTCATCTCTTCTATCTAAACTGTTTTACAAAATATCAGTCTTTTCTAGTTCTCTTCTTGTACAATCTAATTAAGCACTCTGTCTACTTACTCTTGTTTTACTGCCTTGCAAAAGGCTGTGCTTGTCACAGCCGAAACTCTGATATGCCCACAGACACACGCACCCCCCCCCACCCTTTATCTCAAATTCACTAGAGCCAAGGATTGAATTGCTGTGGGGGGGAGAATTCTTGGAATTCTTTTAATTCGCTCTACCATAGTTAAACATAAATCACCATACCATAGCTCTTCTGTGTAAAACGCTACTCTTGTTGCAAACAAAATCTTAAAATCTCCACAAACACCACTATACAATCCGAGAATCAAATTACCACAATGCAGTGGAAGAAAATCACACAAAATCACTGGAAAAGGGCATATCTCTCAAAGTGCCCACTTTTCTCAACACAACACAGCATACCATAATTCAGCATTTACTCACATCAGTTTTCCCTGGACACAATCAAAATAACAGCACACAGTCCAGAGATCAAGTCCAAACATCCAGGGCAGAAGAACTCTCTGAGCTCGTACTCATGGTTAAAATGTACCAAATCTACAAAAATCACTACATTTAAACACAATAAATACCGTCACTGACGTTCCGCTTCTCCGCAGGGCACTTCTCTCCCTGCCCCCACAGCCTGCTGCAGCCGGCGTCTCAGGCCTCACTCGGCTGCTTCAAACATGGGTAGGACTCACCCCCCCACGCCATGGCTGAACTCACTTGTTCGCTCTCTTTCATATACCACACACTCGCACGATTACAGACACATTCACATTAACCAAACAATGCATTAACCATACAATGATACAGTGTCTGACACACACACGCACATAGAGATTCACTCGACCCACCCCCAGGGTTGCTAGCGGCTGCTCTATCAAACCATGAACCCCCGATACAGTGTCCGACATACACACGCACATAGAGGTTCACTCGACCCACCCCCAGGGTCACTAGCAGTCCACCCTATCAGAACAATGAAGCCCCATCTCTACTCCAGCTGCTCCATCAGCTGGACCCAGATGTCTCTGAGTGATTTACTCCCTAGCTCTCTTTTACCCCCGGGGGCCCCTCAGTACATACCATATCCTCCGCAGGCCAGCAGATCCTTGTCTGTCCTTGCAGGAGGCAAGATGAGACGAGCAGAGCCCCACCAGGAAAAAAATCTTAGGGCATGCCTTGGAGGTCCGTCTATCCCCCCTGCCCCTGCGGGGACAGAGAAACCCCATCTGGGGTGCCATAATGTTTTGCGGAGAAAAGAAAAATACCCCACAACTTTGTAAAAGTTGTAAAGCCGGTATGTTTATTACAGCGCTGGACGCATGCAGAGATTGCTCTCCTCAAAAAAGGCATGTGTACCTCTGAGAACTTCAGGTCTTTTTTTATCTCTCTCTCAAATACATATGCATACAGTTTCACAATAGGTTCATACATATTCATTTTTATGGGTTTCGCGTGACTTTTACCGCTAGTTCCTTTTTATCAGAAAGAATTCCGAGGTCAGGTTGACTTGCCCTTACAGCAGTCCCTGTCTCTCTCTATCATCTTCCGTCTCCCCCCCTTTATCTCTGTCTTTCACTGAAGTAACTTCACTGAGCTTAGGCCTTGCAGTCTGGATAAATAACTATGGTTTCTAACCACAGACTCAACTCAAAAATGTACATTTCACCTAAATTGAATTGGATTTCTACCCTGGAAAATTTTCACTTTGCCTCACTGTTAATATGCATTTGCTAACTAATATCTTTACACTGGGAGAGGGGAGTTGCAAATGAGACAGTTAACTTCTTTCGCCCTGAACTGTTTTTCTCGTCATGAATACTGACATAGATTCTCTTAGAGGGCTTAGTTTTTTAACCAGAAATCACGTGCCTCTAGAAATGGAGGTGTTTGCTAATTTCTCAATGCTACTTCAATGTCCTCATGTTCATTTGTGGTGGGTTGACTCTGGCTGGATGCCAGGAACCCACCAAAACCACTCTACTACTCACCTCTGCAACTGGACAGGGGAGAGAAAATATAACAAAAGACGCATGAGTTGAGATAAAGGCAGGGACAGATCACTCACTGATTACTGTCACGGGCAAAACAGACTTGACTTGGGGAAATTAATTGAATTTATTACCAATTAAATCAGAGCAGGATAATGAGAAGCAAAACAAACCTCAAAAATACCTTCCTCCCATCCCTCCCTCTTCCCAGGCTCTACCTCCTCCCTCCTCCAGTGGTGCAGGCAGACAGGGAATGAGGGTTATGGTCAGTTCATAACAGGCTGTTTCTGCCACTGCTCAGGGAGAGGAGTCATTGCTCTGCTCCACCACGGGGTCCCTCCCACAGGAGACAGTCCTCCATGAACTTCTCCAGCGTGAGTCCATCTTCCCAGGCAACAGTTTTTCATGAACTGCTGCAATGTGGGTCACTTTCCACAAGGTGCAGTCCTTCATCCCTCCCAGGATCTTGCCCACCCCCAACCCCTTGATGGTAGATAGAATGTTAGGAGACAGTGATGATGCTGTGCCAGCGCTGCTCAGCAGCAGCCAAAGTACTGGTGTGTTCTCAACACCTTTCAAGCTCCCAATACAAAGCACGGCACTTTGAGGGTTGCTATGGGAAAATGAACTCCAGCTCAGCCACACCCAATACAGTATTTTGAACAGGCTTTTTGAACTTAAGTATACAAGGCAGGCAGCAGGCCCGTTAGGAATTGGGCATCCATTAAATCCATGGGATTCCTAAACTCTGAGCATGTATTGGGGAGGATGTGAGCTGTTTTGGAAGTCTGCACATGTGGATGGGTGAGTATTTGAGTCCTAAATAATCTAGCACAGATGTTGGTGGGTTGCATGTGTGAGTTTAATGTTGGGAGATTTTTCTGGTGCTTTTTTGTGCTATTAATAGAGGGCTAGGTTTGTTAAGTCTTGTGTGTGTAGGTTTTTGGTGGAGAAAAGCTGTTGGTGGGTTGTACAGGGTTTACTGCTGTATAAATAAGGGTGTTGGTGGATTGTGGCAGTAAGATCTTTCCTTGTATGTTCCCAGAGTGCTTGTCCTCCCAATATATGAGGGAGATGTTAGAAGGGTTATGCAGGAAATGTCTGTCCCTCTTTATCACACCATTTTTGACAGGGATGAGTGTCTCTGTATGTCAAAATGTGAATATTTGAGGGGGATTGTTCCAGGGTGCTCTAGACCCTTCACCAGCATGCAAAGGGAGGGGGAGGGAATGTCTCAGCATATTCCTTGCTAAATGAACTCAATTATACGGATGTGGGATTGTAATGCTGTGTATGGCTTTAGGTTTTCTAGTCCTCTGAGAAGTAGGAATTGAAGCAGCACTGCTAGATTTAAAAAAGCAATGTTTGTGGTTTGCATTGCTCCTCTCCGTTATTTGTTGAACGGTGTAGTCTTGTACTACCAAGTTCTGTTTGTTTTCTACAAATGCTGAATTTGTCAGTGAGTTGGGGTGCTATGGAATAACACGGAAGCCTGTTTCTTGTTGAAAAGTAATTGATTTAGCTTCAGAATATTGCATGAAGAAACCGCAGGAGACTTAATGTCGCAGCATATGCCACAGTGGAGATGGCCATTTTGAAAAACATCAATCAGTTGTTTTTAAAATTTTAAAAATTTAATACTAATAAAAGGGTTATAAAAATCATAAAACAATTAGGGTAATAACAATTTGGACAATTTTATTTTGGACAATATGAGACAATAGAAAAAAAGAGTTATGGACAGTCCGGGTACCTTTTCTGGGCAGCACAAGCCCGAAAAAGGACACCCATTAACAAAGAATTAACCCTTAAAAACAATAGACTGTTGCATATTCACATACCTCATACATGATGCATAAATTCCATTCAAATACAGGATTCTGTCTGGTCATCGTCAACTTCTTCCTCATAAGCCAAATGGCGTCATCCTGGCTGTCCGAGGTGGGAAGAAGTTAGCTGTCACAGCAGTCACAAGGGTCTTCAGGGTGAGAGAGAGACAAGAATGTTGACCTCATGTTCAGAAGGCTTGATTTATTATTTTATGATATATATTACATTATAACTATACTAAAAGGAAAAGAAGGAAAGTTCTCAGAAGGCTAGCTAAGCTAAGAATAGAATAGGAATGAATAACAAAGGTCTGTGTCTCAGCAGAGAGTGAGACCCAGCTCTGCCGTGAGTGGTCAGTAAATCCAAACATCCACCCGAGACCAATCACGGATCCACCTGTTGCATTCCACAGCAGCAGATAACCATTGTTTATACTTTGTTGCTGAAACTTCTCAGCTTCAGCAGGAAAAATCCTAACAAAAGGATTTTAATGAAAAGATGTCTGTGACAGTTAGCTTCTCCTGATAATGGAGCAATAAATTCCCTTTCTCTGAAAGATTTAGGTGTCCTGTAACTACTGTCTCAGTGCGAGTCCTTTCTTTAGGAAAAAAAAAGTATCCTACATAGCACAGTTTCTATTTTAACATTTTGTTATAACCTAAAACTATGTTTGCCACACTACGTAAGAGAATACAGCATTACCTTCTAACACAACACATATAATATTCATTTTAATATTTGCAAAAAGCCAATCATAAAATATGCATTTTTTCACAGCCATGATATACAGAGTAACACCATACCACTTCAGAAGGCTTCAAGTATCTGCCCTTCTTGTTCTTTAGTCCAACCTTTTCTACCCCTCATTGTTCATACACTGCACCTGCGTGCCTTCTGTTCCCTCTCATGATTGGTCAGTACACCTCGGCACTCTGTGTCTCATTGCTTTCAATACTGTTCGCCTGCTTTTCACAGTTGTAGCCCATTAGGGATGAGGCTTGGCCACAGCCCCACTCCCAATTACCACAAACTGTGTACCTACAACTTAATACTACAATACTATGGTTGCGTAATACTTGTGTGAAAAACGCCAATCACTTGTTTTAAAATGTTAAAAGTTTAATAGTAATAAAATGGTTATAAAAAATAGTAATACAAATTAGAGCAATAAGAATTTGGACAATCAGAGTTAGGACAATAAAAAAAGCAAAGAATTACGAACGTTCGGATGCTTTCCTAAAAAAAAGCATGTCCGCTAACAAAGGATTAACCCTTAAAAGCAAAGCCTGTTGCATATTTATATATCTAATACATGATGCAAACATTCCTTTCAAACTAGGGATTTTTCTGTTTATTGCCAACTTTCCCCCCTTCATCTTGTAAATCACGGTTTGGCTCCGTGGAGTCTGAAAGGAGGTAGAAGGAGCCTGGTTCTTCCCGATAAGGAGGCAATAATTCTTCTCTTGGGATTTTAGTATCTTGTTGTTGTTATCTCTGTGCGAAGAATTTCTCGATTATCTTATCCATTCCTTGAGCTAGTTAGAAAAGTATCTTACATCGCATCGCTTCTATTTTAATATTATATTGTAGCCTAAAACTGTATTTAACACACTACTTAAAAGGATTAATACAGCATACCTGCCTGACATAACACATATAATATTCATTTTAATATTTGCAAAAAGCCAATCATACAATATGCATTTTTCACACTTTGATGCTCTTTGATAGCTCACATATATCTTTTGGAAAATGTTGTATACTCCATAACTCTGTCATGTATAGCCTCAAATCAGTTTAGTCTTTTTTTTCTTACCCCCTCCCCCAGATATGAAAGATGGGTGACTGAGGAACCTAGATCTAGAAATTCTGACCTATGTGTCCTCTAGGATGTTCCTTTAGAAGTCTTTTGTTTTGCTATTTTTCAGGGGTCCTACATAATTGTCTACCTATGTTTATTAAAGTTGTGAATGACAAAGTTAAAATAAATCCCTCCTCAGATTCTATTTAAACATAACATTAATTCAAACTTGGAAATCTCATGTGCATAATAATCCTTCTGGACTAAAGTACTGTGGGACTCTCCAGGAAGCTACTTCAGGAATAAATCAAAAGTATTTCCATAGAAACTTTAAGCTAGATAAGACCTGTAAAGTGGATGTACATTTTGGAAAACACTATAAATTTAATGGGATCTTTCAAGAATGTGAGTGTAGAATATTCCTGGGGTTTTTTTAATATGTGTATATGTAGCTCTTCATCCTATTATATTGGGATAGTATTCCGACTGGCACATAGTTTTAGAGAGAGATACTAAATGGAAGCCTTTATCAGCAGTATTTGGTGATGCAATGGATTTCAGAATGTTGATTTTCTTGAATGTCCTGTGGTTTAAACTGATTCCTTTTTGAATTTACTAGTAAAAAGGGCCGAGTGACAGTTCAAACTATCCACTTGTGCTCTGATAAATGCCCTATCAGGTTTGATGGGAGGCCAGAGAAAACTGACTTAGGAATGTCAGATTAGAATGTCTGACTGAAATAAATTAACAGCTAGAAAGATACTGCCCAATTACAGAATCCATTACTTCATAGAAGACTTGTATTAAAGTCCCGTCTCCAGGCTAAATTAATAATTTCAATAAAAGACAGATTTTTGGGAAGATGAAAGTCAAGGCTCACAGACTTTGTTCACAGAATCATAAAATCACAGAATATGCTGAGTTGAAAGGGACTCACAGGGCTCATCAAAGTCCAACTCCTGGCCCTGTGCAGGACACCCCAAGTATCCCACCACGTGCCTGAGAGCATTGTCCAAATGCTTCTTGAACTCATGCGGGCTTGGTGCTGTGACCACTTCCCTGGAGAGCGTGTTCCAGTGCCCAACCACCCTCCGGTCGAAAAACCTTTTCCTGATATCTAACCTAAACCTCCCCTGACTCAGCTTCATGCTGCTCCCTTGAGTCCTGTCACTGGTCACGAGAGTGAAGAAATTGGCACCTGCCCCTCTGTTTCGCCTCGTGAGGATATTGAAGACCGCAATGAGGTCTCCCCTCAGCTCCCTCTAGGCTGAACAAACCAAATGACCTCAGCCCCTTCTCATATGGCTTCCTTTCTAGACCCTTCACCATCCTTGTGGGCCTCCTTTGGATGCTCTTTAATAGCTTTATATCGTCCTTTTATTGCAGTGACCAAAACTGCACCCAGTACTGGAGGTGAGGCTGCACCAGAGCAATGTAGACGGGGACAGTCACCTCCCTTGACCAGCTGCAGATGCTATGCCTGATTGTGGCGGTTTGACACTGGCCCAACACCAGGCACCCACGAGAGTTGTTCACTCACCCTCCCCTGCCACAGCTGAGCAGAGGAGAGAGAAAAAAAGTTAACAAAGGCTTCATGAGTTGAGATAAGGACCAGAAGAAAACACTTCAAGGGAAAAACAGGCTCAACTTAAGATGCAAAGTGAATTTATTACTAACAAAATCAGAGGAGAATCATGAGGAATAAAATAAGCCCTTAAACCACCTTTTCCCCCCCCAGCCCCTCCCTTCTTCCCACCATCAGTGCAGGGAGACATGGCATGGGGGTTTTTGGGTCAGTTCATCACTGAGATTTTCTTCCGCTGATCCAGAAGAGGAGTCCTTCCCCTGTGAGATCGTGGGGTCCCTCCCATGGGAGACAGTTCTCGGTGAACTTCTCTGGCGTGGGTCCACTCTCACGAGCAGCACTCATACCGCACCTGATGCAATGTGAGTCCCTCCCATGGGCAGACAGTTCTCCCAAAACTTCTGCAACATGGGTCTCTCATTCCATGGGGTGCAGTCCTCCAAGGACAGGCTGCTCCAGCCTGGAAGCAGGGGTCCCCTCTCTCTACCGGGTCTTCCACTGGATCACGGCCTCCTCCAGGCATCCACCCACTCCGGCATGGGCATCTCCCCCATGGGCTGCAGGTGGATCTCTGCATCCCCCATGGACCCATGGGCTGCAGGGACACAACCTGCTTCACTATGGTTTTCCCCACGGCCTGCAGAGAAATCTTGGCTCCAGCACCTGGAGCACCTCCTCCCTCTCCTTCTCCACTGACCTTGGTGTCGCCATGTTGTTTTCCCTCACATGTTCTCACCTCCTCCTCTTCTCTGACTAGAAGAAAAGGCGGTGTGGTTTTGTTTTGATTTTCCTCTTAAATATGTCATCACAGAGGCATTACCAACCTCTCTCATTGGCCCAGGTCTGGCCAGCAGCATGTCCATCTTCAAAGCCATCAGAGATTGGCTCTTCTGCACATGGTGGAAGCTTCCAGCAGCTTTGCACAGGAGCCATCTTTGTGGCTCTGCTGCTACCAAAAACTCGACTGTGCAAGATCGATACATTGATGTACCCCAGGATACATTTGGTTTGTATGTGCATCCAGGGTTGCCCCATCGCAGGTGCAGAATCCGGCATTGCCCTTGTTAAACTTCATAAGGTTGGTGATTGTCCAGCCTTCTAAGAAGTCTAGGTCTCTCTGCAGGGCCTCTGATTTTAAGGGAGTCAACAGCTCCTTTAAATTTGGTGTTGTTGGCAAACTTACTTAGTACAGCCTCGAATCCTGTGTCCGAGTTGTTAATGAAGATGTTGAAGATGACTGGGCCCAGGATGGAGCCCTGTGGAACTCCACTAGTGACTGGATGCCAGCCTGATGTAACCCCATTTACTCTGTGTCCGACCCATCAGCCAGTTGCTCACTCATCACGTAACATGGTTATCCAGCTGAATGCTGGACATTTTGTCCAGAAGCATCCTGTGAGAGACAGTATCAAAAGCTTTACGGGAATCCAAAAAGTTTATATCTACTGGCTTCCCTTGACCAACTAGATGGGTTATCTTGTCATAAAAAGACATCAGGTTCAACAGGCAGGACTTTCCCTTCATGAAGTCATGCTGGCTGTGACCGATGACTGCATTGTCCTCCAGGTGATTTTCAATGCCTCCCAGAATAATCTTTTCCATTATTTTACTGGGCACTGACATGAGACTGGCAGGCCTGTAGTTTCCAGGGTCCTCCTTCTTGCCCTTCTTGAAAATCGAGACAATGTTAGGCAGCTTCCAGTCAGCTGGGACCTCTCTGCATTCCCAAGACTGCTCAGAAATCATCAAGAGAGGTTTTGCGATGACATCAGTCAGCTCTTTGAGGATTTTTGGATGAATCCCATCAGGCCCCATAGATTTGTAGGGATCCAGCCAGAGCAGCAGGTCCTGCACAATTTCAGACTTGACTGGGAGTTGATCATTCTCGCAGTCATAGTCCCACAGCTCAGGGCACTGAGCCCCCCCTTGGTCTGTGATCCGTGTTGAAGACAGAGGCAAAGAATGCATTAAACACCTCTGCCTTGTCTATGTTCCTGTTTGTGAGGCGACCATTCTCATCCTTTAGCAGGCCAATGTTATTTGTACACTGCCTTTTGCCATTATAATATTTGAAAAAAACCTCTTGTTATTATCCCCCACAGTTCTGGCCAGCTTCAACTCCAGTTGAGCTGTGGCCACATGAATTTTCTCTGTACAGTGGCAAGCAGCACCTCTCTATTCCTCCCATATCAGCTGACCTTGCTTCCACTGGGTATACACCTTCTTATTTTTGCCTTGTTTCCAAGAGAAGAATCCTGTTCAGCCTAGCTGGCCTTCTGCATCATCTGCTTGACTTCTGACATTTGGGAATTGCCTGTTTGTGTGCCCTTAGGAGGTGGTGTTTAAAAAGTGACCAGCACTGATGGACCCCAGCACCTTCAAAAGCATTTTCCCAGGGGACCTTACTCACTAGTTCCCTGAGCAGCCTGAAGTCTGCTTTCCTCATGTCCAGAGTTGAGCTTTTGCTGGCACTTTTCCTCCTGTCCACAGAGTATATAAACTCAATTGCTTTGTGGTCACTGTGGCCAAGATGGCCACCAATCTCCACTTCACTCACAAGATCCTCTCTGTTGTCAAGCAGTAGATCGAGGAGGGCATCTTTCCGAGTTGGCTCCCTTAGGACCTGTTCCATAAAGTTGTCATCCAAGCCCTTTAGGAATCTTCTGGCCCAGGTTGTACCAGCTGTGTGATGCTCCCAGTTAATTTCTGGACAGTTGAAGTGTCCCATAATGACAAGGGCAATTGACTTGGAGGCGTCCCTTAGTTCCTCAAAGAATAATTCATTGGCATCATTATCCTGGTTAGGAGGTCTATAGTAGACTCCCACAGTGACATCTGCCTTATCTGTTTATCCCTTGATTCTTACTCAGAGGGTCTCAACTGAGCCATTGCCAGCTGTGAGCTCCATACATTCCAGCCCCTCCGTTATGTACACCTCCACCCTTCCTCCCTCCCCTCTTCTGCCCTGCCTATTCTTCCTAAAGAGCCTGTAACCATCCAACAGGGCACTTCAGTCACAGGACTCATCCCACCAGGTTTCACTAAATGTACTTGCTATGCTGAAGTAGTTAATGCAACCAAAGGGTGGAGAGAGGGGGGTTATGTTGCATTAAAATCAGCCCTTGCTATTGTGATATGTACTGTTGTTTGAAACAGATACTGTATGCAGCAGTTTTACTGTAGTCTGTTTTGAAGAGCTGATGAAAAGCTTGGTGCTCTTTCTCAAATCAGGTTTCTGTTAATCTTCTGAATAGATTCTTTTTTTTTTTTTTAATTGCTAGCATATAGAAAAATATCCCCTGTGATGAGAACTTAGGAGATGGAAAAGTTATTTGCTATTAAAGATTTGAATGAAACTTGTAATTACAAAGCTCTGAAAGTCTTACAGGAACGTTACAGGACAAAATAAAAGAGTAGTGACTTGATAGGTAATTCCATTTTTCTTTTTCTACCAGAAAGAAAACTTCATTTAAAGTGAAAGCTGAGTTGAGTTGTTCTGGGGGGGGGGGGGGGGGGGGGAGGAAGGGTAAATTCTGTCTGAAAGACCTATTACTTAAAAAAGAAGAAAAAGTCTGTAGGAACAAATATGTCTACTTCAGACAACTTGATTTTATTTGTTTTAAACCTACCTTGTATAGTAAGAGCTAATCAAATTGCATTTTGACACCCTTGTAGTCCTTCTGAGTGGCCTGCCCCTTCTTCCAGAGGTTGTAAACTGTCTTTTATTCCCCTGAGTTTCAGCCAAAGCTCTGTATTTACCCAGGCCGGTCTTCTTCCCTGTCAACTTATCTTTCAGCACACAGGGACAGCCTGCTCCTGCACTTTCAAGATTTCCTTCTTAAAACATGTCCAGCCTTTCTGGACTGCTTTGCCCTTCAGGACTGCCTCCCAAGTGTCACAGGCTGATTGGAATCTTTGGACGAGGTTTGTCAGGGAGACCCTCCCATTGAGTCATGTGGTGCAGAAAGGACTGCCTTGCTTTCTAAACTCCTTCTCAGAGAGGAGTCTGGGTGCAGCTGGATCCAATCCTAGTCCCAGACTTGGTCAACCGTTTATGTCTAAAGTTATATATAGGTGTAATTGAACCTTTATACAACTTTGTCCTTTAGGATTAAGGATGGAAAACTAAATATATTTATATGAATAAAATAAATTACTTATTTAAATTGATGATGATAATGATTAGACAAAAATAATAGTTTACTACACAGTATAGATAGTTCAAAGTACTAGCATAATGCACTATTTTTAAAGCAATATTGAAGCAATGATATTAAAACTAGCAAAATAATTATTAAATAGTGATTGATGTTGCTCACCTATACCAACAACCGTGGGCAAATCTCTTTCACTCAGCCTTGAGGAGTAACCTTGAGGAGCATCCCCACTCAAGGGAGGAATCTCCACACACACACCTAGAAAGGATGTGTCCCTGCCTTTAAAAAGTGAGACTTGGCTTTTATAGCATACATTGATTGACTGTCAGTTAGATGTTTCTAGGTGAGCTGTGTCAGCTCAGCAGCCTTAGATAAGTCACCAGTATTATGACTTGTTGGTTCCTTTATCAGGAACTTTGTCTGCCACATCCTCACCAGTGCCAGTTTCTGTCAGGAAACATTGTTCTTCTCATCCTCAGAATGCTTAACTTTGGAATTGATGAGTCAGGCTGGTCTCAGCATTCTTTGACACCAAAAGCAGCGTGGGTCCCATTCTCCATGCATATCACTGAAAACTTTTGCAAATAGGGTAATGTTTGAGCTGTTTTACCCCCACCTAGCAGAGCATCCTGCTATACCAAGGGACTCTGTCAACCAGTGTTCTAAGGCCAAAATCTGCCCTCTGGAAATGTGAGGTAGCAGTTCTGCTAACCACCTGTCTTACTTCTCCGAGAACCAAAAACTCTCATTTTGTTATTGCTTTGCCCAAGATGACCTCTGACCATCACATCACCCACCGGTCCTTCTCTGTTTCAAACAATGGGTCCAGCGGGGCACCTTCCCTAGTTGGGTCGCTTACGAGCTGTGTCAGGAAGTTCTCTTCCACTACTACAGCGACCTGATGAGGGTCTTCAGGGTGAGAGAGATGGATGAGAATCTTGGTTCATGATCAGAAGGCTGGATTTATTGATATATGATATATAATACATTATAACTATACTAAAAGGAATAAAGAGAGAAGTTGCAGAGGCTTGCTAAGCTAAGAATAGAATAGAATCTAAAAACAAGAGAGTTCTCTGTCACTGTGTTCCAGAGAGCTTGCCCTGTGATTGGCCCTTAATTGTACACATGGAACATGAGCCAATCACAGGTGCACCCTATTGCATGCCACAGCAGCTGATAATCATTGTTTACATTCTCTTTCTGGGGCCTCAGCTTCCCAGAAGATGAACAAATCCCAAAGAAAGGATTTCTATGAAAAAATGTCTGTGACACTTCCACACATCCCAGGAACCTCCCAGACTGTACTGTATTTCCAGCAGACCTCTGGTAAGTTGAAGTCCCCCACAAGAACAAGGGCTAGAGATCGCGAGACTTTTCCCAGCTGCGTATAGAATATTTTGTCTACCTTTTCTTTCTATAAGAGAGTCCCACCAGGATATCTGCCCTGTTGGCCTTCCCCCCGATTCTTACCCATAAACACTCATCACCATCGTCAAGCTCTACACAATCAAAACACTCCCTAACATACAGGGCTATGTCACTGCCTCTCCTTCCTTGCCTGTTCTTTCTGAAGAGTTTATAGCCATCCATTGCAGCACTCCAGTGGTGTGACTCGTCCCACCAAGTCTCTGTGATGGCAACTATATCATAGTTGTCCTGCTGCTCCATGGCTTCCAGCTCCTCCTGTTCATTGCCCTTACTCGGTGCATTGGTGTAGATGCACTTCAGTTGGGCCATTGATCCCACCATCTTTTTGGGGGGAGAAGCCCTAATTCCTATGTAAAAGTTCTCAGGTGCTTCCACAGTTTCTAATACCTCAATAACCCTTGCATCCTTGCTGCCACATGGATCTCCATCCCCTACCTCCACTGAGATGCCAGACCGAAGGGCTTTGCTAGCACACTGTCCCTCAAACTTTTGCATGGCACCCCCAGGCGTCTCTGGTGATCCTGGTTTTATCCCTTTCCCTTTCCCCTTCACATACAGTTTAAAGCTCCCTCAATGAGCCCTGCCAGCTCCTGTGCCAAGATCCTTATCCCCCTTGAGAAAGGTGTACTTTGTCACCAGCAGTCCTGGTGGAGTGTAAACTGACCCATGATCAAAACTCACAAAATTCTGTTGGTGACAGCAGGCTTGGAGCTAGGTATTGACCTGCTGGCTCTTCCCTTATCTCTTCCTGCTACTGGAAGGATAGAGGAGAACACTACTTGTGCTCCAGATTCCTTAATCAGTCATCCCAAGGCCCTGAGGACCCTCTTGATTGCCCTCGGACTCCCTGTTGCAACTTCATTGCTGCCTACATAACATAGCAAAAATAGATAATAATCTGAGGGCCATACCAGGGTAGGAAGCTTTCTCTTCACATCTTTAACCTGGGCCCCAGGGATGCAGCAGACTTCCCTAAGAAGTGGGTCTAGTCTGCATATTGGGCCTTTTCTTCCCTTCAAAAGGGAATCGCCTATGAGAATGACCCATCTATTTTTTTCTTTATGTAAGCGGTTTTGACATAGATAGCAGACTAACTTAACTTTAGTGATACCTCCAAGCCAGATGAACCATTGTCCTTCTTATTGTTCGGTTCCACTTGCAGAGCCTCGTGCCTATTATGCAAGGGCATCTGGAAAAATGGGATAGTCACAGAAGAGATGCACCTGCTTCACCAGGCAGGAAGTTGTTGCCATTCCCCCCCTATGCCTTAAGTCATCACGTTCATCCAGGTGGAGAGAGGATAGGGAATCCTCTGTATCATACATCCTGTTTGCCTGTTGGGCCTATCTCAGGGAAGGCAGGGTGCGAGTCCGGTTGTCTGTCTCTCTCTTGCACTCCCTGATACTCCTCAGCCTACTCACCTCCTCCTGGAGCTCTGTCACTAAGTGGAGAAGTTCCTCTACCTGGGCACGCCTCCTACAGGTGTGTTCACTACTGCCATCTGGTACTGGCATAAGTGTAGGCATAAATTCTTGCTTCACTGTTAGATAAAGGTAAGGTCATGCATATGGCATAATCGCTGGTACTGAGTGGGAGCTGCCTTCAGGCTCCTGTGTCGCAATGAGGTGACTGAGCTTATCCTGTGACCAAGGACTATGTGCAGCACAACACAGACCTGAAGGCCATGTTGTATGTTGTATGTTGTATGTGTAGTGCAGCACAGCGCTGGTCTGGACATACTTGGGTTAACTGTTATGTGGATCACTAACTCCTCAGTGTACAATGGTCTTTTGGTCAGGATCCCTACAGTCTATTTCTGAGTTGATTGGTAACTGGCTATATTTGACACAGGGTAGCCCTATGCCTCTTCTCACAGAGACCACCTCTGCAGACCACTCCACTCTCCACCAAAACCATGTCAACCCCAATACAAATGACTATTTTAAATTATCTTATTTGTGTACGATTCAGTCAATTCCTTTCTCTACAGCAAGAACTAACTGGGGGGAGCTACTTGAACTGTCAAATTCTCCACCTAGGATATTAATCAACACATTGAAGCATAGAAGTAACACCTGTCATTTTGCCTATGCACAGCTGGGGCTGCCTGGGGGAACCATCTGGACTGTCCAGAATCCCACCCAAAGAGTGATCCTGTAGCTGTTATTGATTTGATGACTTAACTTCTATGCGGATTCACAATCACCTTGTCTCAAATCAATCCACTGTCTCATCTAGGCAGAGACAAGCTGGGGAGTTCCTGGACCACCCAGGAATCAATGACTAGGCCCACCAGGTATACACACAAGTACAGCTCTGATATTCAGCTATACCACAATTGCAACAATAGGGAAAACCTGAATTTCCTCCCTATATCAGAATTATAAATGAAATTCCATAGATTTTGCCACATTGTAAAAGAACATTGCCTTATTCAATCGTGTCTCTATACTAATGTGCACAGCATGAGGAATAAACAAGAGGAGCTCGAAGCTTTGGCCCAGTCCCAGAGCTACAACATCATTGGCATAAGTGAAACATGGTGGGATGAGTCCTGTGACTGGTGTGCCCTGATGGATGGTTACAGGGTCTCCAGGTGAGGTGGGAGTGGTGCTGTAGATAAGGGAGGGGTTGGTTTGTGTGGCACAGTGGGTGATGACACAGTTGAGAACCTCTGGGTAAGAATGAAAGGCAAAGTAAATAGTGTGGATGTTGTTGTGGGAGCCTGCTATTGACCACCCAGTCAGGATGATGACATCAACGAATTATTCTATAAGGAACTGAGGGATATCTCTATATCAACTGCCTTTGTTCTTATGGGTGATTTTAACTTCCCAGGCATCAACCAGGAATATCATACAGAAGATACCAACAGGTTCAGGAAATTCCTGAATGTACTGATTTTGGTTCACCAATTTCAGATTTCTCCAGTTTTGAGATTTCCCAACCAATGTGCTGATGAGTGTGGTGGGCTTCAGTGCTGGCCAATCACTAGTGCACTCATTTCCTGCTGTGAGATAGGATTAGGAGAAAGGCAAAGCAGGCTCAAAACTTTAAAAGAGTATAAAGACATTTTTATTAAAAGCATCTAAGAAAAAGAAAAAAAATCAAAACAAACCCTTCAGAACACTTCTTCTCCCCCCACAACCTTTTCTTTCCCACTGACAATGTAAAGAAACAAAGCCTAAAATTTCCAGTCAGTTTACCACCTCTAAAATAGTCTTTCTTCAGTTCACTTAGCAAGAGAAGTCCCTCTTGTTAAGGTTATGGAGACTTCTCCACAAGAGGAAAACAAACAATTCTCTTGTGGCTCTCAATTTCATCACGAATAACAGCTGCCCAGGGAACCCTGCCATTGTGAAGTCCTTTTCATTGCCACAAGCCTTCTCACAGCTTGTTGATGAGCCATATCGACTTATGGGGTATTGTTTTAAAGATGAGCTGTTCAAAGGCAAAAAGTTCTCATTATCTATTTCTGAAATCATCTTCATCCCTGGGAACAGAGATCCTCTCCTGGGGGCACCAGACTACCCTTCTCTCTTTCTCTGTTCAAACTTCTCATGGGATCACAGCTACTTTAACATCTGCTTACTTTAGCATGGAGGCCTTTGCTTGATATCAATTTGAACACTTTCATCTCTGAAATAAACAGGGTAGGAGACTTTTTCTCCTTTTAATGCCTTTATTAAAAGTGATCAGCTCAAGGTTGGGAAGCTCGAGGGGTCTGCAGTCTCTGTCGTCTCTCCCAGGGTGACTCGGAGGATATGCGCAGCTTTGTCCACTAGGGGCAGAGCTGGGGGTCCCGTCCTCACAGGAGCCGTGGGCATAACCCTGATTTCGCAACTCTCCAGTGACTCCCGGCTTGGGGTCTTGGTTTCAGATGAGGTCTTCGCTCAGGGTGAGGGGCAACAAAGGTTCTCAGCATCTCTGCAGGCTCAGCACTCTGTTCCTTACGTCTAGACATCACTCTAGTTTCTTAATTCTGTATTGGCTCGTTGTTTTGGGGGTCTTTTTGGTAAGTTTGATGAGGTTCCCATGGCATGCTGGTCTCAAGGTTATTTTGCATTCTCTCTGATGCCCCCCTCCCACGTCTCCTCCCCTCACTGTCTGGAGAGAAGTACACTTTAGCCCCAGGCAGGGCTTTACCAATACAAAAGGAGCAATTAGTTACAACGACCCGTGATTACAATAACAAAACAGGTAGAATTCCACCTTGGCAACAACTAGTCTGACTGGTTTTGCAACTCGTTTTCTTCCCAAAAAAATTTGGCAGATTTTTGTTTAGAACAATCTCCCCAGTTTCATGTGTTATAGGGAAAAAGAGTCCTTTCTCCATAGCTTACAAGAGGATTTCAGCTCCAAAAACAAGGTATCTCCTCACCCCTCCCATCTGAGACTTAACTTCTTCACTGACCTCGATGTCTCCATGTTGTTCCTTTACATGCTTGCATCTTGTTTCTTTCTCTCACTCGAGTGAGGATTGAAGCACTGAAAGGGTTACCATCCTGCCTAGGGCCTACCTGACTCTGGCCGGCCGGTAGCCTGTGGTGGGAGTTGCAGCTGGGGCTGTGTCAGGATCGGTTTCATGGTTGGGTTTTTGGTTTTCTCTGTGTTCAATTCCAGCTACAGGGCCACTCTGCACGGGCTGCAGGCTGCAGGGGTCTCTGGTCTCAGCCGCGCTGGGGGGAGGGGACTTGACGTCAAGATCTTAACAGCCGCAGCCAGTCCTGCTCCAGCCAGGGCTCTGCAGCCTCCCCCGCCTTCCTGCCTGGCAGCTGCTGAGGGCCCGGCTCGCGGCAGGACGGGGGCCGATGGGAGGGGGACCGGTGGGCGATCCGGGGGAAGGGGGCTCAACCCCGCGGCAGGGCCGACCGGCCCGGCCCCGTGGCAGGGGCCGCCCAGCCGTGTTACCTAGCTCCTGACCGGAAGGGAAAGAGAAAGTTCCTGGGTTTCTTTCGTCTTTAACACGTGTTTCACAGAGGTGTGTCCAGCTTCTCAGTGGTTCAACAGACTGTCAGTTGCATAAAAAGCTTCTGCATCACTTCCTTAAATTTTCCTCCTATTCCAAACCACGACACTGAAGCACACTGAAAATAATTTCTTGGTGTAGATACTAAGGGCGCTAACTAGAAAAAGTGCCCGCCTAGATTTGTTGTTTGTAAACTCGTGGGAAAAGTGGTGATTGGTAGTTGTCTTGGTCACAGTGACCATGAAGTAGCTGAGTTTCAAATCGCTGGCAATAGGAGAAAAACAGCCATCAAAACAGCCATCGAAACTTCAATCCTGAATATGGGGAGAGCAGATTTCAAGCTGCTGAAGGAGCAACCAGAAGGATTAAGGTCTGCAGAGCATCTGCTTTTGAAGGTATTAGGGTCCACAAATGCTGGTCACTTTTTAAGAGCCATGTCTTAAAAGTGCAGGAGTAGGCAATTCCAAAATGTTGGAAGTCAAGCAAGTGAGGCAGAAGGCTGGCTTGGATGGTGAAAGGTCTTGTCCTGGTTTCAGCTGGGATGGAGCTCATTTTCTCCTTAGTAGCTGGTACAGTGCTGTGTTAGGGATTTAGTAGGTGAATAGTGTTGATAACACACTGATGTTTTGGTTGTTGCTAAGTAGTGCTTACCCAAAGTCAAGGATGTTTCAGTTTCCCATGCTCTGCCAGTGAGCAGGTGCACAAGAAGCTGGGAGGGAGCATAGCCGTGACAGCTGATCTGAACTAGCCAAAGGGATATTCCATACCATACAACATCATGCTCAGCATATAAAATGGGGAGAGTTGGCACCGATCGCTGCTTGGGGACTAGCTGGGCATCAGTCAGTGGGTGGTGAGCAATTGTATTGTGCATCACTTCTTTTTCTTGGGTTTCATTTCTCTCTCTGTGTCCTTTTCATTACTATTAATATTGATATTATTATCATTTGTAGTATTAGTATAATTTACTTTGTTTCAATTATTAAAAACTGTTCTTATCTCAATCCACGAGTTTTACTTTTTTCCTCCATTCTCCTCCCCATCCCACAGTACTTGTTTGCCATCTGGGGTTAAATGCACCACAAGTGTCAATGGCAAGACTTACCAGGAGCAGCTGAGGTTACTTGGCTTGTTCAGCTTGGAGAAGAGAAGGCTGAGGGGTGACCTCATCACAGTCTACAACTTCCTCAAGAAGGGCAGTAGAAAGGGAGGTGCTGTTCTATTTTAAATCAAAGGCGACTCGGACAAAGGGGAGAGAGAATGATGCATCTGACTCCATCATCAGAAGGCTAAAGAATTACTTTATTATACTATACTATGTACATTGTATCGAAACTGAATCTGCCCTGCACTCACTCTTGCTCACAACTGCTCACATTGCTCTCGTCTCTGATTCTCTCGTGACTGTCCCGTGACAGTCCGACACACATACACTTCTTGGCCCTGATAGGCCAAGGGAACAAAACATCCTCACTTTGGGTAAACAATCTCCATATTGCATTCTACTTTAGCACAACACAGGCACAGCAAGCGAGATAAGAATTGTGTTTTCCTTCTCCTCTGCTTGTCTCACAGCTTCTCTCTGTTCAGAGGGCATGTGAATACCACACTGTTCTCTCTCTGGTGACCAGTAATAGGGCATGAGGAAACGGAATAAAGCTGCTTCAGGGGAAGTTCAGACTGGACATTAGGAAAAGATTCTTCACTGGGAGGGAGGTTGGTCACTCGAACAGGCTCTCCAGGGAGATGGTCATGGCACCAAGCCTGTCAGAGTTCAAGAAGTGCTGGGACGATGCTCTTAGTCATATGGTTTAGTTTTAGGTAGTCCTGGAAGAGGAGCAGGGAGTTGGTCTCGATGATCCTTATAGGTGCCTTCCAAAGTGGGATATTCTATGATGCATAAACTTGTTCTAGACAAGTAAACCTTAGCAAACAACTGTTTGCTCTTCTTCCCAGGGTTCATCTTTCTTCCTAGATGCTATCAGTGTTCCACAGACCATTGCCAACTTCTGAGGGTAACTCACCTATTAGTTGTAACAGACTGCTCAGTGTTTCTAAACACCCTCTTTTCTCCATCACAAATCTGAATGCAACACTGGATTCATTCAGGTTTTCTTTTATTTAGGTATATAGACAATAACAAACATTATACTGTACTAGAAAACTGTGGTGGTTTAACCTTGGCTGGCTTCCAGGTGCCCACCAAGACGCTCTCTAACTCCCTGGCCTGAGCAGAGCAGAGGAAGAAAATAAGTGCATGGCTTGAGGTAAGGACAGGGAGGTCACTTACCAATTATTTTCACTGGCAAAACAAGCAACAGTCTTAGATATACCAAGACTTGTTCCCTCCTTTTACATTATGAATATTATTATGGTGTTAAATTTGTCAAAAAGTTATTTGGGGCAAGAAACTTCTGTGAGTGTTGTGGATTGACCTCAGCCAGCAGCCAAGCACCCGCCCTGCCTTTTGCTCAGTCCCCTCTCCCAGGAAAGGGGAGAAAATAGAAGGATGGCAAAAAAGACTCTAGGACTGAGATAACGACGGTTTAATAGGGAAAGTAACAGCTGCAGAGCAAGCAAAGCAAAGCAAGGAATTAATTCACTACTTCCCATTGTCAGGCAGGTGTTTAGCCACTTCCTGGGAAGCAGGGTCTCAGCACGCATAGTGGTTGCTTGGGAAGACATCATAACCAGAAACATTCTTCCTTTCATCCTTCTTTCCTTGAAATTTTATTGCTGAGCATGATGTCATGGGATGGAATATTCCTTTGGTCAGTTTGGGTCAACTGTCTTGGCTATGTTCTCTCCCAGCCTCTTCCCCACTGCCAGCCTACCCACTTGATGGTGGATGAGGAGGATGGTGGGAGGAGAGAGTGAAAGCACTGCTTTAGCCACAAATGCAAAGCAAAGCACCATATGGGCTGCTATGAAGAAAGTAAGCTTCATAACTTCATCCTTGCCAGACCCAGTACAGTGAGCTTTGTCAGTGTGAAAAACGCCAATCACTTGTGTTAAAATTTTAGAAGTTTAATAGTAATAAAATAGTAATAAAATTAGGACAATAAGAATTTGGACAATCAAAGTTAGGACAATAAAAGGCAATAAAAACCAAAGAATTACGGACGTCCAGATGCTCTTGGGCACTAAGCCAGAAAAGCATGCCTCGCTAACAAAGGATTAACCCTTAAAAGCAATAGCCTGTTGCATATTCATATATCTCATACATGATTCAAAAATTATTTTCAAACAAAGGGTGTTTTCTGGTTATTGTCAACTTCCCCCCTCATCTTGTAAATCAATTCCTTTGGCTCCTCGAAGTCTGGGAGACATCTGTTTTTTCCCCATAAGGAGGCAATAATTCTTCTCTTGGGATTTTAGTGTTTTGTTGTTATCGCTATGCGAAGAATCTCTTTGTAATATGTGGTACGAAATAACTCGTGCTTATATAAAATATACATGAAATAAGTTGTGAATAAATTGTGCCTGTACCTGAAAATCTTTAAAGCCTAAAACCACGGACAGTCATGGAAAAGATTGCCACACAAATTTGCAAAACCCCAGTTGGCAGCAAGGGAAGAAGACCTAATTAGCAAGCGAAAGGACGTAGCCTGTGCGGAGATGGGCCCTTTCCTGGGACTATCCAGGAAACACCCAAAAGCGATGAATACTCGATAAGTATCTACAATCAAGATAGCCAGAGTTTTCAGGAACGTGCATCCAAATGCCGGGTTCCTGTAACTCGACATCAGCATTCGTCACTTCCCAGAAACGGCATTGTCCAGCCCTGCACAGAGAAAGAAGACTGCATGAATATGCAAAGCAACGAAAATAATAGAGGAACCTCTGCCTCAGGCGGAAAAAACTGTATAAAACCAGCCCCGACGGAGACGGCATTCGTGAACAGAGGGGATCCAATGCGATAGAGGTTGGATCAGTGTTCACCCAGCACCGATCCCGGGCTCCACGCTGTCCCTTTGATTGTGGCTATTGGAGACCATATTTCGGTTGCAAAAATAAAACTTATCGTTATTATTATTAATTTGGCTTTTTCATTTATTACCTGTAACATCTTGATTATCTTATCCATTCCTTGAGTTAGTTAGAAAAAGTATCTTACATCACATAGTTTCTATTTTAATATTATGTTTCTATTTTAATATTATGTTAATATTAATACAACATAACTTTCCAACATAACACATATAGAATTTATTTTAATATTTGCAAAGAGCCAATCATATAATATGCATTTTTCACAGTCAGTCATTATGTAATCATGGCCACAGCTCTAAATATTGTTGTTGGCTCTGCTTGTCTCACAACTGTGCAGTTAACTTGGGAACTTTCTGCAGATGCAGGCTATTGTGCAAGCTGGGGAGAGAGGCGCATAGACATCAGGCAGGTTCTGACTTGTTTGTGCCCCACCCCCTATTTCCCCCTTTTGGCATTCCCCCCAATTCCACACATGTTAGAGCTTGTTCAGTAGATTTTTAAAAGGGGTCTTTGTGTGTCTCTAAACCTCCTTTTATGTTTTCTTATGTTTAATTACTTTCTATTCACATTTGAACTCTATTCCAACCAAAATCGTTACATGTATAATGACATAGTGTTATTGATACGTGGAAAGACTCTAAAACTCTAAAAGACAAAGTGAGTTATAAAGTACGTATGCTTTTTATTTGGCCAGGTGCACGTGGGTGTTGCAGAATGGCTCTCAAGTTCACACTTCCTTTAGGTCCCTATTCGGGCAGCCATTTGTTGCAGAATGAGGCCTTTGTTGGGGATGAGCCATTTGTTGGTGAGGGGAGACTTGGACACTCAATATGAGTGATAAGCAAGTTCCGTTTATTGAAGAGAGCATCAGAAACTTATACAGCAAGTAATAAGCTTATGAATATTCTGTAAACCAAGCGATCTATTGGTCAAACTATACCATCAACTCTTCCTTATTCCTTTGGGCCTACATTCTCTATTTCCCACATCTCTCTGTCCACTTGTTATCATACCCAGCTAAGCCCAAGGACACGGTATCTTGCAGGTGCAAAAACTCAAACTAGCTGTATTCGGTACTTTCTCAGCTCCTGGTCGGCTAACAAGCGAATGTCTACGTGACCTCTGTCATGTAGCCATTTCTCCACACGCAGGATAGCTCTGCAAAGGTGTGTGCGTCTACTCGCTCTCAGCGTTCTTTTTTTATCCTCTAAAATGTTACATATACATTGGGTTTTGCAATACATTTATGCATATTCATTTCCTGGCTCCACCTTGTCTCGCTTCGTATGCTAATTAACTTATCAGTCCCTTGCACCTGCGTAGTTGTCTCTGGTGGTCGTCTTGGGGGGCCTTGGGGGTCTCAGGGGGATGAAGTAAGCGGTCTTCATCAAAGTCGACCTTCTCACCCTGTCTTCTTGCACATGCTTACTGATCCTTTGGTCACAGTCCAAACCATGAGGTTGGTCAGATCTGGTTCGGGGGTCCGAGGAGCCTTGTTATCTCGGTAGCCTTGTAACTTTGTCCTGTTTTGATGAACATCATCCTTCCCTTATCACACATCCTTGCATTCTTTCATATTGCTATCGCACATACACCCTGTCTCCCACGTATACCCTGTCTTCCCTTTACAGGCAATTAGCACAGTAAAATGCAGCAAATATTAAGAAATATATATACTATTATTATATACTATATATAGTGTTTCTATATATATATATGTATATATAAAATCTAAATATCTATTTCAAATCAATACCCCTCAAATTCCTAACCCCGTGTCTCATTATGTATCTTGTAAAGTAAGAGCTCATCAAATTGCATTTTCTTTGAAGAACTTCTCACAAATTCTTTTTAGAGATTATTCTTAATTGCACTGTCCTGGATTGCAAGATAAGTGTATATTCTATTTGCCATCCGTTAGAGGTGTGGCAGTTACCTTCTGTTAATTGGGCAGTTTTCTTTATTTCTTCCACAAACCAATCCTCCCTCTGGGCAATATCTCCTGTTAATGGGCCATTGAGTCTCACTGCATGACTGATAAAAATTACATAATACCATTGTGAAATGCTCCGCCCAGGGGGAGGAGTTGAGCATTCCTTCCTGAATATAATCTGAGATTTTGGGACACCAGGGCAGCCTTCTCCCACTGGATTCCCCGAGGATCAGCCCTTTTCCACTGGATTCCCACAGGAAGACGAGGCCCATCTACACCACCACTGGACCTTCAGAGGAAAACTACAGCCTTCTACAAGATCACTGCTTCAACAGAACCACGTTTGTCACTCCAGGAGGACTGCAACCACCATTTAATCAGACTGCTACCACCACCCTAACCAACAGTGTGTCAGGTCGTATTCTGACTCTGTCAGTGTTGTTTTGTATTATTGCATTTTTATTTTTATATTTTATTTTAATTTTTTCCCAATAAAGAACTGTTATTCCCACTCCCATATCTTTACCTGAGATCCCCTTAATTTCAAAATTATAGTAATTTGGAGGGAGGGGGTTTGAATTTTCCATTTCAAGGGAGGCTCTTGCCTTTCTTCACATATACCTATCTTTTCAAACCAAAACACCCCCAAAAACCCCAAGCCACAGAGAATTTCTAGGTTGGAAGAGACCTTTAAGATCATCGAGTCCAACCCATGTTCTAAAACCTCAACTAGATCATGGCACCAAGTGCCACATCCAGTCTTTTTTTAAACACATCGAGGGATGGTGAGTCCACCACCTCCCTGGGTAGATGATTCCAGTATTCGACCACTCTTTCTCTAAAAAACTTCCTCCTTAATTCTAGCCTGTATCTCCCTTGGCGCAACTTGAGACTGTGTCCTCTTGTTCTGTCTGTTGTTGCCCGGAGAAAGAGACCGACCCCCAGCTCACCACAGCCACCCTTCAGGAATTTGAAGAGAGTGATAAGGTCACCTCTGAGTCTCCTTTTCTCCAGGCTGAACAACCCCAGCTCCCTCAGTCGTTCTTCATATGGCTTGTGTTCCAAGCCCCTCACCAGCCTCGTTGCTCTCCTTTGGACTCGCTCAAGCATCTCAACGTCCCTCCTAAACTGAGGTGCCCAGAACTGGACACAATACTCAAGGTGTTTTGCGGAGAAAAGAAGAAACCTCATAACTTTATAAAAGTTGTAAAGGTTGGTATGTTTATTTACGACGCGCGCCGGACGCAAGTCACTCAACAAGGCATGCGTGCCTCTGAAGACTTCAGGTCTTCTTTTATTTCTCTTCGAAATGCATATGCATACAGTTTCACAATAAGTTCATACATATTTATTCCGCGTGACATTTAGCACCAGTTCTTCTTTATCAAAGGAATTTCTAAGTCGGGGGCAAAGCGACTTTGTGGTCTTTTCTGTTTTTCTTTCTCTGTCTCCTTGCTGTCTTGGCATGCGAGTTTTTCCTTCAGCTTTGGCCTCACAGACTTTTCACCTTTCTTAGACACTTCACTTAATTCAGAATGGATCTTTACTCTGTCTCATTCCCCCCTTTCCTAGGAAATAAGTAAATTCTTTTACTTAATGAAAACCTTCATGACAGTAAGTGTCTTTTAGTGATTCACCATGTACGTTTGACCAAGATGTTAGTACAGCTATTCGTTGTAGCATTCTACAGTTCTAAATTAACAATATAATAGATAATCTAAAGCTTATCACAACTAATATTAGTAAAAATACAATGGGGTGGCACAACTTATTAAAGATTCTATTTGCAGTTGGTGACTACCTAAAGATTACATCTCACTAGTAATGATCTATATTTTGTTTTATTCTTTGTAGAACTCTGGTTATATCCTTTGTATCATGTTGGACAGAAATAAAGGTTTTCTTTCTGCTTTCTTGGATTCCTTTCAAGCCTTCTAATAGGTCTTGGTGCTTAATTAATTGTTTTACTAATGTAAGGTTCATCTTTTGTGCTCACACTCTATGTTCTGAAGGATAGAGTATTGTTTTTTCATGGTGTGATTTTAGAGCAATGATGGGATTGACAACATAAACAGTGAAATTATGTATGGTAAGCACAAAGGCAGTTGCTACATTAGAAACAGGATCATAGGTGAAATTCACTATAGTCTGCCAGGACTGAAAGTTCTTTTCAAAATCAATTGCATTATCTAACACAATTTCTTGAATTTCAGCTGGAAAATTACTTTCACTCTTTTCTCATATGATCAGAGCTGCTGTTGCTTGCATCTATAACTGTGCTTGCATACAACTGAAAGCTAAAGACACATTATCTTGAACTACACTAAGTGCTTCTACTATCAACTTGTGGTCTTGGTCTCTGGCTTTTTCATACTTCTTTACTTTGGCAGTACTTTTGAAATCTGTCACTGGCTAGTTCTTAATGCCAATAGAGATTACTATAAAGAAGGTTCAATTTTGTTAGGCTACTTGCTGTAGTGGCCAGTTTATTCACTAATATTTCTGAATCAATTCTATTTAACACTCTTAATCTTGTCCCTAATATGCTAGTTAGATGTTTGTTACGGGGAATAGGAACTGCTTTCTGTCTATGGCAATTCTTGCCAGAGGGATGTGCTGGGCTCACACTGCCAATTCAGACACACTTCACAAGTGTATCTGACAGAGGGATAGCTATAAATAAAGAAAATCACTTTCTTTGCTTGGGTTAATTTACCACCTGCAGTTCAGCACTCTTTACTAGCTATTGAGCGTCTGAACTAGTATGGGGTGTATAAGGCCTTGCTGTGGTAAAAAGTGCAGTGTCCACTTTGAATTCAAATGAAAGTCTGATAGTAATTTGAGCTCAAAGGCAGGTCACTTTTACAGGCTGTATCAAGGTGAAATTACACTAACAGTCTGATTCACTTAGGTTATCACAGACTTCCTGGTGTTCATATACACCAGGGGAGGTTCAGACACTAATTACATCTGGTGTCTCATAAGCTACCCTATTGATGACTTGGAACTTTACTTTGATTTCTTCTCTTCTGATTCTTTCCAGTGTCTACAGTTCTTGTTCCTGCTATTCTTGCTCCTCATACTTGATTCTCGTGGATTACTACAGTAGATATGTTTAAATCTTTTATCTCAGAAGGTTTCCTTATGGATCTAGTATACTGATTAAATGCCAGGGACTAAGGCCATTCAGCATTACTTTGAATAGAGGTACTCTCAACTTCTAAAACTTTAGTTATGATTACACATAAAACAATTCTACAAACTAAAATATGAGCTACTTTTGACTGCAATGTACTCATTTTGCTTGAGTAAGTTTTAATCTCAGTTCATTGTTTCCTGGCGTCACTCCTTAAGGGGTGTCTGGGCTTTCTTCACTCGAGAGTGATGAATCTAGGCGTCTTGCTCCTTGATTTAGATTGCAGTGAAGGTGGTGAGAAGTACTCGCAGTGGTCTCTCTCACTGTGGTTCCGAAGTCTTCTCTGTAAGAGACTTAACATATACATCATCTCTAGGCTATCTAACTGGCTGTCTAACTCCCTGCTCTGAGTTCCAGCTACATGTTTCTCAATTACTCTGAGCTGTTTGCTTAATGCTACCATGTAGGTGGACATTCTGGACATTCTTTTTGTGTTCTATATGGTCTTCTATAAGGCATTCTAAAAGGACTCAGCATTCTTTTAGCTCAAGATTTAGTTTGAATTTGCAATAGTGCTAGTGGAAGAGCTTGGGCTAGGGTAGATTAACTTCTTGCCTTAGTCTTATGATTTGCTGCTTAATCAAATGATTAATTCTCTCTACTTGGCTGCTTGATTGGGGGTGGTATGGGGTGTGAAGTTCCTGATCTATGCTCAGATGGCTACTAATCTGTTGCACTATTTTGGAAATGAAATGTGATTCTTTATCTGAGGATATCGTGGCTGGAACTCTGAAGCGTGGTATTATTCTTTATAAAAATAATCAGGTCACCTCTTGAGCTTTGACAGTTCTGGTGGGGAATGTTTCTGGCCACTCTGAAAATGTATCTATCAATACCAGTAAATACTGATACCCCCCCCCCCCTTTTCTTGGGAGTTCTGAAAAGCTAATTTGCCACTGCTGTACAGGCCCATGGCCTCTCCCAGTCTGACCGAGTTTTGGCCGGGGGGTATTTTGGGGTTAGTCTGGAGGCAAGGATCACATTGTTGGCTTACCTGAGTGATAGTGGCATATAAATTCTTGACAATGATACAACGATTGTTTCAATTAGATGTGTGTTCTAGAAAGCTTGTGGAAATTCCTGCTTCAAAGTCAACACTTCATTTTAATGCACTCTGTATCACTCGCAGCCTTGGTTATTTCGAAAAGGAGCCACACTCTATAAAAGGCTTCGAAGTAGTTAGGCCTTAGTGTGTTTTCTAGTGCCCTTCCTTCACTAGTAACCACGAAAATGGGAAGGGATTACTAGCTCTCTTTCAATGGTAGCTCACTCTTTGCAGTTGTACGTCCCTTTTGGTTAGTATTATTGTATTATGGCTTACCTTCGAGGAAAATCTGTACCTCACTCTTTGCTGCTTTCTTTGCCTCTCCATCTGCCAGCTCATTTCTTTCTTCTAATTTTAAGCTCACTTTCTAGTGTGCTTTAATATGCCTTTTCAGGTAGCTGAACTGCTTCCAGCAGCTGGATTGTCTCTCCTTTCTCTGTGAGGTCAGCAGTCCCCTCTCCTTCCAGATGGCTCCATGTGCATGTATGACTCCAAATGCATACTTCGAGTCTGTGTAGATGGTTATTCTCTTCCTTTTTGCCCTTTCTAGGGCACGGGTCAGGGCAATTATCTCAGGTTTCTGCGCAGAGGTACCTGTTGGTAAGGGTCCAGACTCGATTACCTCTCTGCAGGTAGTCACCGTGAACTTTGCAGTGTCGTTTTCCTGTCAGTGAACCAGGTCTCTGCATCGTCCAGAGGAGTGTCCCTTAAGTCTGGGCGGCTGGAGTAGGTAGCTTCGGTGGTCTGTAGGCAACTATGGTGTACTGCTTCTCTTTGATTCCACTGAGAAAGGAAGCTGGGTTGACAATATTAGTCACCACTATCTCTACATCGTCTTGCTCTACCATGATGGCCTGGCATTTCAGAAACCTCTGTGGTGAGAGCTAGTGGCCACCCTTTACTTCTAGTACTGCAGATACTCTGTGGGACACTAGCACAGTCATTTTTGTCTCAGGGTAAACTTGCATGCCTCTTGAATATTCAGCACGACTGCTGCTACAGCTCTGAGGCAACCTGGCCATCTTTTGGCAGTTGCATCTAGTTGCTTAGAGAAGTAAGCAACTGCCTTTCAGTGAGGGCCCAAGTCCTGAGCCAATATTCCCTGGGCAATTTCTTGCGTGGAAAAATAGAAAGAATGGTTTACTTACATCTGGAAGTTTCAAAGCTGGAGCCAACATGAGGGCACTCTCTCTAGCTGGCGAAAGGCCTGTGTGGTGTCTTTTGTCTACTGGAGATCTCAGTTTCTATTTGCAATAAGAGCATAGAGGGGTCTGGCGAACAGTCCATAATTATAAACTCACCGCTGGCACTACCCTGCCACGCCTAAGAAGGTTCAGAGTTCCTTCGTTGTCTGGGGTTTCGGGGTTTGGCATACGGCTTCTCTGCCTTAAAGTCTGCTGCTTAGCATTCACTTCTTACCCCAGGTAGATTACTTTCTGTTTCAATACCTGTGCCTTTTTCTTAGAGACTCTGCATCTTTGGAGTCTTAGGAAATTCAAAAGGCTTACCGTCTAGGCTTCTCTTGCTTCTCTTGTCCGAGTGGCTACTAGAAGATCATCTACGTACTGCAACAGCCTCCTTTCCTCTTTTGGAGCTTTCTGGGACTCTGGGTCTTTGCAAGCTGTTCTCCAACCGGAGTGGGGAATCTTGAAGCCTTCAGCCACATGGACTATGTGAGCTTGAGTTTGAATGCAAAAATTTCTGGCTGGCTTCGTGGATAGGGAGGCAAAAGAAGGCATCTCTTAGGCCTAAAACAGTGAACCAGGTTAGCTCAGGTGTTAAACAAGTCAGTAAGGTATATGGATTTGCTACCACAGGGTATAAATTCTGTGTTATCTTATTGACAGCCCTTAATCCAGTACTATCAATTATTGGGCTGATTCCTTCTTTATTTTCCTTTTGAGGGTACTACTCAGTTCTCACTAGTTGTGTTCTTTCCTTAAACTTGATGCTCATGGGGGAGCATCTTTCACTCTCTCTGGTACAGCAGAGGCCCATACCCTTGAAAACACTTGTTTACTTATTCTAATATCTCCTTACTAATGTCTTTCTTAATTTCAGTGTCTGTAATGTTAAGCTTAACATCTTTATGTCATTTGCCTCCAGAGTAACCTTTCTCATTTGAGAATGTTTAGCAAATTGAGCGAATTGTACAAAAGCTTTTAGGTACACCTAGTACACATGTTACTTTAAAGGTTTGCACAAGGATGCCTTCTCAGACTGGCCAGTTGTTCATTCTCCACACTACAACATAAACATTCTCCACAGGTACTAAAGCTTTATTAAAACTGAGTATATGACTCTTGTGTCGACAACAATTTTTTTCTTTTGGGGAGGTCATCTTTACCCTTCTTCCTTTCCCTTGGGAGGAGCCTTTAGCAAATCATATGTACTCATTTTGTGAACTGTGATTGCTTTGCATTTCAGCATGATAATCCTTGCCTGATTTCATACGTTGCTATCTTATGCTGCATGCTGAACAACATGTTTGATTTGCTTTCTCTTTGCCTTGTTTTCCTTTTTCAAGGGCCAAGACCAGAGGGCGGTCTGATCTTACAGTCTCTTTGCCATTCTGGGTGATTTCTTAAAACACAAAGACATTTCAGCATACAAAAACTCTATCTCATTTATCCCCCTATTTTAAAACATTACTAACAGCAATGAAGTATTATAAATCTTTTTATTTTCTGAGCTGCTCCTACTGGCATCCTTCTCTCAGTGAGCCCCTCCCAAAAGGGGCTAATTTAGGAACCTCTTTGCTCTGGTCAGTTCTCATTACTTATTTCTCCTTGCCCTATCTCGTTTCTACTCAAACCTTTTTACAGACTTCCACAGTAGTTTCTCAACTTTCTTCTTATACACACAGCTCAAGGTGGCAGGTATCGGATGTGGTTCTCACACACAAGTTCTAAGAATTTAGGTTCTGAATCCGCTTGACTAGAAACCTCTAATTTACATGTGCTCTGACACTTATTAGAACAGCAAAACTAGTGTTTCTCATAAACACCGCACTGCAATAATAACTGCACATCTAGCTTTTTCTCACAGGCCATTCTCGTGTTCCCTGGGGAGACGGGGCAGCCAGAGCTGTCCCTGTGCCCAGGGGACAGCCACTGTCACCTCACACAGCATGCTAATCAAAAACATTATATAGACACTATATTCTGATCAAACAAAATATCAGTCTTTTCTAGTTCTCTTCTTGCACAATCTAATTAAGCCCTGTGTCTACTTACACTTGTTTTACTGCTTTGCAAAAAGGCTGTGCTAGTCACAGCCGAAACTCTGATATGCCCACAGACACAAACACTCGCACCTGCACCCCCCCCCCTTTATCTCAAATTTGCTAGAGCCAAGGCTTGAATTGCTGTGAGGGGGGGAATTCTTGGAATTCCTTTAACTCTATCGTAATTAAGTATAAATCACCGTACTGTAGTTCTCTTATGTAAAATGTTACTCTTGTTGCAACAAAATCTTAAAATCTCCACAAACACTACTATACAATCTGAGAATCAAATTACCACAATGCAGCGGAAGAAAATCACCACACAAAACCACTGGGAAAGGGCATATCTCTCAAAGTGCTCGCTTTTCTCAACACAACATAGCATACCATAATTCAGCATTTACTCACATCAATTTTCTTGGACACAATCAATATAACAGCATACAGTCTAGAGATCAAAATCAAACATCCAAGGCAAAGGAACTCTCTGAGCTCATACTCACGGTTAAAATGTACTAGATCTACACAAATCACTACATTTAAACACGATAAATACTATCACTGACATTCTTCTACTTGCTTCTCTGCGGGGCACTTCTGTCCCTGCCCCCGCAGACTGCTGCAGCAGGCGCCTCAGGCCTCACTCGGCTGCTTCAAACACAGGTAGTACTGACCCCCCCACACTGTAGATTTATTCTCTTTTATACACCATACACTTATACACTTGCACGATTAGAAACACAGTGCACCGTCTACACAATGCACACATTAACCATACAGCAACACAGTGTCTGGACATCACACACACACAAACAAAGCACACACGGGCTCAACAGTTCTGCTCTATCAGAACTATGAACCCCCAACACACACATACACGGGTTCACTCGGCTCACCCCTAGAGCCTCTAGCGGTTCTGCTCTATCAGAACTATGAACTCCCAACACACATACACGGGTTCACCCGGCTCACCCCCAGAGCCACTAGCGGTCTGCTCTATCAGAACGATGAACCCCATCTCTAATACAGCTGCTCTATCAGCTGAACCCAGACGTCTCTGGGTGGTTTACTCCCTTGCTCTCCTTTCCCTCCCCCGGGGGCCCCTCAGTACATACCGTATCTTCCTCCGCAGGCCAGCAGGTCGTTGTCTGTCCTCGCAGGTGGCAAGTTGAGACGAGTGGAGCCCCACCAGGAAAAAATCTTAGGGCGCGCCTTGGAGGTCCGTCTATCCCCCCTGCCCCTGCGGGGACAGAGAACTCCTGTCTTGGCTCGCCATAATGTTTTGCGGAGAAAAGAAGAAACCTCACAACTTTATAAAAATTGTAAAGGTTGGTATGTTTATTTACGACGCGCGCCGGACGCAAGTCCCTCAACAAGGCATGCGTGCCTCTGAAGACCTCGGATCTTCTTTTATCCCCCTTCCAAATGCATATGCATACAGTTTCACAATAAGTTCATACATATTTATTCCGCGTGACATTTAGCACCAATTCTTCTTTATCAAAGGAATTTCTAAGTCGGGGGCAAATCGACCTTGTGGTCTTTTCTGTTTTTCTTTCTCTGTCTCTTTGCTGTCTCGGCATGCGAGTTTTTCTTTCAACTTTGGCCTCACAGACTTTTCACCTTTCTTAGACACTTCACTTAATTCAGAATGGATCTTTACTCTGTCTCAAAGGTGTGGCCTCACCAGTGCCGAGTACAGGGGAAGAATGACCTCCCTGTTCCTGCTGGCCACACCATTTCTGATACTGGCCAGGATGCCTTGGCCTTCTTGACCACCTGGACACACTGCTGTGTGGAGAGTTTAGTTCAAGCATGGCTTAAAGAAAAAGGCCATGAAGTCATACAGTTGAGAGAACAGTAAAAGGTAGTTGCAAAGTAGTTCCAAAAGCAGTTCCCAGGCTTGATTTCTATAAACAATTAGGCTCTCTCATGTATCACTTTATAAACAATAAGGTTCTCAGACAGTCTTCCCATAACAAGCAAAACACCCTCTCTGGGAAAAGATGGCACCCTGGGAACAGATATGGAAGTTTTGGGAACCTTTCATATCACAGTGAGAACACTGGTTCTCTTTTTAATAAACAATTATAGGTATTGTAAAACAAAAGGAGTGGTTAGAGTTTTCTCTGTTAGCCTATCGTGAGCTTGGATTTTGTAATATGCATGAAGTTAATTAACACTATTATATAAAGTGGCTGATCGATCAATAAATCGGAGTTCGATGCATTAAAGGATGGTCGTCTCCCCTTCACTTCAATACTGCTGGCTCATGTTCAGCTGACTGTCAACCAGCACCCCCAGGTCCCTTTCCACCTGAGCACTGTCCAGCCACACCGTCCCCAGCTTATATCGTTGTAGGGGGTTATTGTGGCCAAAGTGCAGGACTCGGCACTTGGACTTACTGAACTTCATCCCATTAGATTCTGCCCATCCCTCCAACCGTTCCAAGTCCCTCTGCAAAGCCCTCCTTCCCTCTAACAGATCAACACATGTTCCCAGCTTAGTGTCATCTGCAAATTTCCTAATGAAAGACTCTAAACCCTCATCCATGTCATCAATAAAAATATTAAACAGAACTGGCCCCAGCACAGACCCCTGAGGGACACCACTGGTGACTGGCCGCCAGCTGGATGCAGCACCATTCACCACCACTCTCTGGCCATGCAGCCAGTTCCTAACCCAGCAAAGAGTGTTCCTGTCCAAGCCACGGCCTGCCAGCTTGTCTAGGAGTATGCTGTGGGAGACAGTGTCAAAGGCCTTGCTGAAATCCAAATAAACAACATCTACAGCCTTCCCTGCATCCACTAGGCAGGTCACCTGGTCATAAAAGGTGACCAGGTTGGTTAAACATGACCTACGCCTCCTAAAGCCATGCTGACTGGGTCTGATAACCTGGCCATCCTGTAAATTCTGTGTGATGGCACTTAATATAAACTGTTCCATTATTTTGCCAGGTACTGAGGTCAGGCTGACTGGTCTATAATTCTCAGGATCCACTTTTGCACCCTTTTTGTGAATGGGTATCACATTGGCCTGCTTCCAGTCATCCGGAACCTCACCAGTGAGCCAGGACTGTTGGTAAATGATGGAGAGTGGCTTTGCAAGCTCATTTGCCAGCTGTCTCATTACCCTGGGGTGGTTCCCGTCTGGTCCCATAGATATATGAACATCCAAGCATTTCAGTAGTTCTATGACTGCCTCCTCTTGGATAATGTGGGGACCATTCTGCTCCCTGACACCACCAACCAGCCCAGGCGGGCAGGTGTCTTGAGGGCAAGTCATCTTCCCACTAAAAACTGAGGCAAAGTAGGCATTAAGCACTTCTGCCTTCTCCTCATCTGCAGATACTAAGTTCCCTCCCTTGTCCAATAAAGAACAAAGGCTGGTCTTACCCTTCCTTCTAGCATTAATGTGTTCATAAAAACATTTTTTATTATCCTTTACAGAAGTTGCCATTCTAAGTTCAAACTGAGCTTTGGCCTCCCTAATTTTTTTTCTGCATGCTCTAGCAGCCTTCTTGAATATTTCCTTAGAGACCTGACCCCCTTCCAACTCTGATACATCCTCTTTTTATTCCTGAGTTCCTCCAAAACCTCCCTGCCCAGCCAGGCTGGACGTTTACCCCATTGACTTATCTTTCGGCACACAGGGACAGTCTGTTCCTGTGCCCTCAAGATCTCTGTTTTGAGGCATGCCCACCCTTCCTGAACTCCTTTGTTTTTAAGGGCTGCTTCCCAAGGGACACTCTGAATAAGTCTCCTAAACAGGCCAAAGTCTGCCCTCCGGAAGTCCAATGCAAGAGTTTTACTGGTGCTCTTCCTGACTTCACCAAATATTGAGAACTCTATTATTTCATGATCACTCTGCCCCAAGCGACCTCCAACCACCACATCTCCCACCAGCCCATCTCTATTTGCAAACAGCAGATCTAACATAGTTCCTCCCCTGGTGGGTTCACCCACCAGCTGCAACAAAAAGTTGTCCTCCATACATTCTAAGAATTTCCTGGACTGCCTCTTTATTGCTGCATTAAGTTCCCAGCAAATGTCTGGTAGGTTGAAGTCACCTACAAGAACAAGGGCTGATGATCTCGAAACATTACCTAGCTGCTTATAGAATAAGTGATCTACCTCTTCTTCCTGGTTGGGTGGACGATAACAGACTCCCAGTAGGGTGTCAGCCTTGTTGGCCTTCCCCTTAATTCTTACCCATAGACATTCAACTCCATCTTCCTTAGTTTCAATTTCTACAGCATTGAAAGTCTGTTTAATATAAAGGGCCACCCCTCCACCTCTTCTTCCTTTCCTGTCTCTTCTGAAGAGCTGGTATCCATCCAGTGCAGTACTCCAGTTATGTGAGTCATCCCACCATGTTTCCATGATGGCAACTACATCATGGCTCTGCAGTTGCACCATGGCCTCCAGCTCTTCTTGTTTGTTGTCCAAGCTGTGTGCATTGGTATACACACACCTCAGCTGGGCTACTGACTTCACCCCTAACTTAGCCTTGCAACCCTTGGGCCTGCTCCCAGTTAGCTCAGCTTCTTCCCCTTCCCCCTTCAAACCTAGTTTAAAGCCCTCTCAATGAGGTCTGCCAGTTCATGAGCTAAAAACCTTTTGCCCTTAACAGAGAGGTGTACCCCATCTGGTTCCAGCAGAGCAGATGCTGTAAAAGTTTCCCCATGATCAAAGAATCCAAAATTTTGCCGACGACACCAACCCTTAAGCCACTTGTTGATGATGCGGATTCTCCTGTTTCTTTCGTCATTTTCCTCCGCCACCAAAGGGACTGAGCAGAACACTGCCTGTGCTCCTGCCCTATCAACTACCTGACCCAGTACCCTGAAGTCCTTTCTAATTGCCTTGATGCTCCTGTTTTCAATCTCATCACTGCCAGCCTGTAGTATCAGCAGTGGGTAATAATCAGAGGGCTGAATCAGCCCAGGAAGTCTCTCAGTGATATTTTGCACCTGGGCCCCAGGGAGGCAACAGACCTCCCTGTGGGATGGGTCTGGTCGACATATGGGGCCCTCAGTTCCCTTCAGGAGGGAATCACCTATTACTATTACCCTTCTTTTCTTCTTGATGTTAGAGGTGGTGATCCGTCTTACAGATGAATCATAATTGGGGGGTTCACTGGGCAGACAATTTTCTCCTAAATCATCTACTTGGGTCTCTAGATCTAGGACCTCATATCTATTCTGAAGTGGTACCTGGTTGGATGATGGGGATGGGGAGGACTTTTTGTTATTACCTCCCCGAATGGGGACCCATTTCCACTCCTCTTCATCTACCAGGTGTCCTTCTATTGCCTGAGAGCGGGAGGCATATAAGTCCTCAGTCCCTTGGTCAGAAGCCCCCCTTAAAGCCCTGAAAAAAACACTGCAAACAAAAACCCCTGTCCCCAACACCCTCTTACCTTACCTGTTCGTAGTCAACCTGACATTCCTCATGCTAGTGAACTTGTGCTATGTTTTCTAGAGGGATAAAGAAATTAAACCTACATGTTTTCTTTAAAATAATAATGAAAGTAAGTTGATGGCTGAATAAAGGTAAAGAAGGGACCTAAATAAGTGTGTGAGACAGTGCAGTGAGCTCAAGACTTACCTGTGTTCTGGTTGGCTTTTGGCAACCAGTTGTGTAGCAATGACTGCCTCTTGCCCTGCTTGTAGTTAGGCAATGTGGAGTCAGATGGAGAAAGTGTTGTGGAGATTTGGGTGAGAACTGGAGTTATCAAGGGTGGGTATGTTGCCGTTACTATGATGGAGGAAAGTAAAGGCACAAATGCAAAGGAAACCAGGCTCTCAGTTCTACTGCTCATGGAACAACTTGTGCATAGCATAGTGTGGTGGGAAACACTTGCATCTGTGTTGGGGAATGTGTGCTGTGCAATATCTGCTTAAAAGCCCTTTTTTTTTCCAGGTTACTGGAACAAAAAATTAACTGCTGGCTTGTGAACGATTATTTAGTTCATAAATTGAACTGATTTTTTTTTTTTTTTTTTTTACGTTTATGTATTGCTGTGGTCTAACCCCAGCCAGCAACTAACAACCACACAGCTGCTCTTAACGCCTCCCCCTACCGGTGGGATGTGGGAGAATTGGAAGGGTAAAAGTGAGAAACTCGTGTGTTGGGATAAAGACAGTTTAATGATTAGAAATAAATAGTAATAAATTGTAAGGAAAATAGAAAAAAAAAAGAAGAGAGGAGAATAGAACACAAGAAAGGCAAGTGACGCAAATGAAAACAATTGCTCACCACCAACTGACCTCATTTTGTGGTGAGTGGGAGCCATTTACTAGTTTAAATATACAGACTGATATAATGGAATCTGTGAGTCAACTGATTACTTGAAATAGATTTGGCAATACAGTGCTCTTCTGCTAATTTATTAGGCAGGATAATTTTTTGTGGCATATAATTTTTATTACACTGAGTTTATTTGTTGTACTTAACAGTAGTTATCTGTAGGCTTGAGTTGTGGAATGGAAACTTTGAAATCTTCTGGCATGTTTTGTTCATTTGGAATTACCTTACTCCCAAAACATTAAGGCATAGAGACTGTTTGAAGCCAGGACTGTATGCTCAGAGTTTAGGGCAAGAATGGACTGAGATTTTTGTCTGACTGCCTGTGTATCAAACCATTAACTTCCATACAGTTGCCCTTGCATTGAATATGACTAAAATGTGTCCTAGACAAAAGGAATCCAGTGTTGAGTCTATGATTCTAAAGATGAAGAATCCATGGGATTTTCATTTGCTTTTTCCAGTGGTTGATCATGCTAACTGCTGAAAACATATACCTGTTTTCTAATGCAAATTGGCATTGGATTAAAACCCTAACTCCTGCTATGCCTTTGTCTGATAGCTAAAGCCTTTTAATACTTTGTTTTCACTTTGCAAAGGTGCTGACACACCACAGTTGACCTCCCAGTCATCTTTTTTTTGATAACTAAACAGTTGGTTTTCTCTGCCTCTCTGAGGCATATTTGAGGTCCTGAATTTAATTTCAATTTTTTTTCCTTCTGTGCTTTTGTTTATTTTTTTAAAGCATGGATTCCAGCACTGTATATGGTATCTGGCTGATTCTGTTTGCACCACTGAGATATTTTTCTCTTGACTTGTTACTCCCCTGAATTACACAGCCAACAATTACATTTGCCCTTCTTGCTTTAGCATCATGCTGGCTGGTTAATCTCTGACACTTAAATATTTTTTCATATGTGGTTTTTAAAGCCTAATTGAATCCTCCCTTTGGGGAGGGGGAGAAGGCAGACAAATATAACCTTGCCGCTTGTTAAACATGTTGAGTGCTCACCAATCCTAGAACATATTGTCCCCAAATGCAGCTGCCTGCTGCTGTGTGTGTTGCCCCAATCCCCAAGATCCTGCACTTGAGGAGAAAAGTTTTTTTGCCTCCATGAGGGAACTGGGTGGTTAAAGCATACATTGCAAATTATACCTGTCCTGGTGTAAAGCTAAAATATTTAGGTTGTTTTTGAAGCAATAAGTATAGATGTTTTCTTTGTTGAATGAGGTATATAACTATGAAGGTTCAACCTTGGCTGGCTGCCAGGTGCCCACTAAGCAGCTTTCCCTCTTCAGCAGGAGAAGGGGAGAAAATAAGACAAAAAGCTCATTGGTCAGGATAAGGGCAGGGAGATCACTTGCCAATTACCATCATGGGCAAAGCGGACTCAGTTTGGGGAAGATAATCATGGCACGTCATGAGTTGGAAGGGACCCACAAAGATTATCGAAGTCCAACTCTTAGCCCTGCACAGGTGTCCTGGAGTGACTTGATGATGCTCGTATCCCCATTAGTCTGTTTAGCCCAGAAATAAGTTTTGCACCTTTAAGATTGGTTTTGAGAGCTAAGGGGGTGGAGGGGGGGGGGGGGAAGTGGAAGAAGAAGCACTCAGTTTGTTTTCAGAAACTGCACTCACTCCTACACATTCCTGCTCCTGTGTTGTCTGCGGACGGACAGATGGTGGGACAGAGCTCTCTTTTGCTTTTAGTTGGTTTTTAACTAGCTGAGGCAGAGAAGTTCCCTGGACTGCAGGTTTTCTTCTTTTTTTGGACCTATTTAAACCTGCTCTGGACTGAAAACCCAGAAGAGCACCGGTAGCTCACACCTATGGCCCACTGGGGCCTGGCCTGGCCTGTCCTGGCCTGGGCCATGGCATTTCCAGTGCCGGAGGGACTGATAAGAGACTGAGTGAGCTGAGCTACAGCCCACGAAGGGGACTTTCTGAGTTTGTCATCTCTTTTGGAGTGGCAAGAAGTTTTATTGTTTAATATTGTTCATTTGTTTTGGGTTTTTTTTGTGCTGATGAATGCTTTGCCTTTTAAATAAACAGTTTTTTCCACTTTTCTCCAAGGAAATCTTTTTCCCCGAACCAGTTGGGGGAGGGGCTGCTTGAATTTGTTTTTCTAGAGGAACCCCTTTAGAGGTTTTTCTCCCAAAATTGCCCCAAACCAGGAGAAATACATTTATTGGTGCCCAACGTAGGGCTCAAGGAAGTGGAAAAAACCCGTACTGATTGCATTTTGGTTGTATTTACTCTGTATTGAGATAAAGTAGTCAGTAGTTATGTGTAGTAAAACCCACAAGTTTAGCCAGAGCCCCGTGGAGAATCTGAATAATAGAAATGCTGACACAGCAGCAAAGAAGCTTCCTGACTCCAGGGACATCTGCCCTACAACCTATCCCTATAACCATGTAAGGCAATATCTTGTTAACCCTACTATTGGTCACTTATGGTCCCTCTAACCTTTGCCATTGGTCAAGATTGGAATCGAGCCAAGGCTATAAAAGTAGCATACTGTACCCCTACTAACTTAGAAGAAGAAGAGCTGAGACCCTTCACGGACCCCTCCAATAAAGCCATATTCGTGGAACAGCCGGCATCTTCTCCTTCTCCTCTCTCTACTGTCTGCTGGAGCCTCAAGCCAAGGGCAAGCTACCTAGCAAGCAAAGCTGAAATCATAAGAGCTGGCTAATCACTAAGAGCTGAATATTCCTTGCTTGCTAGGGGCTGACCCGTGGCCTTGGTCTGAGCAAGCTGGCCTCTGGCACTCAGTCCCCTTGGGGGATGAGCTCTGGAGCTGTAATAGCTTTCCCTAGGATGAGAGCAATTAAGGCTCATGAGCCATGTTGCTTGAATTCATAATGTCTCTCAGAGTGAAGGCCTTCATGTGTTTCTGGTCCCCTGGCTTTTCTGAGGTTTTAATATCTTTCTGGTCCCTAGGATTATTTTCTTGTCCAGAAATAGCTCAAGTATTGTCTCTAACACATAGTTTTTACAGTAGAGGGGCACAGATTAGAATAGCTATTGTGGTGGGCTGGGTGATAATGATTTATAGGGAGTTTACAAAGGTACTGGAGTCTGTTCAAGATATGTATGGTTTATGGTTTCTTCCTCCTACCCTGCATCCTAGTTCCAGTAGCATGTTTTTGGGGTTTATTAGTAATGTCACCCAGTTTGTTAGAGGAGGAGCAGGGGATGAGGCTTTTCAGCCTTTCCTTTCCTTTTTCTCCTTCAAATCTGTTAAGTCACTTTTTGAGAATGTTTAGTTTCCCCTGAATGTTAGAGATCACCTTCTTGGTATTTAATCTGGTAGGCTTCCTCTATACGGTCTTCAGTTTCTCAAGAATGAGGGCTGAGATGTCCAGAGGAGCTGATGAGACATCTGACCCAGAAGTAGACCCAGGTGTGGAAAATCCTGAGTGGTGTGGAGAATGGAAGAGAATGAGTCAAACCCTGAAGGAATTTTCTGATCCCCTAGCCTGGGAATTTTCACATGAACAAATTCAGAACCCAGACGAGGTGGGGAAATATCTGGAAGAGAACTGCCATGATGACTCTAAGGAGAAAAAGATCAGGACAACAGGACTCCCCCAAGAGTCCCACCATGTGCCTGAGAGTATTGTTCAAATGCTTCTTGAACTTCGTCAGGCTTGGTGCTGTGACCACTTCCCTGGGGAGCCTGTTCCAGTGCCCAACTACTCTCTGGGGGAAGAACCTTTTCCTGTTATCCAACCCATACCTCTCCTGACACAGCTTCAGGCCATTTCCTCAGGTCCTGTCACTGATCATGAGAGTGAAGAGTTTGGCACCTGCCCCTCCTTTTGCCCTTGTGAGGAAGCTGTAGACCACAACGAGGTCTCCCCTCAGTCTCCTCTTCTCTAGGATGAACAAACCAAGTGAGCTCAGGCCCTTCTCATATGGCTTCCCTTCTAGACCCTTCACCATCCTTGTGGCCCTCCTTTGGATGCTCTCTAATAGCTTTATATCCTCCTTATATTGCGGTGACCAAAACTGCACCCAGTACTGGAGGTGACGCCGTACCAGCGCAGTGTAGACAGGGACAGTCACCTCCCTTGATGGGCTGGAGATGCTGTGCCTGATGTACCCCAGGATACATTTGGTTTGTATGTGCATCCAGGGTTGCCCCATCGCAGGTGCAGAATCCGGCATTGCCCTTGTTAAACTTCATATGGTTGGTAATTGTCCAGCCATCTAATTAGTCTAGGTCTCTCTGCAGGGCCTCTCTGACTTTGAGGGAGCCAACAGCTCCTTCCAATTTGGTGTTGTTGGCAAACTTACTTAGTACAGCTTCGAGTCCTGCATCCAAGTTGTTAATGAAGATGTTGAAGAGACTCAGGCCCAGGATGCAGCCCTGCGGAACCCCACTAGTGAGTGACTGGATGCCAGCCTGATGTAACCCCGTTTGCTATAAGCCTTTGTGCCCAACAATAGCCACCCCTTATTCCATACCATTTACATCATGCCATGTCCCACACTTCCCAGTACTCCACCACCTTCCCTATTTATTTATTTTGATAGATATACACACAGATGTCATACCCTTAGTCTATGGACCACCTCTGCAAATTGTCCATAAAATGTCCACAAAATGTCTGTTGAATTAGCTTAGTCCGTGACTTTGGCCTCCATCCCTGATAACAGTTTTTCAAGCAGGAAAGATGGTGTGAGGTGTTGGAATGTTGCATGCTGCATGTTGAAGTCAGTTCTGATTCCATTGTTGCTGCACTTGTTCAATATTATCAAAGTTCATTCCTCATTAATGCGATGATTGGAGGGAAGTCAGATTCATATTCCCAGAAGGGATGTGGCAAAGATAGATTCCGCAAGGTGCCCAGTGTGATGATGCATGCATAGCCACCATAGAAGTGCTAATACACAGTATTAAATGGTTATTAACATCATACAGTTCAAGTCATTGGCTCTTCTCACCCAGAATCAAATCCCCTTGAGGCACACACCGCACTTCCCCATCGTCCCACATTACCTAACAAGTGCACTCGGGTCCTTGAGCAAAAGCAATCCCATGGATGGGTTTGCCTTTGCCTGAGATAGGAATAATCCAGACTGCTTTCCCCAGCATGTTCTTAATGTGTACTACAGAGACTTTATCCCCTTCTACAGTACATGAAAGTTTTGATTGGGCAGGGCCGGCTCGATTGTCAGATCCTCTGGTATTGACTAACCAGGTAGCCTTTGCTAAATGTGTATCCCTATATTTGAAAGTCCCACCACCCATTGCTCTTAGTGTAGTCTTTAACAGTTCATTACATAGTTTAATCCTTCCAGAGGCTGGTGCATGATAGGGAATGCGATACACACACTCAATGCCATGTTCTTTGGCCTAAGTGTCTATGAGGTTGTTTTGGAAATGAGTTCCATTGTCCGATTCAATTCTTTTTGGAGTACGGTGTTGTCATAAGACTTGCTTTTCAAAGCCCAGGATAGTGCTCTGGGCGGTGTCATGGGGCACAGAGTATGTTTCCAGCCATCTGGTGGTTGCTTCCAGCATTGTAAGCACATGGCGCTTGCCGTCACAGGTTTGGGGGAGTGGGATATAGTCAATCTGCCAGGCCTCCCCATACTTGTATTTCAGCCATCATCCTCCATACCAAAGAGGCTTTACCCCCCTTGGCCCTGCTTAATTGCAGCTCATGTTTCACATTCATGGATAACCCATGCAATAGGGTCCATGGTTAAGTCACCCCCTTGATCACAAGCCCACCTGTATGTTGCATCTCTTCCTTGATGGCCCGAGGTGTCATGGGCCCACCAAGCTAGAAATAATTCACCTTTATGTTGTCAATCCAAATCCACCTGAGCCACTTCAATCTTAGCAGCCTGATCCACCTGCTGGTTGTTCTGATGTTCTTCATTAGCCCGACTCTTGGGTACATCAGCATCTATGTGACATACTGTCACATGAAAGGGGGGATTTCCTCAAGCCCCTTTCTGTTTGATTGGTCTGTCAGCACCCCAGGAAAGCCAAGACTCTCATGCCCAACCAGTCTGTCAGTGTCCCGTTAGGGGGACTCTCCACTGAGCAGCCTGCTGGATTTGGAGAGTGATTTGACTAACTTGTTTAGGGTCACATGACACCAGCATAAAAGAGAGGCATCCCCCTTCCTGAGTCTCCACACTTTTTTTCAAGTATGTTACCTACTGTTGGCGACTGCTAGCACCCTTGAAGGACTCACAGTTTCTGGAATAACATTCTTTATTAATATATACACTGATAATGGAAAATCCTGATGTGTTAAGGTTTGAGGATTGCCAGTGAACGTATTCAAAGCAATATATAGACAAGCTCCAATCACCAATAAAAGTTGGCTCGAGATAATCATTCTGCATGCATACAGTTCCTACCCAATAAGTGTCCCTATGGGGGAGAAGAGAGGTTCAGCCTGCTAACTGATCCCAGCAGTTATGATGGAGTCTTCCCTAACTTTTCCCCATTCTTAACTTACTTTTATACTATTTAATTGCATTTAGTTGGAGCTTGAATGACTCTAGTCATCCATACCTTTGTTACTGATTCGTGTTAAATTCTCTCACTTCGCTCTTAAAGACATGGTCAATAAAATATAGAACTAATGCTCAGTGAGGGATGGTCATACCTTGCAGGCAGGTAACTTTGGGATGGAGGTGTGCGTTAGTATTACAATTAGATTATAACGAACCAAGTTCATCTGAGGAGAGGGATTTTGGTTCAGCAGCAAGGCATCTCCTATCTCCCCTGGTTGACAGGTGCTATGTGGTTTATCAGCTACAAGGTACAATCGAGTTCCCCTCCCCGCAAGGATTTCAACAGACACTGGCCGCAGTGTCTCCACTCCGCTCCACCCTCCGTTTCATCCCCCTTAGAATGTGCTTAAGGTTGTGGATTGCGTGTATGTGTGTGTAGTCATCATGGAATAGATTTCAGGCATGCCAACCGCATTCCATCCAGGGAGTAGCAACTGCATTTCACCCTATAATTTCTGTACCGTTATAATTTCTGTTAGAACATGAATCTAACTTCCCAGTTTTCTCACATTTTACCCCCAGTCATCTTCCCACACGTACCTTCACAACCAGGTTCTCCACCTGGGCAGCAATATCTTGCCACAGTGTGGCAGTCCAGATGGTTTACTCCTACACTGCCAGTTATTCTGCTTCCATTGCTGCAACTACTATCCACAGGGCATTTGCCACCGTCTATGAAGTATTAGTATAAAGTATTAGTATAAATACTTAGTATAAAGTATTGGCCATTTTTCTCATTCAGCAATGTCTAAAGCCAGCTGGATGGCTTTCACCTCGGCAAAATGACTTGGCTCACCTTGTCCTTCGGCAGTTTCTGCTACTTGTTGTAGGGGACTCCATATAGCTGCTTTCCATCTCCAATGCCTTCCCACAAGACGGCAGGATGCATCAGTAAACAAGGCATATTGCTTCTCACTTTCTGGAAATTTATTATGGAGTGGGGCCTCTTCAGCAGGTTACCTCTTTCTCCTCTGATGACATTCCAAGCTCTTTGCCTTCTTGTCCATCCATGATCACTTTTAAGATTCTTGGACCACTGGGGTTTCTTATTCGAGCTCATTGTGTGATCAGTGCGGCCCACTTATCAACGTAGCATCTGTTGCATGATGTGTAGAGGAGATCCTCGCTTTGAACATCCAACCAACCCAACACGGGTAACTAGGGTGCCCGGAGGAGCTGTGCTTCAGTACCAATCACTTGTGAAGCAGCTCGAACCCCTTCATAAGCTGCCAGTATTTATTTTTCAGTTGGAGTACAGTGGGCTTCGTATCCTCTGTATCCCTGACTCCAAAAGCCTAGGGGTTGACCTTGAGTCTTCCCTGGTGCTTTCTGCCAGAGGCTATAGGTAGGGCCATTCACCCTGACTGTGGTGGAGAGCATGTTTTGCATCTTGTTCTGTCTGGACCAGCTTGAGGGCTGCTGCATGAATTGCTTCCTGTTTACTTTCTTCAAAGGCTTGTTACTGCTCAGGACCCCATTTGAAATCATTCTTCTTCCAGGTCACTTAATAGAGAGGGCTGACAATCAGACTGTAATTTGGAATGTGCATTCTTCCAAATCCCACAATGGCTAAAAAAGCTTGTGTTTATTTCTTGTTAGTTGGTGGAGACATTGCTGTTATCTTGTTAATCACATCCATTGGGATCTGACGACATCCATCTTGCCATTTTATTCCTAAAAACTGGATCTCCTGTGCAGGTCTCTGTACCTTAACTTTGTATTACAACAAAACCAGCTTTCAGAAGGATTTTAACTATTTTCTTCCCTTTTTCAAAAACTTCTGCTGCTGCATTGCCCCACACAATGACATCATCAATGTACTGCAGGCATTCCAGAGCTTCACCCTGTTCCAGTACAGTCTGGATCAGTTCATGGCAGATGGTCAGGCTGTGCTTCTACCTCTGGGACAGTTGGTTCCAGGTGTACTGGATGCCCCTCTATAATAAAGCCTCTATTCTGGCCTTATTATCAAGCAGTGCAAGATAGCCCGGGAGCCCAGTCCTCAGGGAGACAGGGTACCCGAAAGCTAGGCTAGCTCGAGGCCAATCACCGTGGGCTACCCACTAGCAAGCTTGGTGATTATCAGCTCTTTAGTGATTGCAAGCTCTCTTAGGATCTCAGCTCTTGCTTGCTAGGTAGGGTGCCCTTGGCTGAGGCTGCAGCAGATGGTCGAGAGAGGAGAAGGAGAGGTCCTGGCATTCCACAGCAATGTTTATTGGGGGAGTCTGTGAAGGGTCCCAGCGACAGCTCTTCTTCTGTCGAATGGGCTAAAGTATGCCCCTTTTATAGGGTTAAGGGGAATCCAGACTTGACCAATAGTAAGGGTTAGGTATAGTGGCCTATAGGGTTACAGAGATAAGCTTTGGGGCGGGGGTCAGAGAGACAGGAACTTATGTTGCTGTCTCAGCAGTTCCTACTATTCAATTCTCCATGGGGCCTTAGCCAGGTCCATGGGGTTTACTACACCCCTCCAAGTGAAAGCAAACTGTGGCCTGCACTCTGCTGCCAAAGGGATTGAGACAAGCACATCAGTGATATCCATTGTGGCACCACTGGGCTTCCTTTGACTCCAGCTCATATTGAAGTTCTAACATGTCTGGTATGGCAGCACTCTATGGCAGTGTGACTTTGTTCAGGCCCCAATAGTCTATTACTAGTCTCCATTCTCTGTTAAACTTTTGCACTGGCCATATGGGACTATTAAAAGGTGAGCGGGTCCTGCTGATCACTCCTTGGCTCTCCAGTCAACAAATCAATTTATGGATCGGAATCAGGCAGTCTCATTTGTTGCAATATTGCTGCTGGTGTACCGTTGTGGTGCCCCTGCTGTTCTTCGACTTTCAGCAATCCCACAACAGAAGGGTTGTCTGAGAGACCAGGCAAGGGAGACAACTGTTTAATTTCCTCTGTCTCCAGGGCAGCTATACCAAGAGCCCATTAGTGCCCTTTTGGGTTCTTGAAATACCCTCTACTGAGATAGTCTATGCCAAGGATGCACGGAGCCTCTGGGCCAGTCCCAATGGGGTGCTTTTGCCACTCATTCCCAGTCAGGCTAATCTCAGGCTCCAATGCAACCAGCTGTTTGGATCCCCCTGTCACTAAAGAAATACTGTCGCAGACATTTTTTCACAGAAATCCTTTCTTTCAGATTTCTGCACCTTCTGGAAGGCAGAGGCCTCAGAAGAGAATGTAAACAATTACTATCAGCTGCTGTGGAATGCAACAGGGGCACCTTGATTGGCTCATGTTCCCATGTTTATAATTGGAGGCCAATCACGGGTGCAAGCTAGGGACAGAGTCCCTGGACACAACTTTGTTATAGATTCTTTCTTTCTATTCTTAGCTTAGCAAGCTCTGCAAACTTCTCTCTTTATTCTTTTTAGTATAGTTATAATGTATTATATATCATATATCAATAAATCCAGCCTTCTGATCAAGAAACAAGATTCTCGTCTCTCTCTCACCTCCAGCGACCCACTCAGGACGCTGTAATAAAATACAAATGGGTTCTGCCCCTGTATAGCTTGATGGCATTAGGGTACACTGTGCACCAGTGTCTACTAAAGCCTTGTACTCCTGTGGGGATGCTGTGCCAGACCTTTGAATCCACACAGTCCAGTAAACCCGGTTTGTTATCGTAACCTACTCGAGCCAGGTCTAATAAGCTCTCAGAGGCCTATAACACACCTAAGACTGCTCAGCTACCCTTGGAGGCATAAAAATCAGCAGGATGGCTTCTGCTGCAGTGTTGGAAACAAAAAGGTTTAATAAAAGGCAAAATAACAAACAGAGAAAAAATGGAGCCAGGTGCCAGACATTCTTGCTCCCGGTAAAACACCTCACAAAAGCCATTAGTTTCTTTGTTCACTCCTTTTTCTAGTCAATTGCCCAGGCGGGACTTTTTTAGCTTCTGTCCAATTAGCTGTCCTTAAGTTTGAGGTGAAGTCCCCTGGGCCTATGAGGTGGCTTTTTTCACCTAATCGAGGAGAGAAACTTCTGGGATTCTTTCCTTTTTGAGGGGACAAAGGATAGTTTTGTTACTCCGTCAACAGGGGGCACATTCCTACACCGGTTATCCCTCTCCACCTGTCTGCAGCCAGGGCCCCTCTAATACTGATCACAAGATTCCTCCCTTACTTCTTGTAGAAATGGCCTAGAACTTCTCTCTATAGAGTCAGCAGTATGATCAGCCCTTCCACTATGCTTGGGAAACTGCCCACTGGAGACTGGAGCAGCAGCTTTCCTGGAAGAACCCCCATTTGTGATTGTTTTTCTCTGCATTTCCCACCACTATGCCTCTAGGGTTGAGGTAGGTTTTCTATCGTACTTCCTTATGTGGTCCCACAGGTAAAACCACAGGGTACCCTGTGGTGTGTACCTTCTATATCCTCTCTCTTGAGCAAGAGGACTCCTGTCAGTTGCTGAGATATGGGCCCGTACAAGTGAGGAGTAGGACATATCCTCTCTGAATTGCTGGAGCTTCTGGGTCAGTTCATCTGATAGTTTCTCCACGGCCAAGATGAGGGAAGAAGAAATACTGTCTTCATATTCCCAGATTTGATAAATCTCTTCATCTACTTTTGGTGGCACATCATCTTTCAAAATTAATGTTGCCAAGGGGTTGGCATGCACCTTTGGGCACTCTGTACAAATTTCTGCCACATGGGTCATAGGCATAGGACTTTAACTGGATCTGTGGGGAGCTGCGTTTTGTCTGGGTCATAATATATCATTTCTCGCACAGCAAATTGCCTCAGGTATTGGATACCTTTTTCTATTGCAGTCCATTTGCCTGGGTGACATAGAATATCTTCCTTATAGAGACACCTTTCTGTAGGAACAACGGGGGTCAGGACGGTCGGGATGGATGGAGACGAGAGATCTCTGAAGCCAAGTCGGGGAACTTGCGGTTTATTGCAAAGGGCGTGGGTGTAGGGGCCCTGCTTGGAGCTGCCAGCCGCAGCTCGGAGCAGGCCCGAGAGAAGTAAAGAGAGTGGTAAGGAGAGAGAAGGCAAGAGCGTGGTAAAAAGGATGAGAGAGGGTGAGGAAGAGTAAAAGAGCATAAGAGAGCGAGGTTCCCGTTGCAATACAATAAATCTTCTTCTGTGTTGAATATTCTAATTCTCACTAACCAATCTAGTACAAGATACAAATCCTATAGCATTTACATACAACCTATAAGAATTATAACGTTACCATACTGTGTTATACATTCTAAACCCTAAAAACTACTCTTTGGACCCCCTCTGCCAAGCTAGTAGGGCCTGTTCTGACCCTTGGATCTGTCTGCAAGCAGAGGGTATTGTTTCATCAAAAGGGGATGACCTTCAGCTGGGCCATACCATTGTTTTCCAGTTGTTCAGTAACTAAGGTATCTCAAAGCTTGCTTTCATTTCAGCTAAAGAAGACTGCCCCACCTGGTTCTAACAGATGGCAATAGAATACACACCCCCAGCTACATCTTGCATTTGCAGCCTAAGACAGACCTCCTTGTCCTCCTTGACTGTTTTTGCTAAAGCTGTTTGACAGGGCGACTTTTGTGTGCATTTATTCTGCTTCTGTATGGGGGCAACTGACACCGGCCCATCTTGGTTCTCTGTTTCAGTGGAAATGTCTGTTGCTGGGGTTGGAGCAGCCGCAGGGCCTGTTGTCTTAATTGTCAGGTCCAAAGATCTCTCTCTCTGGGGTGCCAGGGTAAAAACGCACCTTTTTCAAATATTTTACTAGTTTTTTCTGGATTCATTCAGGGGTAAGGTGCAAACACGTTGGAGGTGCCCACTGCCCTAGGAACTTGTCCATACAATCCCAGACACCCTGCCACTCCAAACTATCCAGGATTTGGGCAGATCTCTGGGTAACGTTCTTAATTAATTGTCTGACTTTAAACCAGACCTGAACCATATGCAGCAACATGCTGGCTCCCAGCAAAAGGTTGGTTTCAAGGACATTCAAAGGATATTCAAAATATTTAAAATTCCCAAATGCTACTGTAATTGGCCTGGAGGAGAAAGAAGGGAAGAAGGAAGGAAGAAAGATGGAGGAAGGTATCTCCCCCATAGGTTGTCTCTCTGAAGAGAAAAGGCCAGAGGCGCAATTATTAATCATTCCCAGTAGAAGGCTCCCAAAGCACAGAGGTGCCCGCAATACTGAATACACACACCAGATGGGTTTCCTGACCAGTGACACTGTCATATCATAAACCAATACTAAAAAAGTACTCCACAATGATAGTCTTAGCTCAGGCCCCCAGGACAATAAACATCACCACAGGGAACACATACTGCAAGTAAGATATTACAGGTATTACAGAACACAACCCCAAGAACAAGTGCAACAACTGTGAGAGCAAGCAAATCAACGTTGTAACCAGTGACTATTAAGCCAATACAATGAATGCTTATAACAATTTGGTCTGAACACACTCTGGTCAGATCTGTCATTATCTCAACCCTTTGAGTTCCACACTGGGCACCAAAAAGGGCTGTCATGGTATAAGCCAAGCTGGCAACTAAGCATCATGCAGCCACTCACTCACATCCCCCCCCCACCCCTCTGACCCCCTCCAGGTTCCAAAGACCCCTCACAAATCTTTGAGAGATGTCTCATGATGACATCAGCCAGCTCTTTGAGTACTGTTGTATGAATCACATCAGGCCCCATAGACTTGTAGGGATCCAGCTGGAGTGGTAAATCCCCCACAAGTTCAGGGCTGACTGGGAGTTGATCCTTCTCACAGTCATGGTCTTTCAGCTTCTTAGCAAAAATCAGTAAAAATAAGAAAAACCTCCTGAACATCAATGTAGCATTAAGAAGCAGACATTGTCTATTTGACCGGATGCACAAGGGATATCTCCTTTGAAATATCATGCATGCTGAATACAGTAAAGTTCCTGTTTATATACTATATTTTACGTTCATATTCATTGATTGTCCCAGAATAAACATACACATGATAATAATTTCCTTGAAATCGTTAACATATGTTCCCCCTCCTTTACAAATGCATTCTTCTGTCCTGGGGGTCTCTTTGGTGGTCCCTGCTGGTTGGTGACCCCAAAGTCATACCTGACTACCAGGTGAACTGGTAAAAGTTGGCACAACTGGGCAGGTTGCTTTCCAGTTCTCCTTCTTACGGAATAGGCATTGTGCAGTTCCATAAGCCAGTGTTTTTTGAAGAATAAGCATTGCGTTAGCTTACCAGGTACAGATGATTTTTCATCTGGCAACAAGCTCAGGGCTCTGAGACCCCCTTAGCCCATCATCATTGTTGAAGGCTGAAGCAAAGAAAGCATTAAACATCTCTGCCTTGTTTATCTTCCTGTTTGTGAGGTGACCATTCTCATCCTGTAACAGGCCAATGTTATTTCTGGACTGTCTTTTACTATCACAGAACCACAGAATATTCTGAGTTGGAAGGCACCCACAAGGATCATGGAGTTCAACTCTTAGCCCTGCACAGGACACCCCCAAGAGTCCCACCATGTGCCTGAGAGCATTGTCCAAATGCTTCTTGAACTCAGGCAGGCTTGGTGCTGTGACCACTTTCCTGGGGAGCCTGTTCCAGTGCCCAACTACCCTCTGGGGGAAGAACCTTTTTCTAATATCCAACCTAAACCTCCTCTGGCACTTCAGGTCATTCCCTTGGGTCCCGTCGTTGGTTACCATGGAGAAGAGATCGGGTCCTGCCCCTCCACCTCCCCTTATGAGGAAGTTGTAGACTGCAATGAGATCTCCCCTCAGCTTCCTCTTCTCCAGGTTGAACAAACCAAATAACCTCAGCCCCATCTCATATAGCTTTTCCTTAAGGCCCTGCACCATCCTTGTTGCCCTCCTTTGGACGCTCTCTAACAGCTTAATGTCTTTCTTATATTGCCATGCCCAAAACTGCACCCAGTACTGGAGGTGAGGCCCCATCAGCAACAGAGCAGAGAGGGACAATCACCTCCTTCAACAGGCTGGCAATGTTGTGCCTGATAAATCCCAGAGCAGAGTTGACCCTTCTGGCTGCCAGGGCACACTGTTGCCTCATATTCAACTTGACACTGACCAAGGACCCCCAGGTCCCTTTCCACGGCACTATTTTCCAACATCTCATTCTCCAGTTTGTACATAGATCCTGGGTTGCCCCGTCCCAGGTGCAGAATCTGACACTTTCCCTCGTTGAACTTCATATGGTTAGTATGTATTGCTATTGCTAGTGACATATTTGAAAAACACCTCATTTTATTGTCCCCCACAGTTCTGGCCAGCTTCAACTCCAGTTGAGCTTTGGCCGCATGAATTTTCTCCGTACAGTGGTGAGCAGCACCTCTCTATTCCTCCCATGTCAGCTGACCTTGCTTCCACTGGGTATACACCTTCTTATTTTGCCCTAGCTTCAGAAGAAGATCCCTGTTCAGCCAAGCTAGCCTTCTGCATCATCTGCTTGACTTCTGACATTTGGGAATGCTGCTCCTATGCCCCGAGGAGGTGGTGTTTAAAAAGTGACCAGCACTGATGGACCCCCAGCACCTTCAAAAGCAATTTCCCAGGGGACCTTACTCTCTAGTTCCCTGAGCAGCCTGAAGTCTGCTCTCCTCATGTCCAGAGTTGAAGTTTAGCTGGCACTTTTCCTCTGGTCAACAGAGATGTTAAACTTGATTGCTTCATGGTCACTGTGGCCGAGACAGTGTGGCAGGACGAGTCCACCCCCGTCTCTACCACAGGTGCATATGAAAGAGATAACCTAGGCTGGGTCAAAGTCCCAGCAAGGGGTCATCTCTGGCGCCAAAAGGGCTCAGGCCCCCAAATAAAAATCAACATCTTAATCTGAAGAGCAGATGTAGGAAGAGATAAAAGAAAAATAAATATTTCTGACTGAGAGACACTATTTTGCAAACTGTAAAAGCACACACAAATTATCACGGAGGCAGAAGCCTCCTACACACACCCTCCCTGAAAATGTGCAGGACATCTCCCCAGAGTCTGGATGCAGACTCCATGGTTACTTTCCTGGGAATTAAGGGAAATTGGATGGTAAGAAACATTGGATCCTAAGTTATATGATTTCTTTACTAGCTATAAAATTATTAGGTACCTTTAACCTCACACTGTGTTTATTTACTAGTAGTTTCTTTTTTTTTTTTTTTTAATCCTGTGTAGTAAATAGTCTGTTTAAAGTCTTATGTCTGTTAGTTTTGTGTCTGTTAAATAAATAATTCATTCTATAATCGACCAAATTGGCCATTATTAAAGAGCTTGCAGCTGAGAGTGGGTTTTGGGGTGCTGGCCGCCTCAATAAAGCTACTGCCTGCTGCCAGAGGCCCGGGCAAAAGGCAAAGACTTAGATAAACCCTCATATCTATTCACAACAGCCAGCCACCAGTTTCCACTTCACTCATGAGACCCTCTCTGTTAATGAGCAACAAGTCAAGGAAGGCACCTTTTCTAGTTGGTTCCCTTTGTACCTGCACCATGAAGTTATCATCCTGATGTTTTAGGAATCTTCTGAACCAATTACTTTATTGACACTTAAAAATAGAGAAGGGTACTCAGAAGCAAAACTAAAAACACACTCCACCCCCCTTCTCCCCACCTTCCCTTTCTTCACTCCTGACTCTTCTACCTCCTCCTCCCATGAGTGGCATGGTGGGGTGGGAGTTGTGTTCAATTCATAACACTTCATCTCTGCTGCTCCTTCCTCCTCACACTGTTCCCTTGCTTCAGCATGGGATCCCTCCACAGAATACTGTCCTTCAAGAACTGTTCCAGCATGGGCCCTTTCCATGGGGTACAGTCCTCCAAGAACAGAATGCTCCAGTGTAGACTGCAGTTTCTGACAAAGCCTGCTCCTGTGTGGGCTCCTCTCCATGGGCCACAGATCCTGCCAGGAGGCTGCTTCAACTTGGGTTCCTTTATGAAATGCAGTGTAGATGTGGACTCCAATGCGGTGGTTGGTGGGCTGTAGGGGGAAAATCTGCATAACCATGGTCTTTTCCATGGGCTGCTGCAAGGGAATCTCTGCTCTGGCTCACTCCTTCCTTCCTTCCTTGAGAAATGGCTACTTACTTTTCATAAATTTAGAAAGTTTTATTAAACCTTACCAAAAATACAACAGAAGACTGAATAGAGAAAATGTTACGGCACCGGGAGCAAAGGATTTTCCCTACCATGTGCTCGCCCACACAATGGAGGTTTCGCCTTTTAACCCTTTAACCCTTCCCAAAGTTCTGTCCATCGACCCCTTCTTCACTGTCCAGTGGTGGAATTTACTTCCTCAAATCTTGATTGGAGGTCAGATGTTGCTGTAGTGACAAGCCAATGCCCCCAAACGTCCTAACCCCGGCTGTCTCTTGATAACAATGCAAGGGGGTGAAACATAACTATAATCTATAAAACTTTTCCTAACCTATATACATGCATGATATTTGTCTGTTAATTGTGACAGTCAATCATTGCATTACTCATCTATCACACTTCCTTCCTTCCTTCCTTCCTTCCTTCCTTCCTTCCTTCCTTCCTTCCTTCCTTCCTTCCTTCCTTCCTTCCTTCCTTCCTTCCTTCCTTCCTTCCTTCCTTCCTTCCTTCCTTCCTTCCTTCCTTCCTTCCTTCCTTCCTTCCTTCCTTCCTTCCTTCCTTCCTTCCTTCCTTCCTTCCTTCCTTCCTTCCTTCCTTCCTTCCTTCCTTCCTTCCCTTCTGCCCCTTCCGCCCCTTCCTTCCAACCCATCCTTCCGCTCCTTCCTTCCACCCCTTCCTTCCACCCCATCCTTCCGCTCCTTCCTTCCACCCCTTCCTTCCAGCCCTTCTACTCTATCTAAATCTTGCCACATAACCCTAGTACTCTTTCCAGAAGCCATGGCCAAAAGGAGCTACCACCACCACCTGCCCTCTCTCTGTGAGACTTGCCTCATAACAGTTTTTTGGTTTTGGGCCTTTCAGCTAGCTCTTCTGGTTCATATGGTCTTTGGGGGGGAATCCCTTGGGGGCTTTCCCTTGTTGTTCCCATGGATGTGCTGTTCTGAAGTTGGCCTTTTGTCCTCATTTTCCTTTTTAAAAATTTTGCCCACATCTTAAAGCACAGTACAAAGTCCAGAAGCTGTCTCAGTAACACTGTGTGGTCATCCTGTTGGGCTGGGATTGGATATAGGAGGCCTCTCAGTCTGGCTTGAACGATTGGTGTCTTCTTTGCATGGTGTGGGGATTGGAAAGGGTCCTTCATAAGAGTCCGCAACCCTCAGGCATTTTCTGAGTTGTTTGTGTCCCACCTCCTATCCCCACCTTTTGGCATTCCTCCCAATTCCAAACACATTAGAGCTTGTTTAGCAGACTTTTAAAAGGAGTCAGTGTGCGTCTCTAAACTTGCCTTTTATGTTTACTTATGTTTAATTACTTTCTATTCACATTTAAACTTTAATTCTTAATAATCTTTATCAATATGTATACACCTGTATATTGAGTACCTGTTTACCTGTGTGTATATAGATATAAAAAAAAATAAATCTATGTATAAGTAATATATGTAAGGTGCAAATATAAAAGATGTATAGATACATGGAAATGTATATGTTTTTTTATATGTGAACACTTTGGGGGACCAAAAGAAATGGGCAGTTAATCAGAGGATGCTCTGAGATCACACGGGTATGCCAGTGTCAAAAATGGCAACCAGCCAAACACAGGGCAATACAAAACCACTTGGATTCATGGCATTGTCCAAAACAGTGGCCTTAGCATATGTGGTAGGAGTGGAGCTTCCGGGTCTGATGCAAACAAAAATGCCTATGTAGACATAGACAAACAACGAGGTGCAAACACTGATGTCAGTTGAAGAAGGAGGGGGAGGAGGTGCTCCAGGCATAAGAGATTCCCCTGCAGGTGCCAGAGCAGAGATTCCCCTGCAGACCTTGGTGAAGACCATGGTGAGGCAGACTGTCCCCCTGCAGCTCATGCAGGACCACAATGGAGTTACTCTATAATCAATTAGGAGAAATCTATAGATCAGTGTCATGGAACCAGTGGGAGCTTCAGGCAGACCTTGCCTTAGCCTCAGATTTTTGGCAACAGCTTACATTTAAGAAATCACTCTGGCCCGCAAGTTCTAAGGACGGCAGATCAGGTCTATTTATAAAAGGAGTTATTTACTGAATAGACAGCAGATAACAGACAAAAAGTCTTAATTACTCCAGTCAGGAATTTTATGCCTTACCCTGAGGTGGTAGGAAGAGGTATACAAAACTGATTCTGTCCTGGTTTAGGGCAAATTTTGGAGAAAACCTCCAAAAAGGGCCCCCCCAGAAAGCAAACCTGCATGGCCCCTCCCACCAACAGGTTCGGGAAGAATTTCCTCAGAGAGAAGTGGAAAAAAACCTGTTTATTTAACAGGCAAAGCACTCCCCAGCACAAAAAATGAACAATATCAGATGACAAAACTCATTAGCCCTGGTAGGCTACAAAGTGCAAGCTCTTGGTGTTTCCCCGGGTCCCAGTCCAGAGCAGGTTCCAACAGTTCCAAGAAAAGGGAAAGAAAAACAGTCCAGGGAACTTCTCTGCCTCAGCTAGCTAAACTAACTGAAAAGCAAAGGAGCGCTCTGTTCTGCTCTATCCGTGCCCAGACACCACAGTGGAGTTCTGTGTCCCAGCCGAATGTGGAGGAGTGAGTGCAGGCTGATAACAAAACTCCGTGCTTCTTCTTCTCCTCGCCTTCGCTCTCAGAGCCAATCTTGAAGGCACAGAATATAATATCCAGCATAAACAGAACACTCGATTGGGGATACAAGCATCATAATGTAGGACAGATTCCATAATGATATGAAAATTCAAGTTACATTCAGGGAGAAATCTTTTCCATCCACTGTGACAACCAGAGTGAACACGAGCATTCTAAAGTAATAGTTGCGGAAAACTACAAAACATGTACGAATATTAATCAAAACAATTAAAAACTATCAAATTATCTAGTACCTTAACAATACTGATCGAGAATTTTAACATCATGTAAACAAATTTGAGTAGAATAGTTGTCCATCCTTCTGAGACCCTTTAGAAAAAGCAGTTATTGTCAGATTTAGACATTTTGTTATATCCAGTTTTGCAAATTTGGAATGGAATCCATGTACCAGCCATTAATGTCAGAACTATGCTAACTATGCCAATGAGAAAATTTTCTCATGGTCACATTTAAATTTGGAACCCATGATGTTATCCAATCAAATATATCTTCCCCTTGATTTTTTTGTATCTCATGAAAGATTTTGGTGTTCTTTCTAATTTCTTTCAAATCAGTCTGTATTCTCAGTCTGATCTACATATACACAGCAGCTGGTGTTGATAACTGTGCACACACCGCCATTGGAAGCCAAAAGCAAATCCAAAGCCATTTGATTTTAATTAGCTTTGAAAGGCTGGTAACTTCTTGTTGCAAGGCACTGATTGCATCGTTTTTCTGATTTTCTGTTTTTTCAATAACTCTGGATATGTTCACTATAGACTACTGTCAGGATTTGTTGATCTATGGAGATTTGGGCTATCTTTCCTTCCAGGAGCATCACTCCAGCTGGAGGGACACCACTAAGAAAATATGCTTGGTGTTGGAATTCCCATCATCTGAACACTTTCATCTGAATGAGTGGGAAACTGACAACAAACCCAGCCATTACTTCAGTTTGTTATCAGTGTCACAGCTTGCATTAGCTTTAGGTGTGAATTTCTCTTCCAAGGGTCAGGTAGCTTTTGTTCTATGTGTATTATATTAGAGTGGCCCTTAGGAAAAATGACATTGCTGTCTTTTCTTTGTTTTACAATTGTTAGTTGCAAGTTTTTGTTGGGATGGCTGACTAATCCATGTGTGAGCAGCCATGCTGCAGTATGGAAAACATTGGCCTGTAAACATAAAAAGGTAAATTATACAATGATTGTCACTTTAGAATTTCTGATTCTGTTGCAGCTTTAGCTACAGCAGATTTATTAGTTACTGTGCTGTCTAGAATGGTCCCTCTGTGTCTGAAACTGGCTTTATTCGCTTATAGGAGTCCAGGAGTCTCTGTCAGTAGCCTTCACAGACGTGTAGGTGTGGTGGTGCTCACAGGGGTCCCAGGACAAGGGAAGAGACCAGAATCCTGACTCCATGTTTCAGAAGGCTGATTTATTATTTTATGATATATATTATATTAAAAGAAAATTATATACTAAAACTATACTAAAAGAATAGAAGAAAGGATTTCATTAGAAGGCTTGAAAGGAAAGGAATGGAATGATAATAAAATCTTGTGACTGACCAGAGAGTCTGAGACAACTGGACTGTGATTGGCCATTAATTAAAAACAACCACAATCAAAGCTCTACCTGTTGCATTCCACAGCAGCAGTTAATTATTGTTTACATTTTGTTTCTGAGGCCTCACAGCTTCTCAGGAGAAAAATCCTAACGAAAGGATTTTTTCATAAAATACGTCTGTGACAGTGTAGGTTGTCAACATTCCTTCCCACTGCTGCTTGCGCGGCTCCTTGTCTCATGTCCAGATATACACCCAGTTTTCTGTCTGGTGAGTGTGGGATTCACATTCTCTGAACCTTAGAGAAGCAGTGACAGAAGCAGAGAAAAGAACGATCAAAACAATTCTTATCTCATTCGCTGCTCCTGTGTTGTGCCAACGTGGAACGCAATATGGAGATTGTTTACCCAAAGTGATGGTGTTTTGTTTCCTTGGCCTATCAGGGCCAAGCGCGTGTCCAGACTGTCAGTCAGGAGACAGTCACAAGATTTTGTTCAGTTGAGTGCTTGTGCAGTTTCAGTTTAGATGTAGTGTAATATAGTAAAGAATAATACTCAGATACATCAGATCAGACTTGGCGACCCACTGAATTTAAGCATATTAGTCAGCAGAGGAAAAGAAACTAACGAGGATTCCCTCAGCAACAGTGAGCGAAGAGGGAAAAGCCCAGCGCTGGATCCCCGCCCCACGGTGGGGAGCAGAACATGTGGCATACAGAAGCCCCTCTCTCCGACGGCGCTCTCGGGGGACCCAAGTCCTTGTGATCGAGGCTGCAGCCCACGGACAGTGTGAGGCCAGTAGAAGCCTCCTGGCGCGCCGGGCGTGGGGCTTCTCGGAGTCGGGTTGCTTGGGAATGCAGCTCAAAGCGGGTGGTAAACCCCATCTAAGGCTAAATATTGGCAGGAGACCAATAGCCAACAAGTACCGTAAGGGAAAGTTAAAAAGAACTTTGAAGAGAGAGTTCAAGAGGGCGTGAAACCGTTAAGAGGTAAACGGGTGGGGCCAGCGCAGTCCACCTGGAGAATTCAACCCAGCGAGTTGTGGTTGGCCGGCGCAGGTTCGGCGGATCCTCTCCTCCGCCTCCCCTCTGTCCCCCGGGCAAACCCGTCCGTGGGGTCGGGCCGGGGGGGTGGGCCAGGAGGGGAAGGCCAGTGCGGGGACCACCTCCCAGCTTGTGGCCTGCCCCAGCCAGGCACATTTCCTCCGCAGCTGTGTGGTTGCTTGATTTTGGGCTTTCTCCTAGTAATGGTCTTAACCCGGTCAAAATCTGTGGTTGGTACAAGTGTATGTGACCAAGCGGAGCCCTCCAAAAAGGATGCATCTGTACAGACCCATTCCTGTGTGGAGTGTTTGAGCTTATCAGTGGTTTCAGAGGGTGTTGTGGAGGACGCCTGCCTACAATGTGAACAGGTGAATGACCTCCTTTCGCTGGTGGCCGAGCTTAGGGAGGAAGTTGAAAGATTAAGGAGTATCAGGGATAGTGAAAGGGAAATAGACTGGTGGAGCTCAGCCCTTACATCTTTAAGGGATGCCCACCCAGAGCCAGAGGACTCTTATGTCTCTTACTCTCAGGCAATAGAAGGGCACCTGGTAGACGAAGGCGAGTGGAAATGCGTCCCTACTCGGGGAGGTAATAACAAAAATCCCTCCTGCCCCCATCCCCTAGCCAGGTGCCACTTCAGAATAGGTATGAGGCCCCGGATCTAGAGGGCTAGTGAAATGATTTAGAAGAAAATTATCTCCCCAGTAAGCCTCCCAATTATGACTCGTCTAAAAAACGGATCACCACCTCTAACATCAAGAAGAAAAGAAGGGTAATCGGAGTGGGTGATTCCCTTCTGAGGGGAACAGAGGGCCCCATATGTCGACTGGTGCCATCCCACAGGGAGGTCGGCTGCCTTCCTGAGGCCTGGGTACAAAATATCACTGAGAGACTTCCTAGGCTGATTCAACCCTCTGATTATTACCCACTGCTGATACTCCAGGCTGGCAGTGATGAGATTGAAAAGAGGAGTGTCAAGGCAATTAAAAGGGAATTTAGGGTGCTGGGTCAAGTGGTTGATGGGACAGGTGTACAGGCAGTGTTCTGCTCAGTCCCTTTGGCGGCAGAGAAAAATGATGAAAGAAATAGGACAACTCACATTATTAACAAGTGGCTCAAGGATTGGTGTCATCGGCAAAATTTTGGATTCTATGATCATGGGGCAACTTTTACAGCACCTGCTCTACTGGAATCAGATGGGATACTCTTGTGAGCTTAGTTGTTAATTGCAGCTCCGAGATGTGTAAAAAGTCTCTGTTTCAGCCCGCGCATCCAAAGAACAAGTCAGAGCTCTTCAGTTTTTGGTCTGTGAAGTTGTTTATTAAATCTTATCTATAAAATTTTCCTCCTGCCCAGCCGAGGTCTGCTCAGCAAGGCAGCCAGCAGCACTCTGACTGCCCTCGGGGCGGTGTTGTCTTTTTATACTATAAACTACGTATAACATATTTACAATTACTTTCCAACACCCATCACCTATGTTAGACAGTGAATTTGTATTCTAAACCAATCCCAAAGTGCCAGCATCACAGCAGAAGATGGAGGCAGAGAAGAAGAAGAAGAAGGACTGGACATGCCCAAGTCCCTCCATCTTATCCCCAAAACCCCCATTCCAAAAATCCTAAAATCTTCCTTTTCACCCAGTGGTAATTTTATTATTGCATTATTTAAACTTCTGTGACTTTCAGGTCCTCATACAAAGCTGGTTATTTGCTCCACAGGTCATAATCCAATCCACAGGTGTTCTGGGCTGCGTGCCAGGGTCTATGAGCCCCCTGGCAGGGGCCCCGGCTACTCTGAACACTCAGATGGATGTACTGAGTTCTGACAGGATACATGTCTCTGTTAAGGGCTGAAGGTTTTTAGCACATGAACTGGCAGACCTTGTTGAGAGGGCTTTAAACTAGGTCTGAAGGGGGAAGGGGATGCATCTGGGCTGTCTGGAAGCATGCCCAAGGGTGGTAAGACTGTGTTAGGGGAGAAATCAGTGGCTCAGCTGAGGTGCACGTATACTAATGCGCGTAGCATGGGTAACAAACGGGAAGAGCTGGAGGCCATGGTGCAACAGCAGAGCTATGATGTAGTCGCTATCACAGAAACATGGTGGGATGACTCACATAGTTGGGGCACTGCACTGGATGGCTACAAGCTCTTCAGAAGAGACAGAAAAGGGAGAAGAGGGGGAGGGGTGGCCCTTTATATTAGGGAGGTTTTGTATGTCATAGGTATTGAAACTAATGATGATGAAGTTGAGTCCATATGGGTAATCATTACGGGGAAGCCCAACAAGGCTGACATCCTACTGGGAGTTTGCTATCATCCACCCAACCAGGATGAAGAGGTGGACAACTTATTCTATAAGCAACTGAACAGTGTTTCAGGATCATCAGCCCTTGTTCTTGTATGTGACTTCAACCTAGCAGACATCTACTGGGAACTGAATACAGCAGAAAAACAGCAGTCTAGAAAGTTTTACAGTGTGTGGAGGATAACTTTTTGTCACAACTGGTGGGAAAGCCCACCAGGGGAGGGACTGTGTTAGACCTGTTGTTCACAAATAGAGATGGACTGGTGAGTGATGTGGAGGTTGGACACCACTTGGGGCACAGTGATCATGAAATTATAGAATTCTTGATAATTGGTGAAATAAGGAGGAATATCAATAAGATCTCTTCGTTGGACTTCCAGAGGGCAGGCTATTAGAATAATACCAATATAGCAAGATATAGCTGGAACGAGACGTGCCTGAGCTTGTCTGGCCCTTGCTGCTTGACCAAAAGGCGGCAACTGTGGTGATTTTACCTCAGAGACACTTTTGGCTAGCTAGATGCTGCAGCTGGGTCCATAAAGACAAGTCCACACATGCAGGAGCTCAGGTTTACCTTGGTGGAGAAGCTTTAAGGCGAGGATGAAGGAAAGGAGTCGGTTCTGATGGAGAGTTTTGATCCAGAGCTTTTTTCCTGGCCCACAGGCCTCTGAATCCAGTAACAGCTCCAACAGAACTTCCAGACCGCGTGGTTGCTGTTCCTTTTAACCCCGGGGAGAGGGGGAGGGAAGGGGTAGGGATCCCACCAACCAGGTAGGGGGGGGGAAGTCTCAGGGCACAAATGACACCTGGATGGCCCAATGTCCTCCAGGGGTGGAAGGCATCTTTTGAATTCTGCCAATCACTTGACGCCCTTCTGGAATGCCAGGACTAACAGACAGCCCTCAGCAAGGGTCATGGTGGGGGAAAGGAGAGGTGATTGGCACCTGGGGAAGGACCGGGATAACTGAGGTATGCTATGACATCACACCGCAACAGCAGACTTTGGCCTATTTAAGAGACTTATTCAGAGAGTTCCTTGGGAAACAGTCCTTGAAAACAAAGGAGTTCAGGAGAGATGGGTGTGCTTCAAAACAGAGATCTTGAGGGCACAGGAACAGACTGTCCCTGTCTGCCGAAAGATGAGTCAACGAGGCAAACGTCCAGTCTGGATGAGCAACGAGGTTTTGAAGGAACTTAGGAATAAAAAAAAAGATGTGTCATCTTTAACAGGAGGGACTGATTTTTCAGGAAGTATTTAAGGGAGCTGCTAGGGCATGTAGAAAAATTAGGGAGGCCAAAGCTCAGTTTGAACTTAACTTGGCAACTTCTGTTAAAAATAATTTTAAAAAGTTTTACAAATATATTAATGGTAAAAGGAAGGGTATAAACGACCTCTGTTCCTTATTGGATGAGGCAGGCAACCTAGTAACTAAAGATGAGGAAAAGGCGGAAATGCTTAATGCCTTCTTCACCTCAGTCTTTAGTGGTAAGACAGCTTGTCCTCAAGACAACTGTCCTCAGGGATTGGTAGGTGGTGCCAGGGAGCAGAATGGTCCTCTTGTTATCCAAGAAGAGGCAGAGAACTGCTGGGACACTTGGATATTTATAAATCAATGGGACCAGATGGGATTCATCCTAGGGTGATGAGGGAGCTGGCAGATGAGCTTGCGAAGCCGCTCTCCATCATTTATCAAGAGTTGTGGCTCACTGGCGAGGTTCCAGATGATTGGAAACTGGCCAATGTGACACCCATTTACAAAAAAGGTAGGAAGGAGGATCCTGGTAATTACAGGCCAGTTAGTCTGACCTCAGTACCAGGTAAGATAATGAAGCAGTTCATACTGAGTGCTATCACACAGCACTTACAGGATGGTCAGGGTATCAGACCCAGTCAGCATGGGTTTACGAAGGGTAGGTCATGTCTGACAAACCTGGTCTCCCTCTATGACCAGGTGACCCGCATGGTAGATGCAGGAAAGGCTGTGGATATTGTCTATTTAGACTTCAGCAAGACCTTTGATACTGTCTCCCACAGCATACCCCTGGAGAAGCTGGCAGCCCATGGCTTGGACAGGAGCACTCTTCAATGGGTTAGGAACTGGCTGGATGGCCAGGCCCAGAGAGTGATGGTGAATGGTGCTGCATCCAGCTGGTGGCCAGTCACCAGTGGTGTCCTTCAGGGATCTGTACTGGGACCGGTTCTATTTAATATTTTTATAGATGACATGGATGAGGGCATCGAGTCCTTCATTAGTAAATTTGCAGATGACACTAAGCTGGGAGCTTGTGTTGATCTATTGGAAGGAAGGAGGGCTCTGCAGAGAGACATAGATCGGTTGGATGGATGGGCAGAGTTCAACAGCATGAAGTTTAACAAGTCTAAGTGCCGAGTTCTACATTTTGGCCACAAAAATCCCCTACAATGTTACAAGCTGGGGATGGTGTGGCTGGACAGTGTTCAGGTGGAAAGGGACCTGGGGGTGCTGGTTGACAGCCGGTTGAATATGAGCCAGCAATGTGCCTTGGTGGCCAAGAAAGCCAATGGCATCCTGGCCTGCATTAGGAATTGTGTGGCCAGCAGGAGCAGGGAGCTAATTCTTCCCCTGTACTCGGCGCTGGTGAGACCGCATCTTGAGTACTGTGTCCAGTTCTGGGCCCCTGAGTTTAGGAAGGATGTTGAGATGCTTGAGCGCATCCAGAGGAGGGCAACAAGTCTGATGAGGGGCTTGAAACACAAGCCCTATGAGGAACATTTGAAGGAACTGGGGTTGTTTAGCCTGGAGAAGAGGAGGCTTAGAGGTGACCTTATTGCTCTCTACAACTTCCTGATGGGAGATTGTAGACAGGTGGGGGTCGATCTCTTCCACCTGGCAGCAACTGACAGAACAAGAGGACACACTCTCAAGCTACGTCAGGGAAGGTATAGGTTGGATATAAGGAAAAAAAAATTCACCAAAAGAATAATAAAGTACTGGAATGCTCTTCCCAGGGAGGTGGTAGAATCACCATCTCTGGATGTGTTTAAAAAAAGACTGGACATGGCACTTGGTGCTATAGTCTAGTTGAGGTGCTGAGACAAAGTAGAAATTCCTCAGAGTAGAAATCCATTTTGATTTAGGTGAAATGTACATCTTTGAGCCTGTGGTTAGAAAACATAGCTATGTAGCCTGACTGTAAAGCCTAGGCTCAGAGAAACTGATTCAGTGAAGGACAGAGATAAGGAGGGGGAGACAGAAAGTGATAAAGAGAGACAGAGAGACTGCTGTGAAAGCAGGTCAACCTGACCTAGGAATTCTTTCTGATAAAGAAGAACTAGCAGCAAATGTCACACGAAATTAGTCAAAATGAATATGCATGAACCTAGTGTGAAATTGGATGCATATGTATTTGAGAAGGGGATAAAAAGGGACCTGAAGTTCCCAGAAGTACACATGTCTTTTAAAGAGGGTAATCTCCACATAAACATACCTGCTTTACAACTTTCACAAAGTTGTAGAGTTTTTAGTTATCTCGGCAAAACATTCTGGCGAAGCCAGCCAGGAGGAACCGTCTCTGTCCCCGCAGAGGCAGGGGAGAACAGACGGATTCCTAGGCGCGCCCCGGGATTTTCCTGGAGGAGCTCAGCTTGTCTCGGCTTGCCTCCTGCGGAGACAGGCAAGGACCTGCTGGTGTGCAGAGGATACGGTATTTATATAGAGTCCCCCGGGAGAAAAGAGAGATAGGATGGCGGAATAAGTCATTCAGAGACGTCTGAGTGCTTGGCCTGTAGTTGCAGTCGATCGAGGGGCTAGACTAGAGACGGGAGTTAACTATTTGATAGAGCAAACCGCTAGCGACCCTGGGGGTGGGTCGAGTGAACGTGTGTGTGTGTGTGTGTGCGCATGTGTGTGTGTGGTGTCCAGAAACTGTATCATTGTATGGTTAATGCATTGTGTGGTTAATGCTTTGTGTTTGTAATCATGCAAGTGCATGGTGTATAAAAGAGAGTATATCTACAGTGTGGGAGGGGTTTCTACCCACGACTGAAAGTGCCGAGTGAGGCCTGAGGCACCAGTCAGGGCAGGCTGTGGGGGCAGGGAGCGCCCAGCAGAGAAGTAGAGCAAGTAGTAGAGAAGCGTGAGTGAGGATGTTGATTGAGTAAAGGTGGTGAATTGTGGTGTAGATTGTGCACGCTTTTGCCATAGTTAGATGAACCCAAGGGGTTCCTCTGCCCCAGTGGTTTAGACTCGACCCCTAGGAGTTTGTGAATCCTGTGAATTATTAGATAGATAGAGGAGACGAACGAGTTCATTTAGAAGAGCTTTATCAGACTTCAGCTGGTACTATAGTAAGTCTGGACTGGGAACAACCTGCCGTAGATGATTTAGAGTTCCCTGTAATAAACAGAATAACCTGCCTCTGCAGGCAATTCCTGAGAGCCTTTAGTGCATCAAGAGGCTGGCACGGTGCGTGGGTATTATTGCAGTGTGGAGTTTGTGAGAGACGCTGGTATTGCTGTTCTAATAAGCGTCAGGGCACATGCCCAAGTGTAAATTAAAGGTTTCTGATCAAGCTGATTCAGAACCTAAGATCTTAAAGCTTGTGTGTGAGAAATCACATCTGATACCTGCCACCTGGACTTTTGTGTGAGAGGAAGACTGGGAAACTACTCTGAAGCTCTGTGAAGAGAGGTTTGGGTGGAAGCGAGATAGGGCAAGGAGAAGGAGATAATGAGAGCTAACCAGAGCAAAGAAGTTCCTTAGGCTAGCCCCTTGGGGTGCATCTTGGCCCACTGGAAGAAAGTCACCAGCAGGGGGGGCTCTGAGAATAAAAAAGAACTTATCCAATATTGCACGCACTGGTGGACATTATACAGGTTAAAGGATGGAACAAAGAGCCCACCCACTGGAACTTTAGATTATAATAGCTTACTGCAGTCAATGTTGTTTTTAAGACAAGAAGGTAAATGGGATGGGGTTTCTTATGCTGATATGTTTTTTGTTTTAAGAAATCACCAAGAATGGCAAAGGGACTGTAGGATCAGACCACCCTCAGACCCACTGGTCTTGGCCCTTGAAAAGGAAAACAAGGCAAAGAGAGGGCAAATCAAACGTTGTTGTTCAGCATGTAGTATAGGACAACGGTGTATGAGATCAGACAAGGTTTATCATTCTGAAGAGCAAGAACAAGATACATTTGAGTAGATGAAAGCTCCTCCAAGGAGGAGAGAGGTTGAAGATGAAGAGGAAAGAGACTTCCCCAAAAAGGAGGAGGACTCAAGCTGAGAAGGCACATCCACTAGAATACACCCCCCCTCCGACAGTCCAGTTGCATCTAGAACTAGGAGGCAAGCAGTGTTACAAGCCCCTCTGCAAGAGACAGTGGGACCAGAAGGAGGGAGATTCATGATTAAAGTGCCATTTACCACTCTTGATTTAGAGGCATGGGAAAAGATTGCTAGGAATTATCGTATTGATCTGATGCTTACTGCCAAACGTCTACGATATGTTATCAAGCAACACAATCCAGATTAGGCTGACATCCAGTTACTACTGGATGCTTTCAGTGAAACGGAAAAACAGCTGATCTTAAAGACAGCAGGGACTTTGGCTGAAGACTACTGCAAGAGCAAACATGTAGATGTGAAAGAATATTTCCCCCTCCAAGACCCAGAATGAGATCCTAATACATCAGCAGAGGTAAAGAAATTAGCAGATTATCAAGAGTAGATTGCAACAGTGGTAGAAAGAGCTATTCCAATAAACATAAATTGGTCTGCCTTAAGCAGGGGCCTTCTGAGACTCCATCTGAGTTTCTAGAGCCTTTAAGAGATGCTATGTGTCATCATACATCATTAGATACAGGCTTTTTTTCATGATTTAATCTTAGTGCAATGATGAAGTTTGGGCACAGGTTGGACTTGATGATCTTAGAGTGACGCAGACATCTTTTCATTAAAATCCTTTCATTAGGATTTTTCCTGCTGAAGCTGAGAAGTTTCAGCAGCAAAGTGTAAACAGTGGTTATCTGCTGCTGTAGAATGCAACAGGTGGATCCGTGATTGGTCTCCTGTGGATGTTTGGATTTACTGACCACTCACGTCAGAGCTGGGTCTCACTTTCTGCTGAGACACAGAGCTTTGTTATTCATTCTTTTCTATTCTTAGCTTAGGTAGCCTGCTCAGAACTTTCCTTCTATTTCTTTTTAGTATAGTTATAATGTAGTATATATATCATAAAATAATAAATCAAGCCCTCTGAACATGAGGTCAACATTCTCGCCTCTCTCTTCATCCTGCAGCCCTTGTGACCACTGTCACAATTGGTGAACCCCGAGTGACTGAGGAGGACAAATTATCAATTGGTGACCCCTAGTCTAAAGAGCAAATCATCACTTGATGAGACCCCAGAGGAGCAATTGCTGCACTGGGTGAACCCCGAATGTGTGGCATTGATGGTTGCTTCAGAAGTGACCACAGAAGTGGATTCTAGCCAGGAGCTGAAGAACTGAAAATCCTGATTTGGACAGGGTTCACAGCAAGGCTGACCACAAAGAGAACCTTCTGAAAAGCCTCCAGGAAGATGTTCGGAAAGCGCAGCAGCACCATGCAGATGGCCAGAGCATGCTGGACTCTTTCAAAAGGTACTGTTGGTTTTTCCCTTCATGAAAATGCGGCCCTTCGTAGTTTGTGGCTGCTGATGTGGAGGACTTCTCCCATAGAGGATGAGGTTCCATTCTCCCCTTCAGAGGATAAACTTATTGCCCTCTGGCAAAAATGGGGTGAAGAGGACAGAATTCTCCTGTTGGAGACAGATTTCTATGAGTTTTTTCGATGAGTAAAGCTCTTTGGGTTCTTTTTGCATGTGCTGTATGCACTTGATGTGTTCATATGGGAGTGCATGGACTCCATTTTCCAATTCGTTTTGGACTGTGGGTTTGGATACCTCTGGATTTATCCAGCATTTAGAATGTTCTTTCCAGTCTTGAAGCGGAGAGCAGCTGTTTTTCCCAGGATTGCTAACTGCAACGGGCTCGCCCCATTTCCCCCGACTCCAGCAGGAGAAGAACCTTTGGAGGGGGACGATCTGCTGCTTCCCAGCCCCCCTGCATCCCGGCGGGGGGGTGAAGTTTCGCCTGGAGCCGAAAAAGTTTTTTTTACTGTGTCTTCGGAGCATGCTCAGATGGGGCCGTCTTTCTCCCCCCCTTCTAACTCTCTGGGGGCTGAAGAGTGGGTGGTGCCGCCCCGGCCAGCGCTGCGAGCACCGCCCCTGGCAGCCCTGCAGGCCCCGCCATGGCCGGTCTCCTGGACCCCGCCCCGCTCAGAGATGGGGGCGGCACCGGTCTCCGAGGCCCCCCCGCCTGCCGGGCCTGTGGGGCTGCCTCTCGGACCCACTCCACGGCCACCTCCCCAGGCGGTCCTGCCCACGGCTTCACCGGCTTCCACGCCTGCACCTGAGAGCTCAGAAACACTGCTCCCTGCGGCTGCGCCGCTGTTGTTAGGTGACAAAAACACGGCTGCTGCTTCCGGCTCAGTGGGGGACGCCCCCTCTCTGGCCTCGCCACCTCCGCAGTCGCCCCTAGAGCCAGGGGCAGGAGATGCTGCCGACCCAGTGCTGTGCCTGCTGCTGCTCCCGGAGCCAAGCGACACAGCAGCGGCGTGTTCACGCACACCGCCACCGCCACAAACCGAGCCAGTCCCTGTTCAGGATGATGCTGAAAACGTTGCCGAACCCGCGGGACCCTCGGAGCAGCCTGCGGCGGCTCCTGCGCCCAGAGTGATTTCCCCCCCAAGTTTTTCAGGCTGTCCCGGGGCTGCCCCTGCGGGGGGAGCTAGGACAGGGGAAGAGGGCGTTAGCCTCTCCTTCCGTGGAGGAGGCATGGCCCGACAGCTTGGGGCAGGGGCAGCCCAGCTGCCTGTTTTCAAAATCACCATTCTTGGCGGGTTGGGGGGGGGTGTTTGGTCGGGGATTGCCCCTTAGAGGTTGCCATCTCTGCCGCCCCTCTCGCGCCCCAGAGGCGAGGGACGGGTGGGTCCCAAGAGTTCTGCCCCTGCTCCTCAGCCCAGAGAGGGTGGTGCCGTGAGGCAGATGGGAGAAATACCTGTTGCATTTGCATTGCAGAGGCAGAGGGCACAGCGGGAAGCAATCATGGCTTGTTTGCTGTGGGGAAAAAACATCCCTAGACCCAAGATGGGATTTCTGGGGATGGCTTCTGTCTCCCTGCTGCTGGCATGCCTTGGTGATTTTGGGGAAAAGAAGCTTTTGGCCATCCGTGCTGCCATTGCATTGGCAGTGTGGTGCCAGGCTGTGACAATGCAGAGCCTGCCTGGCGGGTTGGGCCTGGGCTGTTGGGCTCGGGTCCCTGGTCCAGGGCCACCTCCCGGCCTCCTGCTGGGTTTGGGGGTTTTGTTTCCCCCTTCTGGTCCTGGCCCACCTTTCTGTGGGCCAGATCTGGGGTTTCTTGTCTGTCCACATGGGCCAGGGCCCCCCAGGGCCTTTCTCTGGCTGCTCTGCTGCTGCTTTTTCCTATCAAAAAAAAAAAAAAAAAAAAAAAAAAAAAAAAAAAAAAAGAAAAAAAATTAAATAAAAAGAGTTGAAATAGCTGGCAGCAGCTCTGAAGCATTGAAGGGCCAAAAATTAGCTTCAGCCCAAGTTGTTCAATAAAGGGCTGTGGCAAGATATTGTAGAAATTTTCTCGAAATATTTTGAATTTGTTTGATGACTGTCAATGGACTTTTGATAACTATTGATGGACTTTTCTGCAGCAAGCCTGTTTCAGGAGCAAAAAGGAGTCTCAGAGATGTCAAAGAGGAACATCTTCAGTCCATGGACTTTTCCTGAAACTCAGCTGCTTGGACTGGAATTTTCTTTGTGTTGTTTTTGCATTTTCTTATATTGTAAGATTGTTTTAGTGATTTGATAGAATTGTATGTTCTACAGGTGAAGAAATTCCCTGTTCATTCCACACCAGCACTTGATTGAGATTTGGATTGGCAACAGATAACCTGTCAAGTGTTTGTTCTTTCCTCTGCATGTGCCCAGCAGAGAAAATTACAAACACTTTTCTTTTTAATTTAACTAAATAAAAAAAGGGTAACATGTCGCAGACATGTTTTCATTAAAATCCTTTCGTTAGGATTTTTCCTGCTGAAGCTGAGAAGTTTCAGCAGCAAAGTGTAAACAATGGTTATCTGCTGCCTTGGAATGCAACAGGTGGATCCGTGACTGGTCTCCTGTAGATGTTCGGATTTAATGACCACTCACAGCAGAGCTGGCTCTCGCTCTCTGTCTGAGACACAGATCTTTGTTCATTCTTTTCTATTCTTAGCTTAGCTAGCCTTCTGAGAACTTTCCTTCTATTTCTTTTTAGTATAGTTATAATGTAGTATACATATCATAAAATAATAAATCAAGCCCTCTGAACATGAGGTCAACATTCTCGCCTCTCTCTTCATCCTGCAACCCTTGCGACCACTGTCACATTAGAGGTCCCTTCCAAGCTCATTATTCTGTGATTCTGTGATAATATACTAGAATAAAGCAATTAATTAGCCTTCTGATATCATGGAGTCAGATGCATCATTCTTCCCAGACGTCGGGCAAAAATATCACCGATATGGTGAGGATATACTTGAAGATCCAAGTTTATTAGAGAAACTAAAACACCGGAACTTATGAACCATTCACCCAACTGATACGAATGTCGTGGATCTTCCAACTGATCAATTTTTATCTTTCTGATTTTTGTCAGCTGATCCACCTTGTTGTTCCAATGAGTCTGTAAAGCTTGGTCATTTGCATGAGCTTTGACACATCCTATTTGGATTTGTTGAGACAGCCTGTAACAACAACCATTTCCAGTCTTCCTTCTGGAAAACCTCTTTTCCATTCCCTGTACTGGTTCTGCACAGCTTGGTTTTTGGTAGCAGCGGGGCCACAAAGATGGTTCCTGTGCAAAGCTGCTGGAAGCTTCCACCATGCCCAGAAGAGCCAGTCCCAGATGGCTCTGAAGATGGACATAATGCTGGCCAAAACTGGGTCAATGAATGAGGTTGGTAATGCCTCTGTGAGGACATATTTAAGAAGAAAATCAAAACAAAGTCCCACAGATTTTTCCTAGACCAAGAAGAGGAGGAGGTGAGAACATGTGAGGGAAAACAACATGGCAACACCAAGGTCAGTGGAGAAAAAGGGGGAGGAGGTGCTTCAGGCGCCGGAGCCAAGATTCCTCTGCAGGCCATGGTGAAGACCATGGTGAAGCTGGCTGTCGCCCTGCAGCCCATGGGTCCACGGGGGATGCAGAGATCCACCTGCAGCCTGTGGGGGAGGTGCCCACGCAGGAGCAGGTGGATACCTGAAGGAGGCTGTGATCCAGTGGAAGACCTGGTGGAGAGAGAGAGCCCCTGCTTCCAGGCTGGAGCAGCCTGTCCTTGGAGGACCGCACCCTGTGGAAAGAGAGATCCACGTCACAGCAGTTTTGGAAGGATTGGTATTAAAATCACTTTGTAACCTTCAACTTGAGCCTGGTTTGCCCTTGAAGTGTTTCTCCCAGTCCTTATCTCACTCATGAAGCATTTATTAATTTGTTTTTTCCCTCTCTGCTGCCCAGCTGTAGCAGGGAAGTGTGCGCGAGCGACTCTTGTGGGTGCCTGGCATTGGGCCAGTGTAAAACCACGACACTAACACTTCCCACTGACACAACCACTGTATGGCACCAGCCCACACTGCATAAGAATCAACATACACCATCGTCGCTTTCTCCTTTACGGCCAGCAACACAGCTTTCAACTCTCCCACTTGTGCACTTCCCATTCTTTCTTCTACTACTTCCACTCCTGTTTCAGTGTTAAGAGCTACTGCTCTGTACTTCCATTTACCATCAATGCATTTGGCTGAGGCATAATTTTGTAGGTTTTGTTGACCCATCAGTGACATCCATTTGATCTGTGACCCTGAGATATATGCACACCATTTGTGCATTGTCGGTCTTTGTGCAATTCTCTCTGTCCAAGCACTGTCTTTTTTAATGCTGGCTAACAGATTGAAAGGCCCTTGGGTTTTTCCATGCTGACGCTGTTGAATTGTTTCCACTTGTTTAAGAGCTCAGGTCAGAGATAATAATCCTTTTTTTTCCAAGTCACTGTTTCTCTTCTCAGTATCTTTTAATGCTGTGGAATCGAATCCTAATGGTTGTTTTGGTCCATGTGGGCCTTTCTGAAACGTAAGCGCCATGTTCAGCAAAACCCCCTTCAGCTCCTTCAGCTATCATGGGAACACTGGGATGAACTGGCCCAAGTGATTGATATGTTTTCAACTCTTCTATTGGTGCTTGCAAAGCCTATTTGTGACTGTCAAGCCATTCCCCGTTTTGGTTTTTCCTCATTAATGTCTACAAGGGTCTTGCTACTATAGAAAATCCAGGAACGTGATTTCTCCATGTCCAACAACAACAGATGAATGGGGATATGAGCATCATAAAGTCACCCCAGGACACTCCACTATCCCAAAGTACCCATGCTCTTCTGAAGTTCCCTTTTTGGTAGTGGGGGTAGATATACCATCTAATTTTGTAATGGTTTCATCTGGAATTACAGCTTGGCCTGCTACCCACCAGGTTCCCAGGAATTTCACCTCCTTAGAGGGACCTTGGCACCTAGCTAAAGGCAGCTAACATGCCTTTTATATCCAAAACTGTCATCCATTCATGTGCAGATGCCTGCAGTGTAGCAGTGAGGTTTGCAATATTTGGCACAGCTGCAGTGAGTTAGCATTAAGCCTTCGATGATCAACCGTTAAACACCAGCTCCTGTGTGCTTTTTTTTTTCTGTCCAAACAGGAGAATTTCAAACAGAAGGCATCCTATATATAATGCCTCTTTGTTCTAATTTTTAAATTACTTCAAAATGGATTTTGGCAGTGTGAAAAATGCCAATCACTTGCTTTTAAAATTTTAAAAGTTTAATAATAATAAAATGGTTATAAAATAGTAATATAATTAGGGTAATAAAATTTTGAACAATTGAGATTAGGACAATACGAGACAATAAAAAACAAAGGATTATGGAGAGTCCGGGTACCTCTTTCTGGGCAAAATAAACCCGAAAAAGGACACCTGTTAACAAAGGATTAACCCTTAAAAGCAATAGCCTGTTGCATATTCATACACCTCATACATGTTGCATACATTGCATTCAAACAAAGGATTCTGTCTGGTCAGTGTCAACTTTTTTCCTCTTAATCCTGACGGCATCTTCAGGGCTGAGCAAGGCGGGAAGAAGTTAGTTTCTTCTGATAAGGGACCAAGAAATTCTCTTTCTCTGAAAGATTTAGGTGTCCTGTGGGTGCTATCTGGTGCGAGTACCTCATTCCTCTCTTTAAAAAAATATCCCACATACATATTTTCTATTTTAACTACAAAAGTTACATTTTAACTACAAAACTACTTTTACCATAGTGTTAAAATGTTAGTACAGCACTACTAATCAATACAACATAATACATGTAGTAAATACCTGCATAGAGCCATATAATATGCACTTTTCAAAATAGGGAAAGCAAAAACTGCACACACAAGCAAAGCAAACCAAGGAATCAACTCACTGCTTCCCATAGACAGGCAGGTGTTCAGCCATCTCCGGGAGACCAGGGCCCCATCACATGTAACGGGGACTTGGGAAGACAAATGGCATCACTCCAAACATCCCCCCTTTCCTTCTTAATAGAAAAGGCATTGATACTCTGGAAGCACTATCCAGCAACAGATAAAAAAACCCATTCTGATGTTACCAACACTCTTTTGGTCCCAAACCCAGAACAACTGCACTTGCATTATACAAACTACTACAAAGAAATTTAACTGTGTCCCAGCCAAAACCAGTACACTAGTTTAAATAAATTAGTATATTTTCCATCTGCTATGCTTTAGAAAGAAACTGAGCTGAGCATGAAGAAGATCTCCCTATTCTCTCCTCCAAGGCATGAAATAACTTCATTAAGATTTCTTTTGGAAGAGATGACCTAGGAAATATTTTAAGCCAAAACAAGAATAAATGTAAGTCACCATGAGACAGCAGTCCTATCAAGAGTGTAGAAATTATTCAGAGATATAATCTGGGGTGAAAATGAATGTCAGAGTCAAAATCAATTTGATAAAATTTTGGTAGGTAAAGTTCAAATCCTTCCAAAATGGCCAAAGATATTTAGGTTAAAGAAGGAGTTAGTAAATTTGACTTGTGAAGAAAGCTATCTTCTACTCCATTGCTTAAAACTAAACACTATAACAACAAAACTAGCCAAAAGGATAATAGACAATTTCAGTAAATTACGCTATGGTTAATATTGGAATTCTACATTCTCAAGCACAAACTAAAAAACTCCCTCACTCCTAACCCTGTGCAATAATTAAGTCTGCTCATGACAGCATGTCATTCAGTGCTGCAAAAAGCAAGTGGAGAATTAGTAATAGTGAAGCTACACATGACAAAACTGAGCAAGTTTACAAGTGCAACTGAAATGCATGAATCTTTTGTACAATGGCTACTACTAGTTCAATGTCCTCTGATAGACTAACATTTTTTGTCATTATTCTTTAAAGTTGAGTGCTTTCTGAAGGATTCAATGCGCAAATACATGTAGTTATGTATGGGAGGTGGGGAACAGTGCAGTGCAGGATTCTTTCCAGATCTCAGTAAGAAATGTGAGCCAAGAAATAGCCTAATAAAATAGCTATTTTAATAAGTCAAAATAAAAAGAGGAACGTGGATAGCGAGTAAATCTTGAGACCCTTCAGATGTTTTCTTTCTTTCAACACTGCTTTCATGCAGCAACTGATAAACCCTGGATGTATTTTCCCACAGCATGCTGTGAAGGTTCTATCTGTGGAGACATTCCTCTGCCTTTATTTTGTGTAAAAAACAAAGCCTTGCATCTTCTGACAAGTTGGGATGTTATCTCCATGATAAGATCCACCAGGGCACAGGGCATTCCAGCAGATTCCCTTATAGCAGGTACTCATGCTAACCTACTGGCTTCTCAAGTCTCAAGTACAAGGCCTAATAGAGCAGACATGGCTAGCTCAAGACCACTAACTCTTTGAATATAATGTCTTCTGCAATACTTCTGTTGAGAGGAATGGTCTAAAAGCAGAAGACTATCGAGGAGGATTAACAATACCTCGAGTGACCTTGCAGCTGGGAATAACTCTCGATAAACCAGTGTGAACAGCAGGCCAGTGATCCTCTGGCATGGATCGAGTTTAACAGTGCCTGTGTCTCCGCTTGTGTGCCTTTGCTCAGGTGTTGCTTCAGGGATCCGTCGGTTAGCGAGGTAAGGGATATGAATTTACACTTTGTGTTTTAGCCTTGGGCTTGTGGTTGTTCCGATTGGCTGCCTGTGCCAACTCACACAGCTCCCAATGCACATATCTTGTATGTAACAAATTATTGTAATTTAAGAATAAAGAACTTCATCCTATTTCCAGTGACACCAAAAGGAAAATATCACTTAGAATGATTAGACCCACAGTGCAAAAACATTATTTCACAAATGAGAACTGACTTTACCCTTTCATGTGTGGTTTTCTGAAGACTACACTGTCTTTAGTTTATTACAAATGTTCAGCAGAATATGTTTATTAATAGCTAACTAGTATGATGAATCTACTCAATATCATTATTTACTGTATTATTTATTCTAAGACATGCTGTCGTTTTCTTCATAGATTGTACCTGCTTCTTGAGAATGGCCTTAAAAATTAGGAAAAAGTTCTTGTTATGTTAAGCCTGAAGGCTAAGGAAGCAGCTCTACCAAAATAAAAAAAAATACAAGGCCAATTTTAGGCCACTGTACACTGAGCCGTATATGATGTGCTGGGATACTGCCAAGGGAGGAGGTGCTCCAGGCACCATTTCTGTGGGCCATGTCTCTACATTACTCTTTCAAATTTATTTTCCCAAAGGCTAAAAGGAGGTTGTAAGGTGTACTGGGTCTGGCTGAGATGGAGTTCATTTTCCCCATAGCAGCCCTCACAGTGCTGTGCTTTGCATTGGGAGACAGGAAGGTGTTGATAACACACCAGTATTTTGGCTACTGCTGAGCAGTGCTGGCACAGCATCAGACCTGTCTCTCTAACATTCCGCATCCCCCCCCCCCCCCCCCCGCCCCATCAGTAGGCTGGAGGTAGGCAAGATCCTGTGAGGGGACAACAGTTAATGTTATTAACAGAGTTAAACAGCTTACATAAGGATGAGCAACGACTAGGGCATCTTCATTATAAAACTATTCACATCAATCTTGGGCAGGGAGAAGGAGGTGTATTCCTTCATCATCCCCAGAAGACAGCTCCCCCAGCATAACAAGGCCATCAGTGTATGGGCAAAGCACAGAGCAGCCTATGTTGGGCACTGTCATGATTTGATGCTGGCCCAATGCCAGGCACCCATGAGAGTCACTTACTCACCCGCTCCTGCAACAGCTGGGCAGAGGACAGAAAAAAAAATTAATGAAGGGTTCATAAGTTGAGATAAGGGCTGAGAAAAACACTTCGACAGCAGAAGAGGCTCGACTTAAGGTTTCAAAGTGAATGTATTACTAACAGAATCATAGAAGGGTAATGAGAAGTAAAAGAAGTCTTTAAAACACCTTATCTCCCCAGCCACTCCCTCCTTCCCACCAGCAGTGCAGGGAGACAGGACATGTGGGTTTTGGGTCAGTCCATAACCAAGATTTTTTCTGCTGCTCCAGGGGAGGAATCCTTCTCCTGTGAGACTGTAGGGTCCCTCCTACAGGAGACAGGTCTCTGTGAACTTCTCCAACGTGGGTCCACTCTCACGAGCAGCAGCCATACCATGCCTGCTGCAATGTGAGTCCCTCACACAGGCAAACAGTTCTCCAAAAACTGCAACATTGGTCTCTCTTTCCATGGGGTGCAGTCCACCAAGGACAGGCTGCTCCAGCCTGGAAGCAAGGGCCCTCTCTTTCCACCGGGTCTTCCACTGGATCACAGCCTCCTTCAGGTATCCACCTGCTCTGGCATGGGCACCTCCCCATGGGCAGATATCTGAATCCCCCGTGGACCCATGGGCTGCAGGGCGACAGCCAGCTTCACCATGGTCTTCACCATGGCCTGCAGAGGAATCTTGGCTCCGGCGCCTGAAGCACCTCCTCCCCCTTTTTCTCCACTGACCTTGGTGTTGCCATGTTGTTTTCCCTCACATGTTCTCACCTCCTACTCTTCTCGGTCTAGGAAAAAAACTGTGTAATTTTGTTTTGATTTTCCTCTTAAATATGCCATCAGAGAGGCATTACCGACCTCTCTCATTGGCCCAGGTTTGGCCAGCAGCATGTCCATCTTCAGAGCCATCCGGGATTGGCTCTTCTGGACATGGTGGAAGTTTCCAGCAGCTTTGCACAGGAACCATCTTTGTGGCCCCACTGCTACCAAAAACCAGGCTGTGTAAAAACAATGCATAACAATAACCTCAGAGCTTGAGCCATAGTCATGAGTCGCTGTATCTCAGGATTCTTACTCGTACAAGTGTATACTTGAGTGCAATTTCACTTTTCTTTTCTTTTGATCCTTTTGCCTTGACCTTATTAAAGCAGAATATTTTATACCAACTTTTAAGGGATATTCTGGGAGGCCTGGATTCCCTTCCCAGTCCAGACACCACTGGACTGGCTGGATATATTCCCATTGCCTCCTTTTAGGGCTGTTCCATGTTTCCGGTATTTGACATTCCCAAGTGTGGCAGCAGCTCTCTGGTCACAGAGAGCAACACATAACTTTCCCAAGCATCATCCTGGGAAAGGCTGTGAGAAGATCAGAGAAAAGAATGATAAACAATTCTTATCGTCACTTGCTGCACCTGTTGTTGTGAACATGTGGAATGTGTTATGGAGATTTGTTTACCAAAGGGAGGTTTCTTGCTTGGCCAATGGTGATGGTGTTTGGATTGAAGGACCAATTGGGTCCACCTGTATCATGACTGTCTGTAAGGGCAATGGATTTCTTAATAAGTATAGTATAATAAAGCAATTGATCAGCCTTCTGTGCATCATGGAGTCAATGCTAACTATTACCCGGCTGGGGGCCTGTGACGACACTCAAGGGATATTATTGCAGCCTATCGGCCAATAAATATTTCCAGTGGTTATTTCCAGATCTGGGTTTGAGATACTGCAACTCTCAACAGCACCATCCTTATGTGTCCATTGTAAGGAATATTCTCCTTCCATCCCCATTCAATCGGCATGGGTGCTATTTCCTTCCCATGTGTTCCCAAATTTTTGTCAAATTGCTGACTAAAGCTCCCCATGGAACTAGATTTTCTGCAGAGGTTGGTGTTGGCCAACAAGCTGTTATAGAGGTTGCACTCTTTAATCTGCCAAAATCTTGCACTAGTTTTAAGACCACATTTCCCTTCCCAGAGATTAACAACATTGTTTCTATTATTATTATAAATATGTAATTATTTATCATCATCATTGTCCTGGTTTAGGACAAATTTGGGAGAGAATCTCCAAAGGGGCCCCTCCAGAAAGCAAACCTACACGGTCCCTCCCCCCAACCGGTTCGGGAAGAATTCCTCGGAGAGAAGTGGAAAGAACCTGTTTATTTAACAGGCATAGCACCCCCCAGCACACAAAATGAACAATACCGGATGACACCACTCTGGAAAAAGATGACAAATTCAGAAAGTCTCTCTTGGGGATGGTCACTCTATTATCAATCCCTCCGGTGCTGGGGCAGCTGCTGCAAGCCACAGGGTGCAAACTCTCGGTGTTCCCAGGTCCCAGTCCGGAGCAGGTTCGAGTAGGTCCAAAAAAAGGAAAGGAGAAACAGTCCAGGAAGGAATTTGGACTGTTTAGCTAAACTAGCTAATGAGCAGAAGCAAGAGCAAGCAGAAGCAAAGCAGAAGCAAGAGCGAGAGCAAAGCGAAAAGCAAAAGCAAAAAAGCAAAAGCAGCACTATGTACTGCCCCGTCTCTGTGTCCCTCCAGCCATGGGGGAGCGGCTGATAAGAGACCAAAACAAATGTTTCACTCTTCAGAGCCAGTCTTAAAGGCACAGAACATAATATCCAGCATAAACAGCACACACGAATGGGGATACAAGCATCATAACGTCACCCTAGGACAATCATTTAGATCCAATAAATAATATCCCCCTAGAAAATCATATCGTAGACCAAAAGCAATAGGATTTATACAAAAAAGAACCCCTCCACAGTGCTAATTAATCTTGTTTTTGCTGTGTTTAATGTGTGGTTGCTGGTTTTACCCACGTGTGATGGATCCAGGGTTCAATTCCTTCCACCTTAAGTGCTGTGTAGCTTACCAGGAGGACTTGAAAGGGTCCTTTCCACTTTTCTTCCAAGGGTTCAGAGTTCCATGTCTTTACACATACGAAGTCCCCAGGTCAGTATGGGTGAATGGGTGCATTCTAAGCAACTGGTCCCAATAAGGTTCTAACCCATGGAGTCCAGCTAGAGTTTTTCCTAAAGAAATTAAGTGTAGATTCAAATCTGTTTCTCCCTTTGAATGTATTTCTCTGGGAATGGATAGTGTTTGATACAGGCATCCGTACAGCAATTCATAGGGCTCTACTTTATTTTTCTTTATTTTTTGACCTTGGCTGAATTTTGACTCACAAATGAACCAGAGAGAGGGCCTGTGGCCATTTTAAGCAAGTTTCTTGACACATTTTCCTAATTTGTCGTTTCAAAGTCTGATTCATCCTTTCCACTTTCCCACTTGACTGTGGTCACCAAGGTGTATGTAAGTGCCATTTTATACCTAGAGTTTTCCTCAGCTGTTGCACCACATCTGCTATAAAATGTGAGCCTCTATCTGAGGACATCCCAAGTGGTACCCTAAATCTCGGTATGATTTCTTTGAGCATGATTTTTACTACTTCCCTAGCTTTATTGGTGCGACAGGGAAAGGCTTCTGGCCATCTGGAAAAAAAATAAATCTACCAGTACCAAAAGATACCTATAACTATTTTTTCTGGGTAATTCAGAGAAATCGATTTGCCAGTAATCTCCAGGTGAATTTCCTTATTTAATTGTTCCAGGAGATGGCCTCTTCCTATATATGGGATTCTTTTTTAAACAAATTGGACATTTCACTAGGATTGATTTTGCTATTTCAGTCATTCCTACGCTGACTACAGAGCTTTGGAGACTAGATATCATGGACTCACTTCCCCGATGGGTTTTGTTGTGTTCTTTTTCCATTATTTTTCTCATTACAGAAGTTGGAACTATACCTGTTGGCTGTTACCCACCATCCTTCCTGATTCTTAGTGGCTTTTAATGTGCTTGCTAAGCACTGATCCACACTGTCATTAGGCTTAAATTCAGATATGTCAATTTGTGGTACTAAGGCTAGGATGCCTTTTTCAGCTACTCCTCGAGCTGCTTTGCCTGCCAATTGGTTTCCCACTATAACATTCATTTGCCCAGGTTGATGTGCTTTGCAATGCACCACTGCCACCTCCTTTGATTTTTGAATTTCTTCCAGAAGTTGTAAAATTTATTCTTTGTGTTTAATAGCTGATCCTTGAGCTGATAGCAGTCCCCTTTCCTTCCATATAGCTCCACGAGCATGAATTAGACCAAATGCATACCTACAATGAATCCAAATATTCACCCTTTTGCCCGCTGCCGAATTCAATGCTCGTTTTAGTGCTATTATTTCTGCCTTTTGTGCTGATGTGTTAATTGGTGAAGATCAAGCTTCCAGTATTTCAGTAGTGGTTACTACTGCATATCCTGCCATCCATTTTCCATCCTTCACGACGTTGCTTCCATGTGCGAATAATTCTAAATCAGGATTGTCTATTGGATCATCTTGCAAATCAGTTCTGCTGGAATATAACTGTTTGATAGTTTGGAGACAATCATGTGCCAGGGCTCCCTCATCCACTGCCTTTGGATCAAGGAACACAACTGGATTTGTGGCTGCTGTCTTCTTCAGTTCTACATCATCCTGTTCCAAAAGCACAATTTGGTATTTGAGCATCCTGCTGGGGGATATCCAATGTCCCCCCTTTTGCTCTAATATGGATATCACCATATGAGGGACAAAAACAGTTATGTGCTGTCCAGTCGTGAGCTTCCTGGCCTCTTGGATCAGTAGAACAGTTGCAGCAACCACTCACAAGCATCCTGGCCATCCTTTGCTCACATTGTCCAGCTGTTTGGAGAAATAGCCCACAGATCTCCTCCAGGTTCCCAGCTTCTGTGTCAGGACCCCCAGTGTTACAACGCAGAGTGACACAGAGTCCCCAGGCTGGTGCAAGTGAGAGCCATTTATTGCAAAAAACGAGCCTTTTCAAGCAGTTAGGCTGCTATCAGTACATTCTATTTAAGCACAACAAATGTAATTCAGCCAACCACTATAAACCACAATGTGAACATGTAATGATTATATAACTTGCTTTTCTACCTCTAATTCAGCTGACTCACTTTCCTGTAGTCCTTTTCTACTTAGCCAAAGTAACAGGCCTGAGCCATGATTTTACAAGGGTAACAAGGCCCTTATTTTGTAAGGTTTTTTTACATCTCTCCCATTTTTTGTTTTTTATGTGAAGGGTTCATGTACCCTGTTGCCAAAACAGTCTACCTGTAAGGCTGTTTTCTTATTAAGACTGTTACTGGTCATCTGCTAGACACAGGATAAGATACATTAAATACAGATCACAATCAATAAAAACCCTTCAAAACCAACCATGCCACTGACAACGAGACCTGCAGCATAGGAAAACAAAAAGATAGTGTCAAATGTCCCCAGGAAGTGGAAGTAAATGGCTATTGCTCCAGAGTTCATATGGCTGGAGCTCAGGGGCTGTTCTGTTTAGGTGGGAGGGAGTCCATTATCTGGAAATGCTGACTTCAACATTACTGAATGTCTTTCTGGATGCATGGAACAGGCAATAACGGAAGAAGGTCAGCAGGAACACAATAACACGATGGTGAGTGCTCTGTTGGCTGGCTGCTTCCATAAGCCTCCTGACACAGCCATGTTCCTGGCAGCCCTACCCCTGCTCCTGCCTTCGCCATGAAGGCTGGATGATGATTAGGTCATTTTTCTTCTCACTGGGCCTTGTCTCCTCAGAGGGGATCGATGTTTGTCCAGATGAGCAGATAACCACTTTAGACCTATTGGTGATAAAACAAGTGCATACCTTCTCTCCTAGGTTAGTAAATCAGCTAGGCCTTGCCATTTCACACCCAGTTGTGAATCTTTACGTAAAAACTTTTGGAAATTGGTTCCACATATGCAAATCTTCAGAGCAGTATTGCTCTGCTGGGGATCAAAATTTATTATCTGCTTTCAGAAATTCTAGTGTAAAATATTGCATACTCTAAATGTTCCCAAGGAGCCACATTCCCCCTTCTTTGTTTTTTTGACAACATGTGCATCTCTCACTATGAACATGAAGGCAATGTAAAAGTAAGACAAAACGTGTGGTAAACTAATAAACTCACACTGAGCAGAAATAAGCAAGGTAATACACATAATCAGTAGCACATGAGAGAAAGGATAGTGACTTAAAACGATACATCATCATTTGCCTAAATACTGTACAATCACCCAGAGTCTGCAATAGCTGGCAAGCCCTGTTTCACAATGAGGACCTGGAGAACCACTCCTGGGAAAGGTTTCCAAGTTTACCTCAAAATAAGGTCCAGCTTTTTAAAGCCCAAATCAGCAAGTCAAAGTGACCTGTTTACATTTTTAGTGCAGAAACTCCTGAGTTTGTTGGCATACATCTGATCAGCTAGGGCCAGGGCTTGGCCAGAGCCAAGGCCTTAACTGGAGGGGTGTCCCTAACATATCCTACAAACAAACCTCTAATAATAGCAGTTGGGACAGTTTTTTTAAAATTATACATGTCCAGAAGATAGCTACATAACAGTATATAAATGTTTGTAAAGCAGCCAGCTTTGTCATTTATCTTTAACTAAGTATTCAATGGTACCATGAACAAACTGCAAACAACCAAGGGAATGCATATGTGTAAGTATATATGTAACCTCAAATAATATCTTATGGATAATGTCTGTTAGAAAAAGTCTGTGAATTCATGCTATGACATTAACAACATATTCAGAATCATTACACACAGCAACAGTAACTGTCCTAAGAAGTCGAGATATTTTTCCACACATCCTTGCATATATGACATCAAAGCAAAATAAAAGTAAGAAAGAAAGCACTAAACAGCTTACAATGAATAACAACCAAAATTTGGAATTGTGACTCATTCCTCTGTGCTACCTATGGAAGATAAAATAGCAAAGATTGGTATGAATAATTATATTGATTGACCAATGTAGAATAGTTATACCCATATAATCTTCAATGAAATTAAGGATCTAATAAACCGCATCTTCACATATTTTCACACAACTTATTATTTTATATTCTTAAACAGTTGCTTACCAATTCTTCATCATAATGGTTTCAGTCGCTTCCATCTTATCTCTATAACAAAAGAACTTTCTCTTGTAATTTAAATGAGCATATTTCAACAGAACTTCACTCAAACTTGACATCACTTAAATGTAACAGAAATACACCTAACAGAACTTAAATTTAACATTACTGAAACTGAACAAAAATTGATCTTAATGGAACGTAACAGAACTTAAAATAACAGAACTTCAACCTAACAAAACTTGATTTTAACAACAGTTAAACTTTACAGAACTTAAAATTGACATCATTTAAATTTAGCAAAACTAAAGTCAGAGTTGAGAGTGTTCCTTTAAAAGTTTCAGCTACAACAGAATTTAACTCATTTTGACTCCGTTGTTACAAGAAAGCTATCAGAAATTAGTCATACAACAGTTAAACATCAATGAACAACATGCGAGCAAACAACTGATTCGTAACTGAAATATCAGCAACATGGATTTACTGGAAAGATTGTAAAGGTGTGGCAAATATGTTGTGATTTTATGTAATTTAGTTTTAAGAATAGCTCATGGTAACTGCAAACATAATTGAAAATACCCATTCATAGCCAGGACTTTTCTGGTGTAAGTGTGCCAGGGTTTTTTAAAGCGCAGCTATACTGAGAAAAATTATAACGGTGTATATCTTGGCAAATTGCACTTCAAACCTGCTCAGTTAGCAGATGGTAAGACAGCTTTTCAAGATTGCCTATGCAATAGATTTGAGCTTGGACCATTAAAAGCAATGGGATATAAATATTTAAGGACAAAACATTAAGGACCTAGTTATATACTACTGCCATGAGTTTTGTACATGTAACTTGGTTAGGTCAGTGGGTGTGCAAGACTGACACTTGTATATAAACAGCAACAAAGTCATGGTTTCAGATGATTCTAAAGGAGTGAGCTACTGTTTACTGCACTTGTGGTCCATCAGTGTACTTAAACTGTTTTGATGTCAAGTCCAATTTCAATTTATACATGGCAAGGAAGAATAACTACACTTGAATCACTAAATAGCTGTACCTATCCAAAATGCTGTCACATGTGCCTTCGTGGTGAAAGGTTCACATTAAAATTACCTTGTTAAAGCTGGGGGGTAAAAAGCAAGCAAACAGGCACAGCCAGCACAATTCTGCTTGCCTTTACAGTGGAGAGTCATTGATGCCTTGAGACACTGACCTAGAACAGAGACTAGACAGAGTCAAAAGAATAAAGTAGATATTTATCAAAAGGCCTTAAAAGGATACATCATGGGCAGTACAAGAGCCTGGCCAGGGCAACACCCAAGATGGTCACAAGATGGATGATGGTCACAAGTTTTCACACTTTTATATGTTTTGGTCCATTTACATATTGGGGTTAATTGCCCAGTCACAGCTACAGGTTATGAAGTTCCATCCTCTTGGCTGCTTTCTTCAATTCACTGTTGTTTATGCTTTTTGGGCCTGAGGATATAACAGTTGTCCTTGGTTCTCAAGCTGGAAAAATATTGTTTTGTCTAACTACCCTGTAAAGAGAACTTACTAACACTTAATATAAAGTTCAGAGTTACACACTAAAGCAGTACAAAATCTGTCAGCTAAAACTTAAGGCATCATCGTGAGCTAATTATATTTAATTCTCGAATATCTGCTGCAGATAAAGCTCAAGGTTTGCCTTCAAGTGAGCAAAAGAATGCCTGATTATGATTTATATAGGAAGAATGGTTTACTTACATCTGGAAGTCCCAAAGCTGGAGCTGACATAAGGGCACTTTTTAACTGGTGAAAGGCCTATGTGGCCTCCTTTGTCCACTGGAAATCTCTATTTCCATTGGCAATAGGAGCATATAGGGGTCCTATGAGCAGCCCATAATTATAAAGCCACAGCCAGCACCACCCTGCCATGCCCAAGAAGGTTCGGAGTTTCTTTATTGTCTGGGGTTTTGGGGTTTGGCATATGGCTTCCTTGCGAGCCTGCCCTAAAGTCTGTTGTCCAGCACTAACCTCATACGACGGGTAGATTACCTTCTGTTTCGCTCTCTGTGCCTTTTTCTTTGATACTCTGTACCACTGGAGTCCTAGGAAGTTTAAAAGGCTTACCATCCAGGCCACACACACCTCTCTCGTCTGAGTGGCTACTAGAAGATCATTCACGTATTGCAACAGCCTTCCTTCTTCTGGTGGAGCCTCCCAGGACTCTAGGTCTTTTGCAAGTTGTTCCCCAAACAGAGTGGGAGAGTTTTTTAAGTCTTGAGGCAACATGGCCTATGTGAGCTGGGTTTTACACCTGCTTTTAGGGCTTTCCCATTCAAATGCAAACTTTTTCTGGCTGCCTTCATGGATAGGGAGGCAAAAGAAGGCATCTTTCAGATCTAAAATGGTAAACCGGGTTAGCTCAGGTGTTAAGCAAGTTAATAAAGTATATGGATTTGCCACCACGGGATATAAATCTTCTGTTAGCCTATTGACAGACGTCAAATCCTGCACTATCCGATATGACTCATCAGGTTTCTGAACACGTAAGATGGGAGTATTGAAATCAGATTGGCATTCCTTCAACAATCCTAACTGCAGAAAATTCTCAATTATTGGGCTAATTTCTTCCCTGTCTTCCTTTTTCAGGGGATACTGTTTAATTCTCACTGGTTGTATCCCTACCTTAAGTTTGATTATTATGGGAGATACATTTTTCGCTCTCCCTGGTATATCGGAGAACCATACCCCAGGAGACACTTGACTTAATATCTCTTCATTAATTTCCTCTTTAGGTTCAATGATCATTAATATTAAACTTCATACCTCTATGTACTTTTGATCATTTACCTCCAGAGTAACTTCCCCATTTTTAAATGTAATTGTTGCTTGTAACTGCTCCAATAGGTCCCTCCCTAAAAGTGCCTTTGGCAAATTGGGCATGCACAGAAACTTGCGAATACCCCATTGTTTCCCAAGTCTATACTTTAAAGGTTTGCAAAAATATGCCTTCTCAGATTGGCCAGTTGCTCCCCGCACTACAATATAATCATTCCCCTCAGGTACTAAAGCTTTGTTTAAAACTGAATATGTGACCCCTGTATACACTAAAAATTCCACCTTATTCTCCTCTTCCCCCAGTCTCATTGTTATAACCAGTGGATCCGCTGGGGTGGAATCCCCCAGTCTTCAGTTGTCTTTCTCATGTGCGACCACCTGTCGGTCACCTAATGTCCACTCTGGGCATTGGTTTTTCCAGTGATCAGTTCTAAAAATTGAACACTGGTCTCTGCCCAACTGAGGTGGACCTTGTCTGGGTGGTCCCTGCTTGTGTTTCCCTTGCCTTTCCTCCTGTACCACTGCCACCAACTTCTTCATTCCCTGTTTATATCCTTCTTCCTGGTTACTAAATACTCACCATGCCTCCTCTAGCAAGACTTCAAGGTTTCTCCCTTCCAGCCCCTGTATTTTTTGAAGTTTATGCCTAATATCCCCAGCAGACTGTCCTAAAAATGAATTAACTAACTGATTCATCCCTATCTCAGACCCCAGATCCAATGATGTATGGCGAAGCATAGCATCCCTTAAACACTCTAGAAACTCAGATAGAGTCTCAGAAGGACCCTGCTTAATGTAATATAGGGCAGACCAATTTATGGTCTTTGGAATAGCTCTTTCCACTCCCGTTGCTATCCACTCTTGATAATCTGCTAGTTTCTTTAATTCTGCTGATCTCTTTGGATCCCATTTTAGGTCTTGGAGGGGGAAAAATTCTTTTACATCTAACCATTGACTCTCGCAGTGATCCTCTGCCAAAGTCCCTGTTGTCTTTAAGATCAACTGCTTTTCTGTTTCAGTGAAAGCATCCAGTAGTAACTGGATGTCCCCCCAATCTGGGTTGTGTTGCTTGATAACATATTTTAGATGCTTGGCAGTAAGTATCAGATCGATGCGATAATTTCTAGCAATCCTTTCCCATGCTTCTAAATTAACAGTGGAAAATGGTACTTTAATCATTAATTTCCCTCCTTCTGGTCCCACTGTCTCTCACAGAGGGGGCCTGCAACACTGCTTGCCTCCTGGTTCTGGACGAAACTGGACTGCCAGAAGGGGGATGGGTGTGAGTGGATGTGCCTTCTGAGCCTGCATCCTCCTCTTTTAGGAGAGTCCTTCCCTCTTTTGGGAAAGTCCTCATCTTCATCTTCCTCTCCCCTAAGAGGAACTTTCAACAAATCTAATGTATCTTGTTCTTGAGCTACAGCATGATAAATCTTGTCTGATTTCGTACATCGCTGTCCTATACTGCATGCTAAACAACATCACTTAATTTGCCCTCTCTTTGCTTTTTTTTCCCTTTTAAGGGCTAACACCAGTGGGTCAGAGGGAGTTCTGAGCCCACAGTCCCTCTGCCATTCCAGGTGATTTTGTAAGACGAAAAACATATCAGCATATGAGACCTCATCCCACTTCCCACCTTAAACACAGCATTAACTGTAATGTGTTATAATCTAAAGTTCCAGCAGGTGGCCACTTTGCTCCATCTTCTAACTTATATAATGGCCACCACCGTGTGGAATATCAGATTAAGTCCTTTTTATTTTCAGAGCCCCCTCTGCTGATGACTTCCTTCCAGCGGGCCAAAATATACTCCAAGGGGCTAGCTCGGGGAACTTCTTTGCTCTTGTTAGTTCCCAGTATCTCCTTCTTCTTGTCCTATCTCGCTTCCACCCAAACCTCTCTTCACAAAGCCTCACAGTCCTTTCCCAGTTTTCCTCCCACACACACCAGGCCTCAGATACCAGATGTGATTTTCCACACACAAGCTTTAAAATCTGAGCTTCAAAATCAGCTTGATTAGGAAACCTCCATCCACACAGGGCATATGCCCTGCTGCCTACTAGAACAACAATACTAATGCCTCCCGCAGACTCAGCACTGCAATAGTACCCACGCAGAGTGCCAGCCTCATGATGTGCCAAAGGTTCCTGAGAATTGCCCACAGAGGCAGGCTATTTTGTTTATCCCTTCGGGGATTTCTAAATCCTCTACGGTGGGTTGTTCCCAGTCCAGACTTACTATAGTACCAGCCAAAGTCCAATAAAGCCCCTCTAAATAAACTCATTAATCTCTATCTATCCAATAATTCACAGGATTCACAAACTCCCAGGGATCAAGCCCAAACCACTGGGGCAGAGGAACTCCCTCAGTTTGTCTAGCCATGATTGAAAGTACAAATCACCACACCTAAACAAAATACATGTCCTCACCCACACTTCACTTTCTCCACTTCTCCCCAGCCACCTCCCCGGGGCCCGCTCAGCCACCTCAGACCCAGGTAGAACTCTCCCCCCCCCCCCCCATGGGTACACTCACTCACTCACTCACTCACTCACTCACTCACTCACTCACTCCCCCTTTCATATAACCAAGCCCACCAAGCCACTCACTCAGACAATTACAAACCTTACAAACCACACTAACAATGTCCGGACACCACAAGTACACAATAGTAGCAATAAGGTCCAGGTTCACTTGGCCCATCCCCAGAGCCACTAGCGGTCGCTTGATCGAACAGTGAACCCCTCCCCAGTCGCCCTATCTACCGAGGGACCCCTCCGCTGCCAGTCGCACTCTGCCGATGGCTGCTTGCAAAACCTCAAACTTTTACTCACTCAGGGACGAGGCCGCATGCACCCATATGTCTCTGAGTGGATTATCCTTTCCCCCCCAGGGTCCTTCTAAGTATACATACCATTTTATCTGCATACCAACAGGTTGTTGTCTGTCTCCGCAGGGGGCGAACCGATACACGGAGCTCTTCCAGGGAAGATCCTGGGCCCTGCCTAGGAGGTCCGCAGGTCTGCCCCCCCCAATCCCACCCCTCCACTCCTGCGGGGACAGAGACGGTCTCCTGCCTGGCTTTGCTGCAAATGATTTGGGGAAAAAACTCCACAACTTGTAAAAGTTGCAAAGTCATTATGATTTATTTCAGCGCTGGACGCATGCTCCCCAAGGACATGTGCACCCCCGAAAATTCCCAAGTCTATTTTATCCCCTAACTTGTTGCATATGCATAAAAGACATATGCATATGTATTAAAATGTCTTATCAATTAACCCAGATTCAGTTTTACTGTCTACTTCAGCCCCAAGGTTTGGCGGGGGGGGGGAGGGGGGGGCTCTCCTTATCTATCTTCAGCTTGGATGCTTGCATTCCTTTCTAAGTTACCTTGAATCTCCTTTGTTCTCTCTGCAGGCATTTTGCAGCACACAAGTTCACAAGTTAACAGACTAAACAAGTTTAAACAGCAGACTTCAGTTAAATCCAGAATTGGTTTCTACCCCAAGTCAAATTTCCAACCCCCTGTCTCATTATCCAACAACATACCTAACATCATGGGAGATCCAGGCTAGAATTAAGGAGGAAGTTTTTCACAGAAAGAGTGGTCAAATACTGGAATCATCTACCCAGGGAGGTGGTGAAGTCACCATCCCTCGATGTGTTTAAAAAAAGACTGGATGTGGCACTTGGTGCCATGATCTAGTTGAGGTGTTAGAACATGGGTTGGACTCAATGATCTTAAAGGTCTCTTCCAACCCAGAAATTCTGTGATTCTGTGATTCTGTGATATACAGCTGATGGAAAAGTAAAAGGCAGCTGTGAGGAGCAAATTCTCACAGCCTGTTTCTGTAAACGACAAAGTTCTCAGGCACATTTCTGTAAACAGCAGAGTTCTCAGGCTGTTTTTTCATAACAGGTAAACATTCTGTCCTTGGCTGGTATGGGAAAGCAAAAGTTGACAAACATGGAGGCCTTGAGAACTTTCATAACAGGGTGAGAAAATAAATCTTGGTTTCAATAACAAACCACAGGTATTGAAAACAAAAGGAGGGGTTAATGTTTAATCTGTAACCTATGATGAGCTCGGCTTTTGCAATATGTATGAACTTAATTAACACTGTTATAAAATGTGCCTGGTGGATCAATAAATTGGAGTTTGATGCTGATCAGAGGATGGGTCGTCTCCCTTCGCTTTCTACATTAAACAAACTGTTACATAGAAGTAGGTTAAAAACTTTACAAAAGATATATAAAGCACAAAAGTTGAGAAGTTCTCAGGCCTTTCACAGATTACTATTTTACCTCTATATGTTTAATTTCAAAAGTTTAAAAAATTAAACAGTAATACTTTATCTGTAGAACATAATTTTAAGCATAACACCATCACTTGCACATATGAAGTACTACATTTGCTGCCATCGGGTTTCACATTGATCCTGCTCTTCTGCCAACTCACTGAACATAAGGACACAAAAGCCAGATTTCATCATATTATCTCACTCAGAATCATAGAACTGCCAAGGCTGGAAGAGACCTTTAAGATCATCCAGTTCAATTGTTGACAACCCAGCACTGCCACTGTAACCCCTAAAGCACTAAACCACATCACCCAGTGCCAAATCATGCCTCTTAAACACCTCCGGGGATGGTGACTAACAGCTCCCTGAGCAATCTATTACAATGCCTGGCCACCCAAACAATGGAAAACATTTTCCTTATATCTAATCTGAATGTCCTCTGTCTCAGCTGAAGGCCATTTCCTCCGGTCCTCTCAGTGCACGCACAGTAGAAAAGACCTGCCCCCATCTCACTACAACTTGTCAGGGAGTTGTAGAGAGTGATGAGGTCCTCCTTCAGCCTCCTCTTCTCAAGACTAAACAACCTCAGCTGCCTCAGCAGTTCCTCATAAGACATGTTTTCTAGAACTTTCAGGAGCCTTTTTGCCCTTCCCTGGACATATTCTAGCATTTCAATGACCTTTTTTTAAGTGAGGGGCCCAAAACTGAACACAGTACTTGAGGTGTGGCCTCACCAGTGCTGAGTACAGGGAGATTGTGGCATCCCATGAATTCCCCCCCTTGGTCAATCCCCAAGCCCTCAGCCCTGGAAAGATTAACTACTTACCATAGAGTCATCCCTCCCAAAGGGAAAAACAGTCTCCCCCATGGACTTGGTGTCACAGCTTCCCCTGATTTCTCCCTCCCCTGTCACTGGCTTGGCATCCCTGGTGGCCAGGCCCCTCTGCCCACCCCTTAGCTCCACCCCTCCACCCCTTCCCTATATAAGCTGCCTGCTCCCCGTGGTTCTCTCTCTGGGTTTGTCCTTCGGTGACAGTGTTACTCTGCTGGAATAAAACCTTGCAAAGGAGCTTTTCTTGACTCTATCACTGAGCCAGTTGTGGTGTTGAGTGGAGGTTTGACTGCATTGCCTGAATGTTAACTCAGCTTGCCTTTCAACAGGAAAGGCTTGCTGGGGACAGGGGATAGGCAGCAGCGCCTACCACTTTAACACCCACATTTTTAGGAGATGATCACTTCCCTTGTCCTGCTGGCCACACTATTCGTGATACAGGCCAAGATGCCATTGTCCTTCTTGGCTACCTGGACGCACTACTTCCCATGTTCAACTGGCCTTCAACCAGCACCCTCAAGTCCCTTTCTTCTGAACAGCTCTCAAGACACTCTTCACCCATCCTATAGCACTGCATGGGGTCACTGCAACCCAAATGCAGGATGCAGAATTTCACCTTATTGAATCTTGTGCAGTCATTAGCCCATTGATCCAGTTTTCCCAGATTCCTCTGCAGAGCTTTCCTGCCCTCAAACAGATCAACACTCCCACCCAATTTAGTGTCATCTGCAAATTTGATGAGGGTGCATTAAATCCCCATGTCCAGAGCATCACTTCAAGATCTTTATCACCAGCTGAAAAAAAGCTGACAGTTTTTCATATTACGTTTTGATAAGGACAGTAGAACAGAACAGCATAGCTTTAGAGAAGTAGATAAAGGATGTAACTTAGAAGTCATGCAAAAGGCAAGCAGGATCACAGCTGAGCTCTACAAGACTGACTAAGCAGAAGTTATGCAAAACAATGATATTGCGTTTAGTCAAAAGTGGGGGTTGAGGAACAGCCACCTAAAAAGGACACTGGATGTTGAAGACCACCAAAGAAGACCCCAAAGAATGATATAAAGACTTCTGATAAGGGGTAGAACTATGTAAAATAAAGTAATATATATACATCAAGTAAGCAAGGATAACTAATTGTGGGATTCACATTCTCTGAACCTGAGAGAAGCAGTGAGAGAAGCAGAGAACAGAATGATCAAAACAATTCTTATCTCATTTGCTGCTCCTGTGTTTGTTCACAAGCAGAATGCATTACGGAAGATTGTTTACCTGAAGGGATTTGGTAATTGGATTCTGGTGTAAGTATTTTGTTTTCTTGACCAATCTCTGCAAGCTGTGTCCTGATGGTTGGTCAGGAGACAGTCATGAGATTTTGTTGAGTTCTTGTTCAGTTTCAGTTTGCATGCAGTGTAATATAGCATAGAATAATATAGTATAATAAAGTAATTAATTAGCATTCTGATATCATGGAGTCCTGTTCATGATTCTTCACAGACGATGGGGTCACCCTGCTTTTACAATAACTAATGAATATGTAATCAGTGTGTATGATAGAAACTCTATTTACCCAATTCTTGGGGCACTCAATTACAGGAAGGATCCTCTGAGTGACCAGTGCACTGCAATAAAGAATGCCTGCTTTCTAATACTCAAAACTATGTTAGAAAGTTTCTATCTGACTGATATTGGTATCAGTTTCAATTGGATGGCTGCTCTCCAGGACTGCAGCAATAAAAAAAGCAAAAGATAAAACAATTTGGATCATCTGCAAGTGTGGCAGGAGGTCGACCACACCCACCCTCTATAGTTAGTGTATAAAGATATAACCTGGGCTGAAATGCTCAGCAAGGGGTCATCTCTGGGCAAAAGGACTCAGGCCTCAGCTAAGAATCAACATCTTAGTCTGGAGAACAGATGTGGGAAGAGATAAAGGAAATATTCTTGACTAAGAAACAATGTTTTACGAACTATAAAAGACATGAATTATCACAGAGGCAGAAGCCTCTTAATCACACCCTGAAAGTGTGGGAGACCTCTCCCCAGAGTTTGAATGCAAATTCTGTGGTTACTTCCCTGGGGATTGAGGGGAAGGATCTTCATATGTGCTATAATAAAACCTCTATTCTGGCCTTATTATCAAGCAGTGCAAGATAGCCCGGGAGCCCTGTTGTCAGGGAAACAGGGTGCCCGAAAGCTAGGCTGGCTCCAGGCTGATGCAGCGGGCTACCCTCTAGCAAGCTTGGTGATTATCAGCTCTTAAGTGATTGCAAGCTCTCTTAGGATATCAGCTCTTTGATTGCTAGGTAGATAGCCCTTGACTGAGGCTGCAGCAGACGGTCGAGAGAGGAGAAGGGAGCGCCTTGGGGATCCACAGCCATGTTTATTTCATGGGGAGGCCATGAAGGTTCCAAGGACAGCTCTTCTTCTGTCGAATGGGCTAAAGTATGCCCGTTTTATAGGGTTAGGGGGAATCCAAACTTGACCAATGGTAAGGGTTTGAGTATAGCGGCCTATAGGGTTACAGAGATAAGCTTTGGGGCGGGGGTCAGAGAGACAGGAACTTATTCTGCTGTCTCAGCATTTCCTATTGTTCAGTTCTCCATGGAGCTTTACCTAGGTCCATGGGGTTTACTACAACTCCACTTTCTGTTTTTAGAAAAAAGGCGCTTGCTATAGTTCTTTTGAAACAGTGAACAAGGCATGAGAACATAGCTAACACAATAACAACTACAAGGAGATTCAACAATATTCCCTTAACCAAAGATGAAGCCCATCCTGTTACTCCCCATTGCCCGAAAAGTTCATTGACCCAGTCTGGGATTCTTTCTACTTTCAAGTCCTTCACGAGATCTCTCAGTTTCTGGATGTTCGCATGGATGGATTCCGAGCATGAAGAGAGGTTCAAGCAGCACATTCCTTGGAAGTCTTCATAGCCGTGTCCATGGGCAAGCAACAGGAAGTCAATTGCTGCTTGATTTTGGAGCGAAGGGTGTCTTGTGGTTTCTTCTTCCTTTAAGAGACCACTTAAGGCTGCTGATGTAGCATTAGCTTGTTTACTGAGCCAGCACCCAAGGTGATTGATTTCACCAAGGGCTTTAGCTGCAGCTACCCAGGGTAAGAACAGGGAGACAGCAATCTTTTTTGGTTTCTTCCAATCGTACAATTTGGGATCACAATTTTCATCAAATTCCGTGTAGGACATTTTGGCGTTTTGATTCGCTTTCTTTTTTCCAATTACATAACAGGGTGATGTTTGGAGTAAGGGTAGAAAGTTTTTCAAGTGTACAGGGACCTCCCTGGAGTTGGGAGGGGATCTCTGCCCATACTCTGTCACCACAGATGAGAAACATTCCCTTGGGTAATACTTTGGGGTGGAGAGAGGACACAGAGATCACACGAGCTGCGTAATTGCACCAATTGTGAGAGTTATAGGCTTTGTTAATTGGTGATCTGTCCTTTCAATATGTGTTTTTGTTCTGGTCAAATTCTGGCCAATTGTTTTTTGGATGTCTAAAGTAAAATTTGACAAAATATGTGGCCTTGGAGGACCCCAACAGATCTAATTCTTGGGGTTCCTCTTGAGCATCAGGCAGAATTTTTGTCCACTTGTCCCAAGTATCAGCCACATTGGGTCTCTTACCTGTGGTGCAGAGGAGCTCTGAGTTATAGACGGGCCAATCATCTGCTACAAAGGGAATTCCTACTAGACATGTGGAAAGTGGGTTATCAGTGCTTCCCATGGACAAGCACATGTTGTCCTGTTTTAGTGTTTTTGCTAAGGTTACCCAAACATTATGGCTAGGCTGTGGGCTAATCCAGCCAAAGGGTGAAGAACATCCAGACGGCAGTGAGGACAGCACCAACGGAGATATTTTTCATCTTTGGACAGGAATAGGGCTTCTGATAGGGAATATAAGCACAATTTGTTATCTTTATGATGAGAGGGTTTTCTCCCTTGTTCTTTTCTCTGTTTCCCTCCTTCCCCCCCCGTTTTTCTTTTAATTTCTAAGCTATACTAAGGGAGGAGGAGTGGGTAGACAGTTAAGGGGTTTTAAAAGGTTAGGAAGAGGGAATAATAGGGTTTTTTAATATACAAAAAAGGTGTAACAACATATAATTCAGAGAACACTTTTCTGTTAAGGCTATCTATGGCTTGATGAAGCAGAATGTTATTTAGCTTTCAATTTTGTCTGCTGTCTTGTGATGGGGCGGTCTGCTCTTGTGTTTGTGGGTATTCGGCAACGTCTTCGTCCCCAGGCCGAGCTGGTTTGGTTTTGAGGTGGTCTTGTGTTTGCCTCAGGAGAGTTCTTGTCCCCATTTGCAGGAGTAGTGTTTGCAGTGCCTAGGTATGGTTTAATGTTTTTTCCTGGGTACCACTTTGGACCGGATGGTAGTAGCACACATGCATATCCTCTACCCCAGGTAATCAACTGGTAGGGCCCAGAAATTAGGTGTGTTTCGGGGTCCTTCACGAGCACCGGTGGTTTCTCAGTGAGCTTTGCTTGGGTGGCATTTGCAAAGTGGCGAAGTATTGGTGGGTCAGGCTCTGATGCTGTACAGTTCGGAAAGTTGATGACATAAAGAGACTTGCAAATTCTTTCCACTGGAGAGGTGATTCTTGTGTCTCTGTTCTGTTGATCGAGGACTCTTTTGAGGGTTTGATGCGTCCTTTCCACGATGGATTGTCCTGTGGGGTTTACCGGTATGCTGGTCTTTTGTGCTCTGCCCCATTCATTGAAGAACTTCTTCAACTTGCGGGAGGTATAGGCAGGTCCATTATCTGTTTTAATCTCCTTTGGTACTCCCAGGGTGGCAAAGGCGAGGAGAAAGTGTTTTATTGTGTGCATGGTCTTTTTTCCTGGATGTGATGATGCAAATACTGCTCCCGAAAATGTGTCGACCGATACATGTACATATTTTGACATTCCAAAAGGTGTGAAGTTACATCTGTCTGCCACAGCTGGCAGCTATTCAGACCTCGGGGATTGACTCCCGTACACATAGATGGTATCTGATAGTTTTGACAGTTCAGACAGGTAGCAACAATAGCCTTTGCCTGATCTTTTGAGAGCTTGAACATTCTCATAAGGGCAGGCACATTTTGATGAAAAAACGTGTGTGACAACTTTGCCTGGGTAAAGATGTTAGGAACATTAGCAGTTTCTGCTGCCATTGCTAATGCATCCGCTTTTCTGTTACCTTCTGCAACAAAACCTGGAAGGTCAGTGTGTGACCTCACATGCATTATATGGTAAGGTTGCTTTCTGTGGGAGATCAGGTGTATTAATTTAGAGAGCAATTGGTACAACTTTGGATTGGAAACCTCTTTGAGAAGAGCATGTTCTGCTCTCATAGCTATCCCAGCAACATAAGCTGAATCTGTGACCAGATTGAAAGGTTTGTTTTTAAATTTTTCAAAGGCTCTGACCACAGCTGCTAATTCTGCAATCTGTGGAGATCCCTCCACTATTTGTATGTCAGATTCCCAGTTTTGTGTTTGGGGGTCTTTCCATGTGATCACTGACTTGTGGGAAGACCCTGAGCCATCTATAAAGATGGTTATAGCTTTGAGAGGTTTTCTTCTTTGGATTCATTTTGGAATCAAATGGAAAGTTACATCAGGGTTAAAAAGTTTGTGTTTTGGGATCTTGACTGAAGTTTGGCCTGTATAGCTATCCAGGGCAAACTGGAGGCTCTCATTGGTCTGGATCAAATCCTCAGAGTCTGTAAGGGTTATTGGCAAGTATATGCATGTGAACTCACACCCTGAAAGAGAGCGGAGGCAAGTTCTAGCCCTTTTTATTAAATGTGCTATGACCTCCTGGTAGGTGGTGTCTTTGTAGGCTGGCTATTTGTAAAAATCCATTCCAGTATCAACAAAGGGTCTCGAAGCTGGGAGTCCCATTGGAAAATCAGTCCATGGAATTGAGGTGCTTTTCCCAGGATGATGAACTGGAAAGGCAGGCTGGGCTGGAAGCAATGGCCTTTGTGTGAAGACAGGGCTTCCTGGACTTTGGTGATGGCCCCTCTGGCTTCTGCCATGAGAGTGCAGGGAGAGTCCAGGTCTTTGGGCCCACAAAGAAGATTGAACAGGGGAGCAAGGTCCTCTGTTGTCATTCCTAGCAGTGGACGTACCCAGTTGATGGACCCGCACAGGCTGTATAAGTCCCTGAGGGTTTTTGGGTTGTCGTTTTTGGTGAGCTGCTGGGATACGATGGTCCTTTCCCGGATCTGGACTCCAAGGTAAGTCCATGGGTTGATGGACTGTATTTTATCCTCACGAATCTCCATTCCTGCCTTTTCTATGGTTTCAATAGTCTTTTTGACTGTTTTGTCCAAGTAAGCTTTATCTGAAGCACACATCAGGATATCGTCCATATAGTGGTGGATGATAGCGTCTGGGAATAATTTTCGAACGGGACACAGGATTTGGGCCACGTACCACTGGCAAATAGTCGGGCTGTTTGTGAGGCCTTGAGGAAGATAACACCAATTATATCTTTTGAGTGGAGCCTTTTTTGTTAAGAGAGGGAACAGAGAAAGCAAACCATGGAGCATCCTCAGGGTGTAGAAAAATGCTGAAGAAACAGTCCTTGATATCTATGATAGCAAGTGTCCAGTCTCTAGGCAGCATTGATCATTGATGGGGAGGGCAGGCCAGGCTGGAGGGGGCCCATGTCCTCAATGACCTCATTGATTCTGCAAAGGTCATGGAGGACCCTTCACCTGTTTGTCCCAGGCTTTGGTAGAACGAAAACTGGGGAATTCCAAGGGCTGTCAGACTCTACTGTGGCCTTTTGAGAGCTGTTCTTCCACGAGGGTGTTTAGGGCACACAGCTTGGCTTTAGAGAGGGGCCACTGTTCGATCCAGATCGGCTTGTGGTGTTTCCAGGTGAGACAAGGTGTTTCTGGCAGTGCGCGTGCTTCAGTGGCCCCAATCAGAAATCCTGAATGGGAATACGTAGGGAAGCTCCCCACTGGGATAAAACGTCTCTGCCCCAAAGGGTGATGGGGGCCCTCACCAGAAATGGGCGGATGGTTGCCAGCTTGCCTTCAGGCCCTTCAACGAGGATGTTGTTCTTGCTTCTCATGGATACTGTAGCTCCACCAATCCCGGAAATCATGCCTGCAACAGGTTGTAGATCACAGTGTTTTGGCCATTCTGAGTGGGCGATGATGGTCACATCAGCACCGGTGTCCAGCATCCCTGGTAGGTGGGTCTTCTCTCCTTTGCAGGTAAGGCCACACTCGATGGTAGGCTTGGATGGTCCCACAACTTGTGCCCACATTGCTGTAGGGTTAGAGAGGAATCTGTTCCCTGTGATTCTTTGGGAGTAAGAAAGCTTGTGCTATTGGAGTTCCCTTTGAAAGAAAAAATGGTAAGTCTATGCAGTATACCTGGATGAGAATCTCTTGTCTCGGCTGCACTGTCAGCACTTCTGGAACAACAAAGATTTCCTTTGGGCAATTAAGATAGTCACCTATAATTAAAATGTCCAAAGGACCACCTTTTGGCCCATATTTGCCTGTGGGAACACGATGAACATTCTCATTATTAAAGTCAATGGACAGAGCAGTTACCAGTTGACGGCAGGTACCCATCTGGGTCACCCCATGTGTTGGGTCCTCTTCTTGTGGTCCGGAACCTCCTGGGATGGTGTGTGGTTGGGTCTGGGTGGCCTTTGATTTGTTGTCACAGCCCAGGGCTCCACCGGTCTGCGCAAGGCGTTTCCCGGACACTGCTGGTAACGTTGTTGATTCTGGGGTCTTTGATAGGTGTTACAGTGGTTTCTGGGAGATGACCTCTCTGGGCAATCCTTTATGTAATGTCCAAGATCCCCACAGTGATAGCATTTAGCTTGGTCTTTAGAAGCTACGACTGCATATGCACCAGAAACTCCTTCAGCAATACCCTTAGCAACTGCTTGGGCCACTGTATTTTCAGTGGACATGTGACGTGTACAGCATTCCAGCATTTGCTCTGTGGTAGGGTCTGTATCCATGGGTAGAGACCTCAAAATGGCTTTGCATTGTTCATTTGAGTTACTCAAGGCAAACTTACATAAGAGTTCCTTCCTTGCCTCTGTGCTCTCTATCTGTTTCTCCAGAGCATCTCTAAGTCTGTCCACAAATTTGATAAAACTTTCATCTATCCCTTGTTTAATAGTAGAAAAATGCATTGTTGGCATTGACTCATCCTGCATGAGAAGTAAAGAGGTTTTTGCTGCAAAGTCAACGTCTTGCAGTGCGTTTTTATTCAAAGTTTCCAATTGGTCTGCTGGTTTCTGTAAATCCCCTTCCTCAGCCAGCTGTTCTACCGTAAAATTTGTCTTAGCAGCATCTGCAGAATATGAATCTGATAATGTTTTTAATTGTTTTTTCCAATGCCTGTCCCATAACATATATTCTGCTGGGGACAGGAGGCAGTGTGAAATATTTTTTATATCTTGGGGAAGTATGACATGTGCTGAGAACACGACTTCTAAGAAATTTCTAAAAATATGTGAGCCTCTGCCATGTTCTTTGGCTATATTTCTTAGCTGCACGAGCTCCTTATTTGAGTTTGCCTTCCATGTCTTTATAGTGGATTCCCCACCATTTCTACCCTCTTTATACTCTACAGGGAAAGCATTAATTTTCTGTGCTAGTTCCCAATCCCCAGCCTTAGTTGCCTCTATCTTAATAAGAGCCCATGGGTCAGTATGCATCGTATCAGAATCACTGCAAGTGCTCTGGTCCTCTGAGGAGGATTGAGGGGGAGTTGCAACCCGTGTCCTATGCTTTTTACGGCGTTTAGATGCGGCATTTTTCAAGGGTTTTGGTGGCTGTGGGGGGGCACATGGCATAACCTGGCCAGGGGGAGGCGCCATTGGAGCTGGGATGGCAGCACAACATGCATAGAACTGGGTGGGAGGGGTAGCACCGTGGGGGCTCTCTGGGATTCTGTTCGGGTGGCATTGAGGGTGGATGGGGGATTGGAGGGACAGGTGGTGGGGACAGGGGGGCTGGGAGGACTGGGGGTGTGGGCATGGGGGGAATGGGGGTGAGGAGGCAGTGGGACTGGTCTGGGGTGCCGTGGTTACCGGGTGGTGTGCTGGGACTGCGTATGTGTGGGGACCCCCTGCTGTGTCAGGCAGGGTGCAGGGGTAAGGAGCGGGGATGGTGGGGGTTGGGAAGCCGTCGGGAGAGGTCTGGCCACTCGAAGCGGGGGCAGGGGGGGTGGGGGGCAATGTGACGAGAGAGGGGGTGGGGGACACTGCGGTGGGAGGAGTCAGAGTCACTGTGGAGGTGGGGGGAGCGGGAAGGGGGATGGAAGGGTCCGTGGCGGAAGTGGACAGAGCCGGCGGGGTGGTTGGGGGGTGGGAGGTGGGGCGAGATGATCCACAGTGGGGGGGAGGGCAGGAAGGGCAGGAAGAGGGGGCCCCAGGACCGGAGATGAGGGGGAAGCCAAGCCGGGAGGTGTCGCAGACATCTTTTCATTAAAATCCTTTCATTAGGATTTTTCCTGCTGAAGCTGAGAAGTTTCAGCAACAAAGTGTAAACAATGGTTATCTGCTGCTGTGGAATGCAACAGGTGAATCATTGATTGGTGTTGTTTTTTTCCAATAGATTGGTCTCCTGTGGATGATTTGATTTACTGACCACTCACAGCGGAGCTGTCTCTCGCTCTCTGCCAAGACACATATCTTTGTTATCATTCTTTCGATTCTATTCTTAACTTAGCCTTCTGAGAAACCTTTTCCTTCTATTTCTTTCTACTATAGTTATAATGTTATATATAGATAATAAAATAGTAAATCAAGCCTTCCGATCATGGAATTAACATTCTCGTCTCTCTCTCATCCCTAAAACCCCTGTGACCACGGTCACAGTTGGTGATCCCTCGACTGAGGAGGACATTTATCACTTGGTGGTACCACCAGAGGAGCATTTGCTGCATTTGGGTAAAACCCAAGGTGTGGCATTGATGGTCGCTTCAGAAGTGACCACAGAAGTGGATTCTAGCCAGGAGCTGAAGAACTGAAGATCCTGATTTGGACAGAGTTCACAGCAAGGCTGACCACAAAGAGAACCTTCTGAAAAGCCTCCAGGAAGATGGCCAGAAAGCTCGGCAGCATCATGCAGCTGGCCAGAGAGTGCTGGATTTTGTCACAAGGTACTGTTGGCTTTTCCCTTCCTGAAGATCCTGGCCTTCGCAGATTATGGCTGCAAAGGTGGTGGGGTCTTCCCACCAAGGCCGAGGTTCCTTTCTCCCCTTCAGAGGATAAACTTATTGCCCTCTGGCAAAAATGGGATGAAGAGGATGGAATTCTTGGAATTTTCCTGTCGGAGAGACATTTCTATGAGTTTTTTCGATGGGCAAAGCTTTTTGGGTTTTTAACGAATGCGCTGTATTCCCTGGATGTGTTTGTATGGGAGTGCAGGGAATCCATTTTCCAATTCCTTTTGGACCGTGGATTTGGACATCCCCGAATTTACCTAACATTTAAGGCACTCTTTCTGGTATTGGAACGGAGAGCTGCTGTTTTTCCCTGGATTGCTAACTGCAACGGGCTCGTCCCATTTCCCCCGACTCCAGCAGGAGAAGACCCTTTGGAGGGGATGATCTGCTGCTTCCCAGCCTCCCTGCTTCCCAGCGGGGGGGCGAAGTTTCGCCCGGAGCCGAAAAAGTTTTTTTCTCTGCGTCTTCGGAGCATGCTCAGACGGAGCCGTCTTCCCCCCCCCCCCCCCCTTCTCTCTCTCAGGGGGGAAGGGAGTGGGTGGCCAGCCCCGCGAGCATTGCCCTGGCTAGCGCCGCGGGTGTGGGTGCTTTCCTGCATGGCCCCTCCTGCGGCCGTTCCTCCCGCAGAGCCTGTGGGAGCAGCTTCCCAGCCCACGAGCTCAGAAACACCGCTTCCTGTGGCTACGCCAGTGTTGCTGGGCAACGGAGATTCAGCGTCACCTCTGCTGCTTCCCGCGATTACGCCAGTGTTGCTAGGCAACAGCGATCCGCTGGCCCCTCGGCTGCCTTCCGTACCGGCTTCGCCGCTTTTGCAGATGGCGGCTGCGCCTCCGCAGTCGATCCCAGAGCCTGCAGAAGACACCACTGCCGACCCCATGCTGTCCTCGCCAGCGCCTCGCTCAGAGGCAGAGCGCGTGCCTGCGCTGCGCCTCCCGGAGCCAAGCGACACAACAGCGGCGTGTTCCCGGGCACCCTCGCCGCCCCCACCGGCCGCCCCGGCAGTTCTGCCACCATTGGGGACTCTGTCTTCTGTGTCTGCATCAGTGACTGTCCTGGAAGTGGCAGCTTGTTCGAGCTCGGACCGTCCCGGGCCGTTTGCCCTTGCAGCAGCAGCCCCGGCGGCCGGCCTCTCCTTCTGTGGAGGAGGCGTGGCTCGACAGCTGGCTGTTGGTGCAGCCCGGCTGCCTGCGTTCAAAATCAGCATTCTTGGTGGGTTGGGGGGTGTTTGTTCAGGGATTGCCCCTTGGAGGTTGCCATCTCTGCCGCCTCTTGCACTCCCAGCGGTGAGGGGGTGACGGGTCTCGAAAGTTCTGCCCCCGGTCCCCAGGCTGGAGAAGGTTGATGTGGTGCCGAGAGGCAGACGGGAGCAACATCTTCTGCATTTGTACTGCAGAGGCAGAGGGCACAGCGGGAAACGATCACAGCTTGCTTGCCGTGGGGAACAAACATTCCGAGACCTGAGATGAGGGTTCTTGGGACAGCTTCTGTCTCCCCACTGCCAACATGCCTTGGTGATTTTGGGAGGAGGAAGCGTTTGGTCACCCATTCTGCCATTCCATTGGCAGTGTGGTGCCAGGCTGTGGGAATGCAGAGCCCGCCTGGAGGGCTGGGCCTGGGCTGTTTGGCTCGGGTCCCTGGACCAGGACCACCTCCCAGCCTCCTGCTGGGTTTGGGGATTTTGCTTCTCCCTTCCAGTCCTGGGCCACCGTTTTGTGGGCCAGGTTTGGGGTTCCTGATCCTTCCACAAAAAAAAAAAAAAAAATTAAATAAAAAGGATTGAAATAGCTGGCAGCAGCTCTGAAGCATTGAAGGGCCAAAAATTACCTTCAGCCCAAGTTGTTCAATAAAGGGCTGTGGCAAGATATTGTAGAAATTTTCTCGAAATATTTTGAATTTGTTTTGTGACTGTCAATGGACTTTTGATAACTATTGATGGACTTTTCTGCAGCAAGCCTGTTTCAGGACCAAAAAGGATTTTCAGAGATGGCAAAGAGGAACATCTTCAGTCCATGAACTTTTCCTGAAACTCAGCTGCTTGGACTTGAATTTTCTTTGCATTGTTTTTGCATTTTCTTGTATTGTGGGATTGCTTTGGTGATTTGATAGAATTTTATGTTCTACAGGTGAAGAAATTCCCTGTTCATTCCACACCAGCACTTGATTGAGATTTGGATTGGCAAAAATAACCTGTCAAGTGTCTGTTCTTTCCTCTGCATGTGCACAGCAGAGAAAATTACAAACACTTTTCTTTTTAATTTAAATAAAAAAGGTGACATGTTGCAGATATCTTTTCATTAAAATCCTTTCATTAGGATTTTTCCTGCTGAAGCTGAGAAGTTTCAGCAACAAAGTCTAAACCATGGTTATCTGCTGCTGTGGAATGCAACAGGTGAATCATTGATTGGTCTCCTGTTGATGTTTGGATTTACTGACCACTCATGGCAGAGCTGGCTCTCGCTCTCTGCCGAAACACAGATCTTTGTTATCATTCTTTCGATTCTATTCTTAACTTAGCCTTCTGAGAAACCTTTTCCTTCTATTTCTTTCTACTATCGTTATAATGTTGTATATGGATCATAAAATGATATATCAAGCCTTCTGATCATGGAATCAACATTCTCGTCTCTCTCTCATCCTGAAAGCCCCTGTGACCACGGTCACAGGGAGGAAAGGGGATGTCTGCAGTTGTAGATAAGTCGGTATGTGGGGGGTTGGGCAGCGCAGATTCCGCAGGCGGGAGAGAGGTGGGCGTAGAATCTAGGGTGGAAGGCATCACTTCTGCCTTGAGAGAGGCAGAGGCGGGGAGAGCTTTAGGACCTTGCGGATGCAAGGCATGCGAGCTACATTCTTGAGAAACCTTATCAGTTGTAATTAGCATTTGAAAAGGAAGTGCCTGTCGCTAGCGTTGTGGTTTTTTCTCTATTAAATTTTTCAATGGTTTTAGTTATTATATGGAATAAAGGCGAATACTTAGTTGCAGAAAAGTCCTGGTTAATTTGTGAGTTCTATATTTTGTTTCCAATTTTATCCCAAAATGAATTTTCAGCGATAATTTCTTTATCAGTTTCAGGGTATTGCGAAAGAATCCATCTTACAAAAGCCATCTCTCAGGGTGCCCGAAAACTAGGCTAGCTCCAGGCTGATGCAGCGGGCTACGCTCTAGCAAGCTTGGTGATTATCAGCTCTTAAGTGATTGCAAGCTCTCTTAGGATATCAGCTCTTTGATTGCTAGGTAGGTAGCCCTTGGCTGAGGCTGCAGCAGACGGTCGAGAGAGGAGAAGGGAGCGCCTTGGGGATCCACAGCCATGTTTATTTCATGGGGAGGCCGTGAAGGTTCCAAGGACAGCTCTTCTTCTGTCGAATGGGCTAAAGTATGCCCGTTTTATAGGGTTAGGGGGAATCCAAACTTGACCAATGGTAAGGGTTTGGGTATAGTGGCCTATAGGGTTACAGAGATAAGCTTTGGGGCGGGAGTCAGAGAGACAGGAACTTATTCTGCTGTCTCAGCATTTCCTATTGTTCAGTTCTCCATGGAGCTTTACCTAGGTCCATGGGGTTTACTACAATGTGCCCCACCAACAATTGGATGGTAAGATACACTGAATCCTAAGTTATATTATTTCTTCACTAGCTGTAACATCAATAGGTACCTTTAACCCTGCACTGTATATACCTACTAGTAGTTTCTCTTTTTGTTCCTTATTCCTGTGTAGTATTAGTTTGTTTTAAATCTTATGTCTGTTAGTTTTCTGTCTATTAAATAAGTAATTCATTCTATAATAGACCGAGTCAGCCATTTTTAAAGAACTTGTGAACGAAAGTGGGTTTTGGGATGCTGGCCACCTCAACAAAGCTACTGCCTGCTGCTAGAGGCTTGGGCAAAAGGCAAGGACTTATCTAGACCCTCACATCCATTCATAACAGCAAGTTCAGCTGTTGATGCACAGGACTTCACTTAAAAGCATCTATGATATTGGGACTATGGACTTTACAACCCATTAAGCTGCAACTTCTGTTGTCAATATATTTGTGTAAGAAGTTACCAAGGGCAAATGACTAGTACAAATGACCCTGGCTACACTAGTTCAAGCAAGAAAAGGCTACACTAGTCCAAGCAAGAAAAAAGCAGAATGTAAGTAACTACCTTCATTTTAAGACAAGAAATCTCTGTCAGATGGAAAAGTAAGAATATATCTCCTTTCATAACTGCTCTGGTGGAGCAGCAGTGTAGGAATGCTGGCAATGTTCCTCCATGAAAACAAACATCAGAGGTGTTTCCTCACCTCAGATCCATAGTATCTTCTGCATCAAGTTTGGAGATGGAGGCAATGCACTTGAGAGAAGCTGCATTGATCCTCAGTGACAAAAGCACAATTCAGGATGCAATGGTCTCAGTTTTTTTCTAGTACATGCTAATGTCAGAGCTAAGATAGACTTCTTTGCAATTGAGTCTTACCTGACAGCTGATGCTAATATTCCAGCATAGACAGGCTAAAACAAGGAGCAAATTTTGGGATGAGGGGAAGAAAATAAATGGAGACAGATTCCTCTCATGACTAAGCTTGAGATGTCCAAAGATGCAATAATAAGTGTTTTAGCTAGTGCCAAAAGTGAGACAGCAGTATCTGAGCAGAAAGAAAATGGTTCTAGGCCTGAAGACACTGTGAAAACAGAGGTTATCTGAGGGTGAAGACCCTGCGACATTTAACAATGAAGATAATAAGTTCTCTTGCTGCAAAGTTTTTACCAAAAGGATTAGCACCTTTTTCAAACAAAACACACACCTGTTGACCTTAAATGTTAAAGTTATTTCACAAAAAAATAAAGATGTTTTCAAAGTATATGCAGGAACTGACACAAGAAACTGATACTTAAAGCTGAAGAACAGAATATACTAAAACAGGGAAGTCAGATGAACTCACAGTTGATGTCATGTACCAGGTATTCCATTTAGCCAGATGTCAGCAAGAAATGCCCTTTGACACAACCCTCCCTGCAAAAAAATCTAGGTCCAAATACAATGGACATGCATTGGATGAGTCACTACAGGTGACCGATGACACCAAAGACTTGTTAAAACCATGATAAAAGCCTGAAATTGAAGGGAGGTGTGGAGGATGTGTGTGTGTGTGTGTGTGTGTGTGTGTGTGTGTGTATCCTCTGTAATGTTTGAACCAAACTGGACAATATGACAGCCAGAAACAGTAATATGCAAGTCATCTTAAGCTTCTTTCTTTTAAGAGAATATGTGCATTTGTATACTCATACTGATCCCTTAGGATTTGAGCTTTCATATTTTTCATATATTTATAATCCTGCAATTCTTTAGTGTATAACTCTAAATCTCTATAGCCTGTCATCTACTGTTCTCCCATTTTATTCAGACAAAACAATTCCTCTCTAAGCTTGAGACTCAAGGACACCCTACTGTCTCAGGTCCTGAAAAGCATAGACAAAAGTGAGTTGGATGGGAGCAAACTGGGGGTATATAACTTCATTACCTGAAACTGTAATTGGAGGATTAACCCCTGATATGTAAATGGACCAAACTTATATCAGTATGAAAAACTTGTGAACCACCATCCATTTTGGATGTAGCCTCTCAGAGGCTTTTGACTGCCCAAGGTGCACCTATTGAAGGCCTTTAATAAATACCTGCTTTTATTCTCTTAATCTTGTCTAGCCTCTGTTCTAGGTAGCCACTCTAAGGCATCAATACAGAAAAAGACTTGTCATTATGTAGTGTCCAAAGCAGTTCAGTGATATTTTTAAGCAACAGCAATTTGAAGCAGAAAATTTTACTGCAGGCAAGTGAAGATGTTAACGGTATTATGGACAGTAAAGTGACTAGTTACATAGCTCCTGTTAATGTAAATAAAATTTACGGCAATAGCTAACTTTTAAGCAATATAATCTAAAGTTAGCAGGCTACTGACCCTTTAAAGAAACATTACCCTTCTAGAATGGTTAAAAGTGTGAACCAGATAAAAAAATAGTCTTCAGATTAGCAAACTTGACACCAACAGGATGAGTATATAATCACTGCATGCTGGAAACCCCCAGCAGAAAGGAAGCCCAAGATATATTTTGTGCAACATGTACCTATAAGTTATTATGTATGCACAAGTATTCAGTGAGTTAACCTGGTCAACTTTGAGTCAAATTTACCAGAAGAAGGCTCATCATAACATCTGTCTGCATACATGCAGAGGTCTCAGCCAAAGGGCTGGTATAGTATGGAGACAAAGCATCTCTGAGATACCACAAGGGAAGATCCTTGCCCAGAAACCCTATGAAGGACACTCAAAATCATTTGAATTGACAAATGAGACTTAGATTTGACTCCTATCTTCTAGTCAAAAATCAGCAGCCTCTAGTGGCCAAGATTTTCTGTCTCCATAGCCAATGGTGGAATAAAAGGAACAGAGCAGGGTACATTTTCATTTGTTATACACATGAGGAATAAGAGGTCATGAAAGTTTCCTCTGCAGGTACTAGAAAAGGAAAAGATCTCAAGTCCACTGTATATGTAGAATCTATCACTGAAAAAAGAAAATCTATCTACTCTATCACTACATTTCTGTAGTTGCCAGAAACAGTAAAAATTCAACAGAGCTCATTGACAAGCTCACCTCCATATGAAATTGTGATTTCCCAGCAGTATCATTGTCAATCTCTACCAGTTGCTACTGTAGTCACTATTATCATAGAATCATTAAGGTTGGAAAACACCTCTAAGATCACCAAGTCCCACAATCAACACAACACGATCACCATGTTCACCACTAAACCATGACTCCAAGTGCCACATCCACGTTTTTTGAGTGCTTCAGGGATGGTGACTCCACCACTTTCCTGAGCAGCCTGTTCCATTGCTTGACAACCCTTTCAATGGAGATTTTTTTTCCTAATATCCAATCTAAACCTCCCCTGATGACACTTGAGGCCATTTCATCTCATTCTGTCACTTGTTACTTGGGAGAAGAGACTGACCCCTACCTGGCTACTACCTTCTTTCAGGTAGTTGTAGATGTTGATAAGGTGCCCTTAAGCCTCCTCTTCTCCAGACTAAACAACCCCAGCTCCCTCAGTCGTTCTTCATAAGACTTGTGCTCCAGACCCTTCACCACCTTTGTTGCCCTTTTTTGGACAGGCTTCAGCACCTCAGTGTCTTTCCTGTCATGAGGAGCACAAAACTGAACACAGTACTCAAGGTACCTCACCAGTACTGTGTACATGGCACTTCCCTAGTCCTGCTTGCCACATTATTTCTGATACAGGCCAGGATGCAATTGGCCTTCTTGGCCACCTGGGCACACTGCTGGCTCATGTTCAGCTGACTGTCGACCAGCTTCCCCAAGTCCTTTTCTATGTAGTATTTCTCTAGTATTATGAGATACTAGAATTGTTTCAATCCTTTTCTGAAGTTACTTTCTCCCTTTCAAGTGCATTTCCTTGTGATATCACTGAATGTATTGGGTTCACATGGCTAGGTTTTGGTAGTGGGGAGCTACAGGGGTGGCTTCTGTGAAAAGCTGCTGGAAGCTTCCTCCATGTCGAGCACAGCCAATGTCAACTGGCTCCAGGATGAATGTGCCACTGGCCAAGACTGGGCCAATCAGAAATGGTGGTAACACCTCTGTGACAACATATTAAAAAAAAAAAAAAAAAAAACGATTGCACAGATATAACTGCAGCCAGAGAAGAGCGAGGTGACAATATGTGAGAGGAACAACTCTGCAGGAGGTGCTCCAGGTTCCAGAGCTGAGATTCCCCTGCAGCCCATGGTGAAGACCATGGTGAGGCAGCTGTGCTCCTGCAGCCCATGTAAATCCACAGGGATGCAAAGATCCATGTGCAGCCCATGGAGGAGACTCATGGTGAAGAAGGTGGATGCCTGAGAGGAGGCTGTGACCTTGTGGGAGGCCTGTGCTGGATCAGGCTCCTGTCAGGGACCTGTGGACCCATGGAGAGAGGAGCCCATGCTGGAGCAGGTTTCCTGGTAGGACCTGTGATCCTGTGAAGGACCCAGGCTGGAGCAGGCTGTGCCTGAAGGACTGCCCCCTGAGGAAAGGGACCAACGCTGCAGCAGTTTGTGGAGAAATGTTGCCCAGGGGATGGACTCATGGAGAACTATCCTGTGTAGGAGGGACCCTACACTGGAGCAGGGGAAGGACTCCTCTCCCTGAGCAGAGGCAGAAACAACTTGTGATGAACTGACCTTAACTCCCACTCCTGTCTCCCTGCACCACTGGGGGAGGATGTAGAGCTGGGAAGGAGGAAGGGGTTGGAGGAAGGTGTTTTTAAGGTCTTATTTTACTTCTCAGTGTCCTGCTCTTATTTTGTGTATAATAAATTCAATTAAAATCTCTAATTCAAGTCTGTTTTGAGCATGACAGTATTTGGTGAGTGATCTTTCTCTGTCCTTATCTCAAGTCACGAACATTTTATTTTCTCTCCCCTGTCCAGCTGTAGAGGCGAGTGACGGAGAGGCTTTGTGAGTGTCTGGCATCCAGCCAAGTTTAACCAACTACGGTCTTTTTTGGCATCCAAACAGGGATGAGACAAAGGCAATTATATATGCCTTGCATGATATAGTAATAGTAGTTATTGAGTAGCAAGCTCCTGTGCGGGATACAGAACTTGTCAGCTGCACTGCTTATCTCTATTTTGCTGTTAGAGAACATACTAATATAAACAATGGCTCTATGCTTTGCCTTACATTGATGGCCTTGTTATGCTGGGGGAGCTGTCTTCTGTGGACACTGGGGGAATACACTTCCCTCTGCCTGAGATTTATGTGAATGGTTTTATAATGCAGCCTCCCATGGTCATTGCTCATCCTTATGTAAGCTGCTTAATACTGGTAATAATATTAACTAATACTGTTTGCACACTATGGGGTTCGTGGAATCTGGTGCCATCCTGCTGTAAGAGAAAACAAACTTTAGGTGAAGAGATACTGAAATCTGCCCTGAGGAATCCAGTTCCTGACTGGGAGGGTGGGTGGAAGAATTTGGGCAGGTTCCTAGGGCAGTTCTCACCTCCCATTACCTGGCACTTTACACCTGAACAGGTAACCAGCCCTGGCAAACTGACGGGTCACCTGATAGAAGGGTGCCTTGTCTACCCCACTGAAAACCAGCAGTTCCTCACCCTGTACTGGGGCCTGGTCTATGCCTATTAAGACACTTCAGTACTCTCAGAGGACTGTAGTTGAAGCAGAAACCCAAACTGCATTTGAGGACACTATAGCTGAGATAGGGACCAAAAGAACAACTACAGTAATTGCCCCAGTATTGAAAAAAAAATGGATAAGGTAAGTTACAAGTCCATATCATTGATTAGAAATGAAAGACGATGAAGAAGAAGAAGATGAAGAAGAACAAGAAGAACAAGAAGAACAAGAAGAACAAGAAGAAGAAAAAGAAGAACAAGAAGTAGGAGAGGAGGTACCAGATCAAGAAACAGGTCCTCTCAAAGAAATTGAGAGGAGTGAGGCAAGTCAAACAGGAAACTGAAGTTACTTGATCCCAGACCTCATCAGAACTTCGGGACTTGCAAAATATTACAGCCACCAGCCAGTTGAGCAGATTTCTGCCTTGCTGCTTTAATACTGGGATAATGGGGCCAACAGTGAGCAGTTAGAAGGTCATGAAGCCCAACAACTGGGATCTCTTGCTAAAGATCAGGAAATTGAAAAACTAATTGGAGAAGGAGCAATTTGCAGCCTCTGGAGACAGCTTCTCTCAAGCATGAGGGCAAGATATCCATTTAAGGAGGATCTTGTGAACTCCCCAGGAAAGTGGACCACTGTAGAAAAAAGGTATCCAGTACTTGTGAGAATTAGCAGTGCTGGAAGTCAGCTATAGTGATCTAAAAAGTGATAATATCCCTAAAGATCCAAAGGATGCCCTGTGCACAATGGCCATGTGGAGGAAGGTGGTTCAAAGCACCCCTGCATCATATTCCAGCAGCTTGGTAACTGGCCTAGTTGTGTCCCCTCCCAGGATCTCGTCCACTCCCAGCCCCTTGATTGGGGGAAAATTGTTGGAAAGACAGCCCTGATGCTGTGACAGTGCTGCTCAGTAGCAGCCAAAACATGGGTGTGTTATCAGCACCTTTCCAGCTCCCAATGCAAAGCACAGCACTGGGAGGGCTGCTATGGGGAAATGAACTCCAGGTCAGCCAGACCCAATACACTGACAGCATCAAGTAGTCAGCTACAGAAATAATTACTTTCTTTAACAATGAGGAAATACTCACTGAAGTTTTATATAAGATGTAGCTTTTAAAGTACAATTAATTCAAATAAAAATTGCACGCATTGTTTTTCCTAAACATGCAGACCAAAATCTGAGGGATGAAATCACTATGTAGTTTGCTTTATTTATTTATAATGAAACACATCAAATTTTTAGTTAAGCAAGTTTAAGATGTCACTACACAAGTCTAGTATAAAGTACATTCCATGTTAAATTAGTGCATGTCTGAGAGTTAGACTGACAGTATTCATTAAACATTTTATGTGTTCTCAGTTTTCAGATTCTGACTTCTGAACTATTAAGAATTTAAGACATGATCACTTACCATAAAGGAACACTCTTTATATTAAAGTACATACCTATGCTCTGCCTCAAGTGAGCTTGAAAGAACATCTGCCCAAGGGAAAGCTGAAGACCGAATGATCTGTTGAGCATTGCCATTCTCCTGTGGAATTTCATTTTCAAAGTTTTGGTTTATATCTCTCACATGATGAGGACTGTTGCTGTTGTGCAAGTTAAAGGACTCATCATCCTGTTAATAATAATAATTATTATTACAAAGTTTAGATTTCATTCACAAGTATATGTCTGCAAATGCTTCAATTCAGTGATTCTGTTTAATTTAAATTGTTTAAATGGAGATGCTCTAACTACTTTGGGGGTAATTCTGTTCATACTTCTAGAGTTTGCAATACCTGGATACCACAGAAATCCTAAGTTATGCCACCAATCAAGTAATGTAGAAATCAACTCCCATGCTCAGTGTCAATTTTTTTTCTACAAAGTTTCAAACATATCTTAAAATTCAAACTTATTATTTTGATAGTTAAGATTGGATACTGCTCTTTAAATTCAGCTTTCCCTAAATGCATCACAGCTTCTCAGGCTGTTGTTTCAGCAACTGTAACTTGCTAGCCATGAAATTAGAACTAGAAAGAAAGTTTATTTAGAAAGCAGACTGTTCAGGCTCACTCAAATATTAAAAGCTCTTTAATCCTATAAATGAGAAATGTTTCTTTAAACTTTACTCATTCAGCAACCTGTAATTCTTATTTAGTAATGAACCAAATAGAAGTCTTACCAACTGTCAAAACAAAGAGAATAGTATGAACATTATCTAGCCAACACCCTTTTGACAATGAAATCCCTAAACTTTGCACATAACAGCATTATCCAAAGCAGGAGTTAGTTGCTCAACCAGCCAGTTCTGCACTTGTACAAAATCATACTTTAGAGTCCACAATCAAGACCATCCATCATCATTCCCCTCCCACTCACAGTGCTGTCTTCAGAAATGCTGGGCAAGAATTTTATAAGAAGCGCCTAATAAACATATTCACCTGTCAAATCATACACCTGAAGACTGCATCTTATATATATCTCAAATAAAATTAATAAAAATATTTTAAAAATTTTAATCTATTAGGGGAAAATATCTTCCAAGCATGATTCAGCTGCTGATCATGTCCCATTATTTCAGTGGTGAAATCTGTCACTGCAGGCCTTAAAATTTCATCAACAGTATCCTGTCATAGATGTCTGTTGCACGGTTATCTCCCTATGCACTCAGTTGCACACCATGTTTTCTATTGATGATCATTAAAATGAATGTTAGAAGTAGGACAACTATTGGTTGCATAATTTCTTTAACATCTTTTCACACCTGTTAGTGAAACAACAAAAGCAGGGAAGAAGATGCATGCACTTAATAACTCCAGGCTACGTGATACATACACCTGCCCAAGGACATTACAATTTTCACTACTAAACACCAAATGCACACACTGCTTCTGAAAATCAGGGACAACAGAATGTATTTGACCATAGGTATCATGAACGTATTAAGAACTCAAGACAATTTCAGAAACAGAAATTTTCACCAAATTCATGTTTAGAATTCTGAAGCTCAAGACAGTGATTTTTAAAGATTTTTAAATTTTTAAATCAAAATTTTGTGTGTTTCTTAAACACAGATGAACAGCATTTTCCCCAACATCCATCTCAGGGTGCACAGCCATAAAATGCCTAATGGAAAGATACAGACCTTTCTGTTTTGCGGAGAAAAGAACTCCACAACTTTGTAAAAGTTGTAAAGCTGGTATGTTTGTTTATTGCAGCGCTGGACCCATGCGGAGAATGCTCTCTCTAAAAGGGCATGCGTACCTCTGAGGATTTCAGGTCTCCTTTTATCCCCCTCTCAAATACATATGCATACAGTTTCATAATAGGTTCATACATATTCATTTTTATGGGTTTCATGTGACATTTACCGCTAGTTCCTTTTTATCAGAAAAAATTCCGAGGTCAGGTTGACTTGCCCTTACAGCAGTCCCTGTCTCTCTCTATCATCTTCTGTCTCCTCCCCTTTATCTCTGTCCTTCACTGAAGTAACTTCACTGAGCTTAGGCCTTGCAGTCTGGCTAAATAACTATGGTTTCTAACCACAGACTCAACTAAAAAATGTACATTTCACCTAAATTAAAATGGATTTCTATCCTGGAAAATTTTCACTTTGCCTCATTTCCCAACTGACACATACAGCTAAGTTGTACAGTCCCATTAGAGCAAATTTTATTTTGCCCAATATAGGAACAGGGTCAGAAAAGAAATCTTTTATGAGCTGTGCACACTTGCACTGTTTTGTATTTTTTTTCATCTATCTGAATAACCCTTCCTCAAAACCACTAATGTTATTTATCTGGTTGATTTATAATTTGTGCTCCTTTTTTTGTTTACACTTTAAATCACTCAGAGCAAACAGGCTTTGAATCACCTCATCCTGAATAATGCATTCCATTTCTTCTCTTGGACAATGTATGATAACTATGCTAAATGGCTTGTTGGTCCCTGGTAGCACTGACAAAAATATTCTCAGGTGCCAGCTATGCACTGCATAAACTGATTCAAATAGAAAGAAAACTGACACATAATATTATACACATTATAGACCTTCAAGTTCTGAATTAGGAAGTAAAACCAGGTTCTTTACATATGTATAAATCAAACTAGTGCCCTTATGACTAGACCAAGAATGGAGAGCTTTTGGCTATCTAAACAATCAAATTGGAAAGGAACTTGTTTAAGCAAAACCAAGTTTTTTCATGAATTATTTTCTAAGATAACTAACAGCCAAGGTGTGAAACACTGCCCTTCACAAAGATTCAGTTAGTGTACTTTATTGTTGCTAATAATCTCAGCCACATTTGTTTCTAACATGTATGAACAGATACTATAGAAAGAAAAAAAGAAACTAAGAAGCACTAAAGAAAGAGTAGCACTTGGAGCAACTTTTAAAAATTCATCAAAAGGTAACTACTTTCCTTCATTTAGCGATCAGGACCATGACTTAAGACCTGTTTACAGCCAAATAAAAAGTAGCTTATGTTCAGTCTGAGAACTGTTACTGCTGGATCTACAATAGGTATGAACAAAACTACCTTCTCTTGCTCAGCATGATTCTCATCTTCATGTTCTTCTTCCACTCTATCTTGTTTCAATGCTTTCAAAAATTCACTCTTATCAATCCGCATTCTTGTCAATTTTGTTAAACGAGGCTGATCAACTTTCTCAATAAATGACAAATTTGACCGATTACACTAATGTAGGGGGAGGTCAGAAAAAAAGGAAAAAATCTTATGTCTATTCATTTAGAAAACTTTGAATAAATGACAAAGATTCATAGGCACCTGTGGTTTCTGCTTTCATATCCATCCGCAGTAAAAAGTAGAGGGGAGATACAGTTCTTAGATGCAATCCCGGATATGAAGGTTTATGAACCCCTGATAACAAACAGTGAACCTTCTGAAGTGTTCACACTATTAGCAATTTTGAAGTTCAAATCCATCAGGTTATACTTCCTAATACACCACATTTATTACAAATTGAACTTACAAAGCAAATACCACAGTGCTTAAAGGCCAGTGATGTACGCTCCATATTTCTCTCTCCCACACTAACTTCCACAAAAACAAACTTATTTAGTATAGTTCTGCATAAAGCTTACTGATCCAGTTATCCAACCAAATTTAAAATTTGATAGATTTGATAAAAACTACAGACATTGCTTTACCTCTTTTATTGATTTCTGTAATACTGCAAATGCCTAGGCAGTTGATTTGAGAGGACTGAAATTGCCAATACCATATTCAGATTAATGAGAAAATAGATTCCCAGGTTTATTTTCTTTTGCTTGGCTTATCCACTGTGTAGGCTAAACAAAAATTTAAACAAAAATTTAGAGAGCCATTAGTACAATAGGATTATTTTCAGGAATATTTAGAAAAAATAATTTTTAAAAGCAAATAATAACTACAACCATAATTTAGAGCAAATACCTGCTTTATTGTGAAAAAGAGACTGTTTATGAGCAATTAATCCTCTCTCACAAATACTGTTTATACTTTTTATATAGAGTTAAATTTGCAAACAATTCAGTGCATCTATATCAATAACTGAGATAAATTCTGGAGGTACTTATTTGCAAACGATAGTTTTCTACTAGGTATCTGTATTTCTGTTAAAAGCATGTATACAAATGGCATTTCAATTGTCTAACTTTAAAACATCTTTTTCACTCTCCTTTGGACAGCTCTTGCACTTTTCAAAAAAAAAAGCAAATGAGAAACAGAGAGCATCAATTACAGTATAGTTTAAAAAGAAAAATGAGAAAAAGTGTTTCTATTTACTTTTGGGGTGTTGTGCACTTAGCAAGATTTGAAAGCGTAATACTCTAGGAATATATATTTATATAGGTACCTTTATCATGCACTGTATTTTATCTACTAGTAGTTCTTTTTGTTTTATTCCTGTGTAGTACATAGTCTGTAAAAGTCTTATGTCTGTTAAATTTGTATCTATTAAATAAATAATTAATTTTGTAATAGACCTAATCAGCCATTATTAAGAACTAGCAAGTGAGAGCAATCTGGGGTGCAGACTGCCCCAAACAGAGCTACTGCCAGAAATCTGAGTCAAAGGCAGGACTTGTCTAAGCTCTCTCTCTCCATTCCTAACAGGGTCTCCCCCACAGAAGACAATCCTCCATGAACTTCTCCAGCATGAGTCCTTTCCATGGGCAATAGTTCATGAACTGCTCCAGCATGGTCCCTTCCACAGGGTGCAGTCCTTCAAGAACAGACTGCTCCAGTGTGGGCTCCCCATAGGGTAACTAGTCTTGCCAGCAAACCTGCTCCAGTGTGGGCTCCTCCATGGGTGTACAGGTCCCTACCGGGACCCTGCTCCAGCAAAGGGCATCCCACAGGGTCACAGACTTCTTTTGGGCATCCACCTGCTCTGGCATGGGGTCCTTCAGGGGCTGCAAGGGAATATCTGCTCCACCATTAATCTCCAGGGGCTGCATGGACACAGTCTGCCTCACCATTGTCTTCACCATGGGCTGCAGGAGAATCACTGCTCTGGCACCTGAAGCACCTTCTCCCCCTCCTTCTCCACTGATCTTAGTGTCTGCAGAGTTGTTGTTACCATATATTCTCACTCCTGTGAGCACCTCAGAGGTGTGATGTCACCTTGGCAATTCCAGAGAGACACAAACCACTGCAATGTGCTGGGGCTTGCCCCAGGCCTACCAAGCCTAGTTCACCACTACTCTGTACCCTCAGGGGAAAAATGTTGTCTCTAGATCTGACAATAAGACAACAGGCCCTACAGCTGAATCAGAGAAACAACCTGTGCTGGTATAAGTTGTCCCTATATACAAGAAGAAATGCACATAAATGTAATCTCATAAAAGAGCTTTAGTAAAGGAAAATAAGGAGATCCAAGAGAGCAAACCAGCAGGGCTATCACAAGGGCCATTTTCAGTGCCATTACACAAGGGTTAACACAGGAACAAGAGGAAGAGACAGAAGAGATAACCACATAATACATATCCTTGAGTGAGATGCAGGAAATATAAAAATATTTAGGTGAGCATGTTACCACCTGGCTGCTCCCATGCTTGGATAATGGGGTTAGCAGTTTGGAATTAGAAGGTAAGGAACCCAAGCAGTTGAGATCACTTTTTAAGGAAGCAGGCATCGACAAAGTGATGGGAAAAAAGACACAAGCCCTTAGCCTCTGGAGGCTGCTCCTTTCAAGAATGAGGGAAAGGCATCCTACAAGGAAGATATTCCATTTCACCCAGGCAAATAGACTGCAATAAAGGTATCCAATACCTGAGGGAATTAGCCATGCAAGAGATTATTTATTATAACCTAAACTATGTGCAGTTCCCCACAGATCCAGACAAAGTCCTATACCTATGACCAATGTGGCAAAAATTTGCACAAAGTTCACCAATGATGCATGCCAACCCCTTGGCAACATTAATCTGAAAGATAATGTACCACCCAGAGTGGATGAAGCGATTGTCAAATCCAGGAATACAAAGACAATATTTTTTCCTCCCTTATCTTGGCTGTGGAGAAACTACCAGATAAACTGATCTGGGAGTTCCAGCAATTCAGAGAGAATATATCCTACTCCTCACCTGTATGTACCCACATCCCCGTGATTGACAGGAGGCATTCTTTCTCTCAAGAGAGAAGATATGAAAAGTACACATCACAGGGTACCCTGTGATTTTACCTATGGGACCACAGAGTGGAGATGAGGAAAAGGGGTAGAAAATCTACCTCAAGCCTAGAGGCATGGGGATATGAATTTCAAGGAAAAAAAACACAAATGAAGGTTCTTCCAGGAAAGCTACTGCTCCAGTATCCAATTGGCTGTTCCCCAGGCAGAGTAGAAGGGATAATTTTACTCTTCATCATATGGAAAGAAATTCTAATCCATTTATACAAGAAGTGGAGAATCCTATGACAAGGACTATTGGGGTCCGGCCTCCTGTCAGGTGAAAGAGAGGGATAACTGGGTTTACTGGATTGTGTGGATTTGGTGGCCTGGCACAGCAGCCCCACAGGAGTACAAGGCTTTAGCAGACACTGGAGCACAGTGTACCCTAATGTCCTTAAGCTCTGCAGGGACAGAATCCATTTGTATTTCTGGAGGGACAGGGGGATGCAAACAGCTGACTGTATTGGAGGCTGAGATCAGCCTGACTGGGAATGAATGGCAAAAGCACACTATTGTGACTGGTTTAGAAGCTCCGTACATCCTTGGCGTAGATCATCTCAGAAGAGGGTATTTCAAGAACCCAAAAGAGCACTGGTAGGCTGTCAGGATGGCTGCCTTGGACACAGAGGAAATGAAGCAGCTGTCTGCCTTGCCTGGTCTTTCAGAGGACCCTTTTGTTGTGGGACTGCTGAAGGTCAAAAAACAACAGGTGCTGATCATGGCAATATCACACCGACCCAGATTCCCTGATTCCATACAGAAGCTAATTCATCGACTGAAGAGCCAAAGAGTGATCAACAGGACCCACTCACACTTTAGAGCCACATAAGGCCTGTAAGAAAGTTGAATGGAGACTAACACTAGATTATCATGGCCTGAATGAAGTTACACCACTAAGTGCTGCTGTACTGGACATGCTGGAACTTCAGTACAAACTGGAGTCAAAGGCAGCCCAGTGGTGCCATAACTGATATCACCAATGCGTTTTTCTCAATCACAGAATATGCTGAGTTGGATGGGACCCACAAGGATTGAGTCCACCTCCTGGCACTGCACAGGACCATCACCAAGAGTTACACAAGGACCCAAGAATATTGTCCAAATGCTTCTTGAACTCTGTCAGGCTTGGTGCTGTGACTACTTCTCTGAGGAGCCCATTCCAGTGCCTAACCACCCTCTGGGTGCAAAACCTTTTTTTAATATCTAACCTAAACCTCCCCTGACACAACTTCAGACCATTCCCTCAGGTCCTGTCCCTAGTCACCAGAGAAGAGATCAGTGTCTGCCCCTCCTCTTCCCCTCACGAGAAAGTTGCATACTGCAATAAGGTCTCCCTTTAGTCTCCTCCAGGCTCAACAAACCAAGTGTCCTCAACCACACCTCATACGGCTTCCCCTCAAGGCCCTTCGCCAGCTTTGTTGACCTCCTTTGGACACCTTTTATTAGCTTTATATCTTTTTTATATTGCGGTGACCAAAACTGCACACAGTATTCAAGGTGAGGCTGCCCCAGTGCAGAGCAGAGCAGGACAGTCACCTCCCTCGACTGGCTGGCAATGCTTTGCCTGATGCACCCCAGGACACAGCTGGCCCTCCTGGCTGCCTGGGCACTGCTGACTCATATTCAACTTTCTGTCAACCAGGACCCCCAGGACCCTTTCTGTGGCACTGCTTTCCAGCATTTCATTTCCCATTCTGTCCATTTATCCAGGATTGCCACATCCCAGATTCAGAATCCGGCCTTTTCCCTTATTGAACTTGATACAGCTGGTGATTGCCCAGCCTTCTAATTGGTTGAGGTCTCCCTGCAGGGCATCCCTGCATTCAAGGAAGTCAACAGCTCCTCACAGTTTTGTATCATCTGCAAACTGACTTAGCATTCCTTCCAGTCCTGTGTCCAAGTCATTAATGAAGGTGTTGAAGAGCACGGGGCCTAAGATGGAGCCCTGTGGAACCCCACTAATGGCAGGTGGCCAGTCTGATTTCATCCCACTCACTATAACCCTTTGCACCCAATCCATGAGCCAGTTGCTCACCCATCGAATGATGTGTTTATCCAGCTGTGGGCTGGACATTTTGTCCAGAAGGATCCTGGGAAAAACAGTATCAAAAGATTTACTGAAGCCAAAAAGATTACATGAACTGACTTCTTTTGATCAACTAGGTGGGTGGGTGTTGTAGTGTGTTTTTATTTGGCATGTTAATTGTTTGATTAGTGGTTTGGTAGTCCTTTGGGTTTTTTCTCCCTGTTTTTAGAGTGACACAGACCTGCCTTTGTTATTTAATTGAGCCAGGTGTCAGTTTATCTGTTTGTTACTTAGCTACTTCCCTGAGAAGTTTCAACCCACTTCCCCCCAGATACAGTTGTTAACCCCTCCTATCCCAAGCTGTTCCCCTCCCTTGAAATCCTTCATTGGTTTATACGTTTTATGTCCTGTCTTGTATTTCACCCCTAGCTTTTCTGATTAGCTAGAGATTGTATCCTTCCCTGAGACCTCCCCCAGTTTATAAGCTGTTGTTTCCCCCCAGTTTGGTGCCTGGGACCCTGGACTCAGGGAGTTTTACCATCAAATAAAGTAACCCCAGTATCACCCCAGGTCCATGCTGCGGCCATTTTGTTCTGCACTGCGCCTCCACTGGTAGCTGGGATTCTGCAGAGCCTGAAAGAGGGGGACTGTCGTATTGAAGTGAAGGGGAGACAACCATCCTTTAATGCATCGAACTCCGATTTATTGATCTATCAGTCACTTTAAATAACAGTGCTAATTAACTTCATGCATATTCCAAAATCCAGGTTCACGATAGGCTAACAGAGAAAACTCTAACCACTCCTTTTGTTTTACAATACCTATAATTGTTTACTAAAAACAAAACCAGTGTTCCCACTGTGATATGAAAGGTTCCCAAAACTTCCATATCTGTTCCCAGGGTGCCATCTTTTCCCAGAGAGGGTATTTTGCTTGTTATGGGAAGACTGTCTGAGAACCTTATTGTTTATAAAGTGATGTATGAGAGAGTCTAATTGTTTATAGTAATCAGCCTGGGAACTGCTTTTGGAACTGCTTCGCAACTACCTTTCACTGTTCTCTCAACTGTATGCCTTCATGGCCTTTTTCTTTAAGCCATGCTTGAACTAAACTCTCCACATCTCCCCCGTCTTTTTCTTTTTGAGAAAGGAGGTTAGTTTGCCAGGTTTTCTCTATCATCCTACTAACCATTTTTTGGATACAGCTACAGAAACAAGGCAATATAAGTAAAAGCAATAAGAGTACACCTAATATCCCTATAGCATATATTACAAGGTTTCTTAGCCATGGTCCCAATCCGAAACTTTTAAGCCACTCATCAATTCCCAGTCCTTCTTCTTCCTTAAGGCTGTTAAGCCCTAGCCGTAGCTCTTTTATCTTAGCATGAATAGATACAGAGTGATCAGATAAATTCATGCAACACATCCCTTCAAACTCTTCACACCCATGGCCTTGTGCTAACAGTAAGAAATCTATGGCAGCTCTATTTTGTAAAACAGCGTGATTAACACTCTGTACATCTGCAGTTAACATATCTAATATCTGTGATGTCTTATTCAATTCACCCTTAGCCCAACACCCTATTTGTTTTGCTAAAGTCATTGCTTTGCTTGCAGCACCTCCTGGTAGGAGAGCTGAAACCATCACTTGTTTAAATTTACTCCAGAACCATGGATCTCCTATTTGACTACAGTCTAAGTTATGTAAACTGCGCCTTTGCCTGCTTGTCTTATGACTTAGTTGCATTAATACAGATATATTAGGGTGGAATAATGATAACTTGCCTAAATAACAAGGTCCACCCTGAGGTTGGGCAGGTATACCATTCCAGGCTCCATCTCTGCAAATTAGAAATATCCCTGTAGGTAATTTCTTAGGTGTCATGATACTAGAGCCTTTACATTGGTTATAAAGCTGTTTGGACACTATGTCTGGGCTTAGAGATGAATCCAGAGTAGCCCATCTCTGTTTATGCTAATTCATCTTTTGAAAATTAGAGTAATCAAAGCTGAACCATCCACCGTTGGAAGTGCTGGTCATGCTAGCATTTGCACTTCCAAAAAGAACTAACTCCTCAGGTGGGGAATGCAAAGGCGTATTAAGTGATTGAATTAGCAGACATTGGCGGTAGCCGTCACTCTGACTGGCAGTATACCCTTTTTGTGCGGGCAATTTAATATTTACCATATTGTGCATACATAAGGCACGGTTATTAATAAGACTGCAGAATTCTTGAGGAGACCATACTGGAAGCCCTACCAAACACGTTCGAAATGGATTAGTAACTCCTCCAAGTCTGAGACAAAGCGATGACTGATTAATCTGTTTAGCAAGTGTTATCCATACATTATCTCTAGGTTGACTAAAATGTGTTACCTTTAATTCTTCAGCTACCACTACACCAAGCACTATAACAAAAATAAACCTCATTTTTCTGGTTTTACTTTGACCTTCTTTTTCTTATCAGTTTTTAACCTTGCTGTTCCCGATACCTGAAGACCACACCTTTGTAACCTTCTAATGCAGTTGTCTAATGCCTGATTGGGATCTCCTCTTATAGGCCCTACAACAGAATGTTGTGTTAAAGGTACCAGTTTTCTACACCTTACAGAGGCTATATATGATGCACTTTAAGCCTTAACCCTTTTCAAAATATATTGTATCTCCCACCGATAATAGGTCAAGATTTTCTGCTCATGAGATTCATAAAGGTCTAAAGCTGAGGCAGTGTTTAGCCCTGTTTCATTCCGTAGTGCCCACTCCCAATTATGTTCCCAGGTATGTCTATAATTACAGGTATTACACCATAAATGAAAAAGTGAAAACTGATCCACCCAAAAGGTCTTATCACAACCCCCACAACACAGTGCAACCCAAGCAGCACAATTTGGGCTGTGACATTCAAGGCAGTTCTCTTTTGCTGGTCCTATTATATGGAAAGATGATAATGATTCATTAATGTCAATCAGTTCCCTGGTCGTCCGGCAACGGCGTGTTATGGCCCTGTCGATCGCCTTTCGAGTGTCCCTTCAGTTGAAGCAGTAGTGGTCGCAGGATCAGGAGCAGCTTCTTCTCCAGACGGTCCTTGAGATTTTCACATCCACCCTGAAATAAACAGGGCTAGGAGACTTCTTCTCCTGTGTAATGCCTTTATTAAAAAGTGATCAGCTCCGGATTGGGCGGCTCGACGGGTCTGCAGCGTCCGTCGTCTCCCAGGGCGACTCAGAGGAGGAGGATATGCGCAGCTTTGTCCACCAGGGGCAGAGCTGGGGATCAGATCCTCTTGGGAGCCTTCAGGGCTTGATCCCATAAGATGTTCCCGACAGATGTTGCCTCGGTCCGGGTCTCCAGACCCGCCAGTCCTGGCCCAGGGGATCTCGAGGACAGGGTGAGGAACGATGAAGGTTTCCTGCATCGCTGCAGGCCCAGCGCTCTGCTCCTCACGTCCAGACATCACTCCAATCTCTTAACTCTTAGGTGGCTCGTTGTTTTTGGGGTTTCTCCATGAGTTTGGAGATGGGGGTCCCACAAAGCATTCTGGTCTTGCGAGTCACTTTGCATAACCCCCCCCACCTTCTCAGGTGTCTTCCCTATTCTGAGAAAGGTAAAACTTAGCTTCGGGCAAGGTCCCCACCCAGGAGAAGGGCCATTACCTCGCCCCAGCCAGGGCTTTTACTAATACAAAAACAACCATTAACGACAACGACCCGTGATTACAATAACAAAGGCCGCAGCCCAGCAGTAGTGGTAACTTTTTAAAACAAACAAAAAAAAAATTAACCAAATTTTTGTTCATAACAGTCCCCCCTCTTTTTCTTTGATCGAGCTTAAATTCTAAGCTCGCATCAACTCCCAATTTTTTGTTTTGAATCTATTATAAATCCCTTGTGCACTTTGGTAATCATGGTTACTTAACTTTGTTACTTTCCCTGGTTTCTTCAGGTTGGTCTGCACGGCCAGTACTGTTTTACTAAAACAGATAAACAAGCATAGTAAAAAGAGCAATCCTCCAAGTACACACACAGTGAGAAAAACTACCTTTTCCCACACATCCTTTTTGAAAATCTCCAGGTTCTCCCACCCACTGGGATCAAGTGTAGGAGTTTGATCTTCATTATTTACACATGCTAACATTTTTATTTTGTTTGAAATGTTCCTAATAATTGAATTCTTTATTTTTAATACTGCCTGGAGCCGAATAACTTTGTTTAACATAGATATTGGGATCCGAATTTGGCTTTTACAATTTTGGATTTTCTCAATTTCTATTTCACTGTGCCTGTTCTGTTTAATTTCTCCCAAATCATTATATATAGGAACTCCCAAACTTGATCCAGTTTCTTTGGGTAATAAGAAAATTGGTTTTATCACTCCAGCGGCGCAGCTGCCAGACAAGATCAAATCTAGGGGTTTAAGGCTCCCCTGAAATGTGTTCCTAAAGGGGTTTATCTCTTTTCCAGTACACTCATATAAATACTTGTAACAAACAATTTTTCTTACCATTTTCCCCATTTCTTTGCTTTTTACTAGATCTGCTGAGCTTGTTTCAGCAGCATCCCATTCAAAGCACAACCAAGCTTCCCCTATAGGGCACTCTCCTAGGAGTGGCTGCTTAAAAGTGGCAGTATTGTATACTATCCAATACACTCTCTTATTTTTTTTGATAAAAGACCAATTGGGAGAGGTTAACACAATCAGGGTTAGAACTGATGTGGACTCTCGACAAGGAGCTCGCTTCCTCCTCACAGAGGGGTTGGTAGCATTCATTGCACGGCTCAGCTGGGCTCCCCTGAGCACCACCAGCAATCAGAGCCATCAGCACTACCCTTCCCAAGAGTCCGGTATGGGTCATCTCACACAGCCTGCCCACCCGGCCTTGCCTCTTGGGGAACTTTACTGAGGAAAAGCTTCCAAGCTCTTTAGAGTCCCTTCTACCCGTTTCTCTGGTTAAACCTCTCTTGGTCTGTTCCCTACCAATTTTGGTTTCCCCTCCCAGGGGGAGTGTTCTGTAGAGGATTAACCTGGAGTCTTTAGAAATAAATTGGGGAACTTAAACAGAATTACTTATTTACAGTCCTAAACTTTTTACCAACATAATTTACACAGAACAGTCTTAAAACATTTTAAGCAATATTAGAACTCTTAACAATTTTTTCCCACACAGTTCAGTCTTTTTGACTCTTCCTTCTGAGAGTCAACTTTAAATCCTTTGGTCCTTTTACCACAGTGTACTCAGGTGATTTAGCTTGTGAAGCAGATGAATCTCGTCCAGCGCCGGGGGTGAGAGTGGTGTAGACTCTGGCCCAATGCCAGAGGGGGAAGCTGATGTTGGATCCAGTCCCGTACCTGGGGGTGAGACTGGCCCTTTTATTCTTGTGATATGAGTCCAACCTTTTTCTTTGGTCCGCACAGCTGAATTTGTGATCAGGAGCACCTGGAAGGGGCCTTCAAATTTAGGCATTAATGTTCCCGTAGTCCATGATTTTATCAAAACCCAATCTCCTGGACTAATGTTGTGAACTTTTGTGTCGAGAGGGGAAGTTTGAGGAAGGTACCCTTTCTTTCTAAGTCCCTCCAGAGTTCTTCCAATTATTTCTAAATACTTTCTGGTAGCTTCTTCCCCTTCCAGATAGTCTCCTGTGCTATAAGGTGTTAACAAGATTGGCAGCCAAAACATCATTTCATAAGGTGAAATTCTTATGTCAGCCCGAGATCTTGTTCTGATGCGCAATAGCGCTAGGGGCAAACACTTCAGCCAATTCATCTTTGTTTCTTCAATCAATTTAGTTAATACATTTTTGAGAGTTTTGTTCATTCGCTCCACCCTCCCAGAACTCTGGGGGTGCCACGGAGTATGCAACCTCCATTTCATTCCTAAAGCCTCAATTATATTTTGTAATGTTTGGGACACAAAATGTGGACCTCGGTCTGAGTCTATGGTGTTCACAATACCATATCTGGGGATAATATTCTCGAGGATTGCTTTTGCCACGACTTGAGCTGTTTCCCTCCTGGTCGGGAAGGCTTCTACCCAGTGTGTGAGATGATCAACTATAACCAGTAAATATCTGTACCCTTGCACTGGGGGCATTTCAGTGAAATCTATCTGTATGCTTTGGAAGGGTCTCAAGGCTAATTCCCTTCCTCCAGGTGCTACTTTTCTCATAACTTTCTGGTTCACTTTTTGACAAATGATACACCCTCTAGTAACAGCTTTAGCCAGGCTATATACCCCGATGCATAGGTTATTTCTTAGGAAATGATCACATAGTCCTTGGACTCCCCAGTGAGTTAATTTATGTAGTTCTGTTAGCACTGTCCGAGCCAGTGCTTTATTCAAAAACACCCATCCATCTGAGGTTAACCACTCTCCCTGTTGTCCTTGATGTAACTTTAAATCTTTTATTGCTTCTAATTCTTCTTCACTAAATATAGGTTCCTCCCCTTTTTCAGGTGTCATTTTTGTCTTCAAAATTTTTACTGGATCCCCTGGTTCTAGAGCTGCTTCTTTGGCTATCTGATCAGCCAGTCGGTTTCCTTTAACTTCTAAACTGTCTCCTCTTTGGTGTCCCTTTATATGGACCACTGCTATCTCTATAGGTTTTTGTAGGGCCTCTAGTACTGATCAGACTAGGTTCTCATGGGCTAAGCTCTTTCCCTTTGAACTTAAATACCCACGTTCCTCCCATATTTTCCCAAATGTATGAACTGTCCCATATGCATATTGGGAGTCCGTATAAATGGTTCCCCGGTCCCCCTCCAGTAAGTCCAGTCCCCTTTTCAGGGCATATATTTCACAACCTTGGGCTGACCAGCTTGGGGATAGTTTCCCTTTTTCTGCAATTTGTAATGTTTCTCCATCTATAATGGCATAACCGGAAGCTCTTTTTCCATTTACTACCCTCGAAGAGCCATCTATGAATAAGCTTCTTCCAGTTGCTAGAGGCTGATCTTCCAAATCTTCTCTTACTTTTGTTTGGAGATAAACCAATTCTAGACAATCATGTTCTAAATTCTCTATAGGCTCTCCCATTAGGAATTGTGCTGGATTGAGGGCATTTGATGTGATAAATTCTAAGTCCTCTGTATTCATTAGTATTATCTCATATTTTAATATTCTAGCATCGGTTAACCACTGCGGAGCTCTCTGTCTCAGTACTGCCTTAAGATCATGAGGAGTATGCACTTTAATTTTTCCCTGTAAGGTCAATTTTTGAGTCTCCTCTATCAGGATTGCAGTTGCTGCTACTGCCTGTATACAAACTGGCCAGCCTCTAGCCACTGGATCTAACAATTTGGATATGTAAGCCACGGGCTTCCTGCACCCTCCCCACTCTTGAGTTAATACTCCATAGGCTATACCTCCTTCTGCACTCACAAAGAGGTCAAAGCCCTTCCTGAGGTCTGGTAAGCTTAGGACCGGGGCAGAGGACAATTTGTTTTTTAAGTTTTCCAATTGTTGATCATCTTCAGCTGTCCAAATTAGGGGTTCTGGATCTACTACTTTATTATACAGAAATTTCACACTCTGTGTGTATTGATCCAACCATAACTTACAATACCCGAACAAGCCCAGGAGTTTTCTCACATCTCTTTTCGTTTTTGGGGCCGGGAGAGCTAAAATACCTGAAATTCTGTCAGGGCTTAGTTTCTTATACCCTCCCCCTATTATGTGCCCCAAGTATGTTACTTCTGATTGCACAAATTGTAGTTTCCCTTGGGAAACTTTTAGTCCTTTCTCCCCCAGAAAATTCAAAAGTTTAATACTAGTTTGTCTGACCTGATCTTTTTCCTTTCCTGATACCATCAGGTCATCAACATACTGCAAGATCTGCACTTCTTGTTCAGGGACAAATTGTTCCAACAAACTCTCTAAAGCTTGTCCAAAGAGATTGGGGGATTCAGTGAACCCCTGTGGTAATCGGGTCCACCTTAGCTGTTGTCTCCTTTTCGTACTCGGGTCCTCCCATTCAAAGGCAAACCAATCCCTACCTTCTGTTGCCAGAGGACACGCCCAGAAAGCATCCTTCAAATCTATGACAGTGAACCAAGCATGTTCTCTTGGAATTCTGCTTAGGAGACTATATGGGTTGGGCACAACTGGATGTCTGGCAATGGTTCTTTTGTTGACTTCCCTCAAATCTTGTACCAGCCTATATTTCCCTTCAGCCTTTTTAACTGCCAGTATAGGGGTATTATGTGGTGACATGCAGGGTTCTAAAATTCCCTCCTGCAACAGTTGCTCGATGACTATAGCAAGCCCCTTCTTTCCTTCTAGGGAAATCGGATACTGTTTAACCCGTATGGGTGAGGTATCATCCTGCATTTTTATTGTTATCGGTGGAATGTCTAATAAACCTCTCTTTCCCCCCTCAGCCCATACCTCAGGGTTTATTTCTGCAACATCTCCTTGAGACAGCTTCATCACTTGTACTACCATCCTCCCTTCCCTTGGAACAATCCCAACCCCCAAATGGACTTGCAGATCCCTTCCTAACAAACTTTTTTCTAAGTTAGGCAGATAAAGAAACTTAGCTTTACATTGCCTTGAGTTTCCAATTATTTTCACTTCTTCAATCACCGATGCTCTAAATGGTCTCCCCTCTGCACCCAATACTTAACAAAATTGTCTCCCAATTTCCATACCTTGTGGTATTTTGTTGAGACAGGACTTATCTGCCCCTGTATCAACCAAAAATTCAAATTCTTCATTTAGGGGTCCCACTTCAAAATTTACCAAAGGCTCTTCTAGATGTTTCATCGGGTCCCCTATAGTAAAAAGCCCTTGACACCCCTAGTCCTCCCCCTTAAGAATCCTTCCTAAATTGTCCTGTTCCTTGGCTATTGCCTCATCGAGACTGAGCTTTTTACAAAACCTCCTGGTGTATCCTGCCTCCCCACAGTAATAACACTGTCGTCCTCTCAAAGGGACTTCTTGAGGTCTCTCAACCCTTCGTGCACCAGTCAGTACTGGCCTACCTCTGCCTCCTCCTGGTGGTGGACCCGCCCACCCTGCACTTTCTCTAGCTACAGCAACCATGATCTTAGCCTTGGCCTTTACTTTTTCTTCCTCCCTCCTTAAATACACCTTCAATGCCTCTTTTAATAACTCATTAATGTCCTTCTCTTGCCAATCTTCCATCTTTTCCAGTTTTCTCCGTATATCAGGCCAAGATTTGGTAACAAATTGGACTTTTAGTAGCATTTGACCTTCCGGGGTGTCTGGGTCTATTCTGGAGTACAACTGAAAGTTCCGCCTTAGGCGATTAAGCCAGGCAGCAGGAGCTTCATCCTTCTCCTGTGTACCCTCAAATGCCAATTGGGTATTAGTTCCTTTGGGAACTGACTCTTTGATCCCCCATATTATCAAAGACCTATATTCCCTCATGGCCTTCCTCCCCTCCTCCTGATTAGGGTTCTAGTTGGGCTCCGTTAGTGGCAATTTCTGTTCACCTGTTGGCACCTGGGGTTCTGGACTGTTATCTTTCTCCCAAATTTTTATGCCAGCCGCCCTTATCATCTGGACCTCTTCTGGAGAAAATAATATACTCAGGATGGAATTCATCTCCCCCCAAGTTTAGATATTTGGACCTAGAAATTGATCCACTTGTTTGGCTATGCCCACTGGGTCCTCAACTAAATGCCCCAACTCTTTCTTGAATCCTCTCACCTCAGAAGCAGTTAGGGGAGCATTCACAAAGCCAACACCTCCCACCACTCCTCCCATAGGAACCTCTCTGAGGGGAAAGCGTCTCTCTGCCTTGGAGGTCTTGGATCTGGTGCTACAGTATGGCCCATCTTCAGATGCCAAACTACTTTGAGGGACATCTGGGTTACCCTGAACTTTCTGCCCATCAGCAGGTGTATTTGCTGATAGCTGTCTATCGGGCGAGGAGGCATTTGTGTCCCAGGTAGAAGGAGGTAAAGGGACAGCAATAGGAGGGGGAGAAGAGCCTGAGTGTATATTAAGCGGAGCTGGAGAAGGGATGGAGTATGCAGCAGGTGGAGTAGGCACTTGTGGTGGTGCAGAAGGAACCGGAGGAGATACTGGGTTTATCATAGCTGAAGCTGAAGAGGTGGAAGGAGGAGTTTGAGCAGGTGGTAATGAGATGGCAGCCGGGGGAGGAACCGGACCTGCCATTTGAGGTGCTTGAAGAAGAGGATTATAAGGTGGAGGGGCAGAAGGAGAAGGAGGCAAATAATCCAGGGGGTCCCATCTTTTACTAGTTCTATCATCCCCTCCTTCATTCCCCTCTTTCTTCCTCTGTACCTTACAAATTCGCACCCCTTAATTTTCAACAGCGCTCTTTACCCAGCAAGCTACATACAGTAATTGCTCAGGATCAGTATCCCCTCGAGCTGTCAGATAACTATTTAATTGTTGGCACATCCACTTATCCTTTGTCCCACACCAAGGCCATCCTCCTTGCAACTCTAATTCTGGCCACGCTTCCATACAATAATGGATCATTTTCACTTTATCTAATCCCTCCGTGGCCTCTATAGAATCCCATTTTACTAACAGTTTTCCTAAGGGACTATTGGGATGTATATACCTCAGTCTCTTGCCGGTCTTTTTACTACTACAACATCCCATTTTTCAAGTCTCAATAAAAAATCCCGAAGGTGCCTCTACTGACCGGGAATTTAAAAAAAAACCTTCTTTGAGGAGCTCCAGCCTCCTCCACTGAACTTCAAATTTACTGCCTGATGCTCAGGACTTTATACAGAAACAACTGCCCAATCTCTTGATTGCCCAACTTCCCAGCGTCAGGTCTTACATCTATCGGGACTTAAACACACAAAGCCCCGGCCAAGAATCCGGGTCGTGCCTGACACCCTCAGTCAGGAGAAACAACTGCCTGATTTTTAGTTTGCCTAACCTGCCAATTTTTCGGCTTCACCGTATCAGGACTTAAAAGCAAACGGCAGCCTCCTTCGCTGGGGTTTGTGCCTGACTCCTTTGTCAGGACTTACTTTGCCTGCAGGGCTTGTGAACCACCCGAATCCTTCTCGGGACTGACAAATCTTACTCGAATCCTTCTCGAGACTTACAAAAGTGCCTGACCTCCCTTTGTCAGGACTTTGGGGTGCGTGCCACTCATACACAGTAATTCACCCCGCACGCCCGGAGTGGGGGGGCCCTTTATTCCCCCTTGGGAGACGACTTCACTCACGCTAATTCCACTCGCGTCCCCCTGTTCCTGGCCGCTTTTCTCGCGAAAAGACGGAACCGCAGTACTGAGGGGTCCACTCTCGCTTCGAAGGTCTGGCTGCCGGCCCTCGTCTCACTCACACACACATGCGCACGTCTCCCACTCCCGCCACCGGATTTCTCACCAGTCTGGTGCTCCGGTGCTCCTCTGCGTCGCTGTCCTGAGCTGGTCCCTCTGGTCCTGGTAGCCAGCTGTCCTCTGAAGATCCAAGATGGCCAGTCCTGAGTCTTCTTGCGGCGTGGCTATCCCGGACGAGTCCCCAGCTGAAATAAACAAGGCCAGGAGACTTCTTCTCCTGTGTAATGCCTTTATTAAAAAGTGATCAGCTCCGGATTGGGCGGCTCGACGGGTCTGCAGCGTCCGTCGTCTCCCAGGGCGACTCAGAGGAGGAGGATATGCGCAGCTTTGTCCACCAGGGGCAGAGCTGGGGATCAGATCCTCTTGGGAGCCTTCAGGGCTTGATCCCATAAGATGTTCCCGTCAGATGTTGCCTCGGTCCGGGTCTCCAGACCCCCCAGTCCTGGCTCGGGGGATCTCGAGGACAGGGTGAGGAACGATGAAGGTTTCCCGCATCGCTGCAGGCCCAGCGCTCTGCTCCTCACATCCAGACATCACTCCAGTCTCTCAACTCTTAGGTGGCTCGTTGTTTTTGGGGTTTCTCCATGAGTTTGGAGATGGGGGTCCCACAAAGCATTCTGGTCTTGCAAGTCACTTTGCATAACCCCCCCCACCTTCTCAGGTGTCTTCCCTATTAAGGTAAAACTTAGCTTCGGGCAAGGTCCCCACCCAGGAGAAGGGCCATTACCTCGCCCCAGCCAGGGCTTTTACTAATACAAAAACAACCATTACGACAACGACCTGTGATTACAATAACAAAGGCAGCAGCCCAGCAGTAGTGGTAACATTTTCTCACAGAAAAAATATTAACCAAATTTTTGTTCATAACAATAGCTATAAATAAAGAAAATCACTTTCTTTGCTTGGGTTAATAATGCTGCAGTTCAGCACTTTTTACTAGCTATTGTCTGGGTGTTTAGCCAACTAGCTTAGAAAATGACTTAAGGAAATTGATTTTTTGGTGTTCTTGGTTTGAAGCACTAGGAGAGCTGGCTCTTTCTTTTCTTGTTTTGCTCTTGAGATATGCTTGTTTTTGTAATTATGTTGTCTAGCTCTCAAAGGAAGTTTTTAGGAAGGATGGGCAGGCTGGTTGGATTTTTGAGATGTTAATTTGCATTATCAACTCCACACATTTGAGAGACTATTCTGGATTGAATAATAGTTGTTGTTTAGTCACATTCTTTACTACGTTAGGTTTAAGTTTGGAGTTTGGGTAGATTTTGAACTAGTATGGGGTGTATAAGGCTCTGCTGTGGTAAAAAGTGCAGTGTCTACTTTGAATAGTAATTCGAGCTCAAAGGCAGGTCACTTCTACAGGCTGTATCAAGGTGAAATTACACTAACAGTCTGATATACTTAGGCTATTACAGACTTCTCGGTGTTCATATACACTAGGGGAGGTTCAGACACTAATTACATCTGGTCTCTTATAAGCTTTTTTATTGATGACTCAGCACTTTACTTTGATTTTTTTTTTCAGATTCCTTGAAGTGTCTACAGTTTTTGTTCTTGCTATTTTTGCTCTTCACATACTTGATTCTCGTGGATTACTACAGTAGATTTTTTTAAATCTTTTATTTTAGAAGGTTTTTCTATGGATTTAGTATACTGAATAAATGCTTGGGACTAAGGCTATTCAGCATTGCTTTGGATAGAGGTACTTTCTAGTTTTAAAATTTTACTTATAATTACATATAAAGTAATTTTGTAAATTAAAGTATGAACTACTCCTGACTGCAATATACTCATTTTGCTCTACTAAGTTTTAGTTTCAGTTCATTGTCTCTTGGTGTCACTCTTGAAGGGGCTTCTGGACTTTCTTCACTCGAGAGTGATGGATCTAGGCAGTTTGCTCTTTGATTTTGATTGCAGTGAAGGTGGTGAGAAGTACTTGCAGTGGTCTCTCTCACTGTGGTTCTGCAGTCTTCTCTGTAAGAGACTTAACATATACATCATCTCTATAAAATCTAAGTCTTTGCTCTGAGTTTTAGCCACATTTTTCTCAATTACTCTGAGTTGTTTGTTTAATACTACTATGTAGATGGACATTCTGGACATTTTTTTTGTATTTTATATGGTCTTCTATAAGGCATTTTAAAAGGATTCAGTATTCTTTTAGCTCAGGGTTTAGTTTGAATTTGCAATAGTGCTAGTGGAAGAGCTTGGGCTAGGGTAGATTAACTTCTTGCCCCAGTCTAATGATTTGCTGCTTAATCAAATGATTCATTCTCTCCACCTGGCTGCTTGATTTGGGGTGGTATGGGGTGTGAAGTTCTTAATTTATGTCCAGATGGCTACTAATCTGTTGCACTATTTCGGAAATGAAATGTGATTCTTTATTTGAGGGTATCATGGCTGGAACTCTGAAGCATGGTATTATTTTTTGTAAAAATAATCTGGTCACTTCTTGAGCTTTGACAGTTCTGGTGGGGAATGTTTCTGGCCACCCTGAAAATGTATCTATCAATACTAGTAAATACTGATACCCCCTTTCCTTGGGAGTTCTGAAAAGTTAATTTGCCACTGCTGTACAGGCTCATGGCTTCTCAATCTGACTGAGTTTTGGCTGGGGGGGTATTTTGGGGTTAGTCTGGAGGCAAGGATCCCATTGTTGGCTTACTTGAGTGATAGTGGCATATAAATTCTTGACAACGATACAACGATTGTTTCAATCAGATGTGTGTTCTAGAAAGCTTGTGGAAATTACTGCTTCAAAGTCAACACTTCATTTCAATGCACTCTGTATCACTCGCAGCTTTGGTCATTTCGAAAAGGAGCCACACTCTATAAAAGGCTTTTAAGTAGTTAGGCTCTAGTGTGCTTTCTAGTGCGCTTCTTTCACTAGTAACTGCGAAAATGGGAAGGGATTACTAGCTCTCTTTCAATGGTAGCCCACCCCTTGCACTTGTACATCTCTTTTGATTAGTATTATTGAGGAAAATCTGTACTTCACTTTTTGCTGCTTTTTTTGCCTTTCTATCTGCTAGCTCATTTCTTTCTTCTAATTTTAAGCTCACTCTCTGGTGTGCTTTAATATGCTTTTTCAGGTAGCTGAACTGCTTCTAGCAGCTGGATTGTCTCTTCTTTTTCTGTGAGGTCAGCAGTCTCCTCTCTTTTTAGATGGCTCTATGTGCAGGTATGACTTTAAATGCATACTTTGAGTCTGTGTAGATGGTTATTCTCTTCTCTTTTGCCTTTTCTAGGGCACGGGTCAGGGCAATTATTTTAGCTTTCTGCGCAGAGGTACTTGTTGGTAAGGGTTTAGACTTGATTACTTCTCTGTAGGTGGTCACCGCATACTTAGCATGTTGCTTCTCATTGGCAACGTAGCTTTCCTGTCAGTGAACCAGGTCTCCGCATCATTTAAAGGAGTGTCTTTTAGGTCTGGGCTGCTGGAGTAAGTAGCTTCAATGGTCTCTAGGCAATCGTGGTGTACTGCTTCTCTTTGATTTCTGCTGAGAAAAGAAGCTGGGTTGACAATATTAGTCACCACTATCTCTACATCATCTTGTTCTACTATGATGGCTTGGTATTTCAGAAACTTCTGTGGTGAGAGCTAGTGGCCACTTTTTACTTCTAGTACTGCGGACACTGTGTGGGACACTAGCACAGTCATTTTTGTCTTAGGGTAAACTTGCGTGCTTCTTCAATATTCAGCACAGCTGCTGCTACAGCTCTGAGGCAACTTGGCTATTTTTTGGCTGTTGCATCTAGTTGCTTAGAGAAGTAAGCAACTGCCTTTCAGTATGGGCTCAAGTCTTGAGCTAATATTCTCTGGGTAATTTTTTGCGTGGAAAAATAGAAAAAGTGTTTTACTTACATCTGGAAGTTTCAAAGCTGGAGCTAACATGAGGGCACTCTTTAGCTGGCGAAAGGCCTGTGTGGCGTCTTTTGTCTACTGGAGATCTTTGTTTCTATTGGCAATAAGAGCATAGAGGGGTCTGGCAAACAGTTTATAATTATAAACTCACAGCTGGCACTACTCTACTATGCCTAAGAAGGTTCAGAGCTCTTTTGTTGTCTGGGGTTTCAGGGTTTGCATAGGGCTTCTCTGCTTTAAAGTCTGCTGCTCAGCACTCACTTCTTACCTCAGGTAGATTACCTTCTGTTTCACTATCTGTGCCTTTTTCTTTGAGACTCTGCATCTTTGGAGTCTTAGGAAATTCGAAAGGCTTACTGTCTAGGCTTCTCTTGCTTTTTTCCTCTAAGTGGCTACTAGAAGATCGTCTACGTATTGCAACAGCTTCTTTTCTTCTTGTGGAGCTTCTCGGGACTCTGGGTCTTTGCAAGCTGTTCTCTAATTGGAGTGGGGAATCTTGAAGCCTTCAGGCACATGGAGTATGTGAGCTTGAGTTTGAATGCAAAAATTTTTTGGCTGGCTTTGTGGATAGGGAGGCAAAAGAAGGCATCTCTTAGGCCTAAAACAGTGAACCAGGTTAGCTCAGGTGTTAAGTTAGTAAGGTATATGGATTTGCTACCACAGGGTATAAATTCTGTGTTATCTTATTGACAGCTTTTAATCTAGTACTATCAGTTATTTGGCTGATTCTTTCTTTATCTTCCTTTTGAGGGTACTACTCAGTTCTCACTAGTTGTGTTCTTTCCTTAAGCTTGATGCTCATGGGGGAGCATCTTTCGCTCTCTCTGGTATAGCAGAGGCCCATACCCTTGAAAACACTTGTTTATTTATTCTAATATCTCTTTACTAATGTCTTTAATTTCAGTGTCTGTTAATGTTAAGCCTAACCTCTTTGTATCATTTGCCTCTAGAGTAACTTTTCTCATTTGAGAATGTTTAGCAAATTGAGCTGCAGCATCCTTGATTTTAACACTCCTGCTTTGCCCGCAGGCCCCCTTGCTTTAGGCCTTTTCTTATTATTATAATAAATGCTGAAATCACTGGAGTACCAGGAGTCTGGTCGTGTTTTTAACACACTGTCATGGTTTTGGCCTGGCACAGAGCCAGCGCCCCCATGAGAATACCCTTTCCCTTGTGTCTGCTGTGAGATGTGACCAGGAATAAGCCAAGCAGGCTCCAGCTTAAACATAAAGAAAACTTTATTACCTAAACTACAAGAAAAGAAGGAAAAAAACTATAGGAGAAAAAATTGAAAACCTTACAAAAAACACTTTCCTCCTCCCCACCACCAAAATTTCCCAATCCAATACATTCCCCCAAATCACCAACTTCCCTGTCTGGCACCACCCTTTAGAATACTCAATCTTCAGTGCATGAAGAGGAGAGGAGTCTTTCTTGCACCATAGGCTTCCCCTGGAAACATGCTGAAACCTCGTGTGCTTCCATGTCACTCATCACCGCCCGGAAAGTCCTTTTGCCGCTTGTGACATCTTCCTTCCATGCCTAGTGCTCTCTCCACTGTGCATGGACCAGAGCTGCTTTTAGGGTTGTCTTTTAAGGATGCCTTGTCTCACTCCAAAAAAGGCACAGTCTCTGCTTTGGGACATCTGTCCCCCCCATTTTTTTCCAACCCCCTGGGGCCGAGGGGTCCCCACAATGAACCCTCCTGGTTCTGAGGCACTGCCTCCCCCTAAGTGCAGTCTCTGTGTCACAGGAATAAAACTGATTCTATGGCTACACAAGAAAAGTCCAGCCAAAAGGCCACTCCAATCAACTCTCTCTCCACTCAGCCAGCCTTCTCCATGTCCTTCGGGCCAGGTCCTTGGTTATCTCATCTCTTATCTCTCTTCTTATCCAGGTCTGAGGAGGATCAGCATTTTTGCGAGGTCCCAATCATGAAAGAAAGGGTTAAAAATTCAGTCTCTGCCTGTCCCAGAGCTCCAGCACTCACACACTCGCTGCTGCTCCGGCCGGCACCTCCTCGCCACATTCCCCCCCCCTTTTTCTCCTGGGCCAGCCGCTATCAGATTCAGACGCCAGCTCTCCTCTCTCTCTCTCCTGGGGGGGGAGATGGCTGCCCGATGTCTCTTGGGGCTCCTCCACCCTTCCATCCTCAAGGGCCTCCTCACCCCCCATCTCTGTCCAGGCCCAGGCCTACCACATGGCTGCCCCTACCCCGCCCAGCAGCAGCGGCTGGACGGGGGAAGGGAGATCCTACCTCCTTCCCTCGAAGTCCCAAGAGAGCCTCCCAGGGCCGAAGCTCTGCTTTTAACCCCTGTGTGTTCTTGGAGGTGTGTCCAAACCCAACTGGCCACACCAGATGCCAATATCAAAATCCGAGCATCCATTGGTTTAACCACCGCATCCCAGAATTCCCACTTCTTCCTGGTCAAACCACCACACACACCTGTGTTTGTTTTGCATTAGAGCCACCCATGGAAGTGATTTTTCTGAGAGAAGCTTTTAAGAGCTTCTTCTATGCCTAGCAAAACCAATAGTTGGCTAGCTTTGAGAACTGACAACTTGTTAAACCATTAAGAAAGCTAGATTCGCCTCTGTGAGATTCACTTTTTAAAGACTGGCAAGCCCAAGAAAAACTCTCTTCCGGCTTTTAGAGAGAGAAGTTTCGTCTCCCTCTCCTGGCATAGAAGCCGGGCGGGGGGATGGGAGGCTGAGGGGCCCCAGCCGAAGTCAGGCTGGGCCCCAGTGGCTGCTACGAAGGAGAGGGGAGGCCATTGGCCCTCTGGTCATGCTGTATTTAAGTCCTAATCTAGCTGCTTAGATCCCAGCTGCTCCCAGTGTAGCCGCTGAAGGAACTTTAATCGTAAACCAACATCTCCAGCCGCAGCCCGACAGAGATCACATGACCACCTGTAGGCCTGGGCAAGATATTAACTTTCATTACACAGATGAAATTTACAAAACATTAATCCTCTCTTGAGTGAAAGAAAAAAAAAGAGTGAAGACACGTAAAAGATGTTATAGATACATATTATAATATTGCCTTTTCACAAATATTAAAATGGATTTTGTGTGGTGTTAAAATAACTTTGCTATGAAGATATAGTTTTTATTTCTGTTGTTATTTAAGCTTAGACATAGTAGTGAAATAGCTGATATAAGTATGCTTGTGTTAAAATGCCTGCTTGGTTGGGATATCCAATGAACATAGCATGAGGAAACCTGCTATAGATATGCCAACTATCAGCACCCGCTGTCTGAAGATAATGTGGGCCGAGCCCAAAACTGAAGGTGATGATAACAAAGGACTAAAACTACAACCAAGGAATCCGCATGCTCTAAAATGGCAGACCCAATGAGGAGCCATGCTAAACAGTTCTTGGAATATGTAAACTTGTTTGGGAAAAAAAGTTTACTATGCATAAGGTCTATGAATATGCAACAGGCTGATGTAAGGAAAAAGGTATTTAAGGGGTATCTCTGAAGATAACAGTGTGCTCTTGGCTGAGTGCCAAGATGCACCTGGCCATAATAACCTTTGCTCTATGGTCCTTGTCTCCCATTGTCCTTTATTAAACCTTTTTAATTTTCACAAGATAGTGAACATGTTTATCACAAAAGACAACATGAGACACTGAAGTCAGTAAAGAAGTCAAATTCCATATGGAAAACGAATAAAGAAATGTCTTAGTTTGGAGCTAAAATCCTCTTGTAAAGCTATAGAGAAGAATATAATTGATACATCAAACTCTTTTCCCCTATAACTCATTAAATACATTGGAAGGATGTAGCGTTCTAACCACAGCCATAAATAGAAGAACCAATGTTAAAATAAGCAAATGTTGCAGTAGCTGTAATCAAATGAGAAATTTGAACAGAGAGAAATGAGAGAGATAAGAAACTTTACTCCAAGAATAAAAAAGAAAACCTCTATTTCCCAAAGATAGATGAAGAGAACTTTTGTTTTTATGCTAGAACGGCTCATGCTTAAAAATAGCACCCCAAAAAGTTAACATAGCCCAAGAACACAACTGTAAAAAAGTTGTGAAAGATGAGACTTCAAAAATGCAAATTTCCATACAACTACTATTCATCAAAATTAAAACCACAAGAGAACTCTTTCTTGTAGAAAAGTCTCCATGGCACAGCAAAAGAGACTCCTCTCCCTAAGAAAACTGAATAAAGATTATTTTAAGCATAGTAAACTGTCGCAGACATCTTTTACTTAAAATTCTTTCATTAGGATTTTTCCTGCTGAAGCTGAGAAGTTTCAGCAACAAAATGTAAACAATGGTTATCTGCTGCTGTGGAATGCAACAGGTCCATCCGTGATTGGTCTCCTGTGGATGCTTGGATTTATTGACCAGTCATGGCAGAGCTGGCTCTCGCTCTCTGCCGGAGCCAGCTGCCTTTGTTATCATTCTTTTCTTTTCTATTCTATTCTTAGCTTCACCTTCTGAGGAAGCCTTTTCCTTCTATTTCTTTTTAGTATAGTTATAATGTAATATATATATATATATATATAATAAAATAATAAATCAAGCCTTCTGATCATGGAGTCAACATTCTCGTCTCTCCCTTCACCTGAAAACCCCTGTGACCACGGTCACAGTAAACTAACTGAAAATACCAAGTTTTGTCTCTATACATTGTCAGTAAGAAAGGAAAGATGAGTTTGGGGGGGAAGAAAAGTGTTTTAAAAGTTTATTCTAATTCTTATTATTCTTCTTTTAGTTCTATTAATAAAGTTTTCTTTATACCTTTAAATTTTGAGCCTGCTTTGCTCTCCTGTTAATTCTTATCTCACAGCAAAATATAAGTAAGTAATTCTAATAAGTGCATTAGCATTTAGCCAATGCTCAACCCACCTCATTATTTAGTACATTAGCCAAAAAACGAAAAATTGGCGAACCAAAACCACAACACCACAAACATTTGCTTCCAGGAAGAGACCTTAAATCTTAAATTGCACCTTAAGTACTGCGTTCAGTTTTGGGCCCCTCACTACAAGAAATGTATTGAGGTACTGATTCATGTCCAAAGAAGGTCAATAAAGGCACACCAAGCTGTGTGGTGCAGTCAACAGGCTGGAGGGAAGGGATGCCACCCAGAGGGACCTTGACATTCTTGAGAGATGGGCCAATGCAAATCTTGTGAAGTTCAACAAAGCAAAGTGCAAGGTCCTACACCTGGGTCACAGAAATCCCAAGCACACCTACAGGTTGAGCAGAGAAGTGATTGAGAGCAGCCTTGTGAAGAAAGACCTGGGGGTTATGAAAAACTCACCATGATCCATCAGTGAGCACTCACAGCCCAGAAACCAATGGAATCCTAGGCTGCATCCAAAGGAACGTGGCCAGCAGGTCAAGGGAGGTGATTCTCCTCCTCTGCTCTGCTCTTGTGAGACCCCACGTGGAGTATTGCATTCAGGTCTGGTGCCCTCAACATAAGAAGAACATGGAACTATTGGAGCAAGTCCAGAGGAGGGACACTAAGTTGATAACAAGGACTGGAGCACCTCCCCTACAAGGACAGGTTGAGAAAGTTGCAGCTGTTCAGCCTGGAAAAGAGAAGGTTGCATGGAGATCTTACAGCACCTTCCATTATCAGAAGGGGGCTACAGGGAACCAGAGAGGGACACTCCATCAGGAACTTTTGTGATAGGACAAGGAATAATGGGTTGTCCTGGGTTTGGTCAGGACAGGATTAATTTGTGCAGTAGCCAGGAGGGGGCATGGCCAGGACCTTAAGGTTATTCTATATCACCTCACTTCATTTTTGGGATGGGGGAAGGGGTCTCTTCTGGGTTGCATTGCATTGGGGTATTGTCAGGAGTGAGCACTGGTATGAATCCTTTATTTCTTTTACACTCTATTATTAGTATTGTTGCTGCTACTGTTCATTTTCTTATCTCATTGCTATTTCCAGTAAATTGTTTTTATCTCAATGCCTGATCTTTACCTTTTGTGCCTCCAATTCTCCTCTCTAGCCTGACACAGGGAAAGGGGGAAGTGAGCAAGCAACTCATGGCTTGGAGTGGTCTCAGCGAGAACACTAAATTGTGGAACACCATGCCTTAACCACAACAGCATTATTTGGCACCCAATGTGAGGCTCAAACAGTTGAGATAACAACAGATCTGACTACAGAGGCTGAAAACAAATTCAATCTAAGCATTTGTTGTAGTAGGTCCAGAGGGAGTGATCACAATGTTGCTTGGTCTGTTCATGTGGGTATAGTACCTAACTCTCTATATATTCCTCCACGTGGTCCTCACAGGAATCTTTCTCAGAGCAGGGAGAGGGATCAGGATTGCTTTGTTGCTGTACTGTGGGATATCAGTTTATGACATGATAACATCGAGGGCAATGAAGGTCATTTGGGATGTGCATTCAGTGATGCTCTCATACCTTTACCTGTGGGAATTTATGGTAGCAGCTCTCTAGTCACAGAGAGAAACAGACAACTTTCCCAGGCATCATTCTGGGAAAGGCTGTGAGAAGAGCAGAGAAAAGAATTAAAAATACTTCTTATCTTAACTTGCTGCACCTGGTGTTGTGAACATGTGGAATGTGCTATGGAGATATGTTTACCAAAAGGGTGGTTTCTTAATCAGCCAATGGTGATGGTGTTTTAATTAAAGGACCAATCAGGTTCACCTGTAGTGAACTAGGGTATAAAAAGCAATGGGTTTCTTAATAAAGTGAATCAGCTTTCTGTGAATGTCTTGAGAGTCTATGTCACTTATTATTGGGTCCTGACCCGTTACGTTGACAGGAGTCCATTAATAATTGTACCATCTGGGGGGGCGGAACAGAGGAGGATGATTTTCCTCAGCCTTTTATCCCCTCTTCCTCCTTTAGGCCTGTTAAAACCACTTTGGAGAATTTTAAATTTCCTTTGGATGTTAAGGAAAGCATGTTCTTGTTGCTAAGTCTGCCAGGTTTTCTCAGTGTGGTCCATACCATGTTTAGAGTCAAGAAAGAGATTTCTAGGAAGGTCTTTCACAGATCCGTCTCGAGGGTGGATAATCATGGGTGGCATGGAATATGGGAAAAAATGGGATAGTTTTTGAAGGACTATTCTGCTTCCATGGTTTGGAAGATCACCCCTGAACAACTACCCTGATAAAGTGGCAGAATATTTGAAAGAAAAAGGTTATGGTACTTCCAGAGAGCTGTGAAGTTATGCACCGTGCTGGGCCCTGGCTACTATTTATCAGGCACTGTTCATTACTAGACAGCACCCTCTGGGGGACAAGGAGGAGGAAAGCAGACCATCAGGCCCTGTGGCCACTCAAACTGCAGCTGAACCAGAGGAACAACCTGTGCTGGGAGCAGCCACCCCTACACAGAAGAGGAAATCCAAGACAAAACCAGTTCACTTAGTGAGGGATTAAGAGGAAGCAGGGCCCTCACAACAGGAGAAAGAGGCAGGGCCAGAGATAATCACCCAATCACTAACCCTGGGTGAGCTGTAAAATATGCAAAAATATATAAGCCACCAGTTGGGTGAGCCCCTGTTGACCTGGCTGCTCTGATGCTGGGATATCACAGGCCACTATAGGGAACTAGATGGTAGTAAAGCCAAGCAACTGAGATCCCTGTCCAGGGATGTGGGCATTGGGATGAGGACAGAAACTTTCAGCCTCTGGAGGTGACTCCTGTCAAGCATGAGGGAAAGGTATTCCCTCAAGGATCATCGAGTAGTGTGCCCAAGCAGGTGGAATGCCATGGAGAAGGGTATCTAGTACCTGAGAGATTTAGCTATACTGGAGGCAATTTATTGGGATTGAAATAATGAGCAGTCCCCAGCTGTGGAAAGACTGTCCAAGACTGTGGACAAATTCAGAAGACTCAACCAAGTTAGACCAGAAATGTCCCATGCTCGGACAGTATGGACCAGAGGCTCTGCTATGGGGGGTAAGTGCCCCCCTGCACAAGAGAGAGGGGACATGCCATGAGGTAACCTGTGCTTTTACCTGCATGACCACACAGGGGACATGAGGAAGTGGAATGGAAAACCCACCCCTGCCTTGGCAGCATGGGTACATGACGTGAGTGGAAGAACAACCACCACAGGAAATTCTTCAAAGATAAATGCCACTCCAGTTTCCAGTGGGCAAGTCCTCTTAAAGAATGGATGAGCTGATTTTACTTTCGATCCTCTTGAATGGACCTCCAGGTCATATTTACAAGAAGTGAGCAACAAGGACTATGACCAGAACCAGAGGGGCCCTGCCTCCAGCCAGGTGGAGGAAAGTGACAATTGAATCTATTAGACTGTGTGGATGCAATGGTCTGTCACATCAGACTCACAAGAGTGCAAGGCTTTAGTTGACACTGGTGCACAATGTACCCTGATGCCATCAAGATATATAGGGGCAGAATCCATCTCTATTTTTGGAGTGACAGGGGGATCCCAACAGCTGATTGTACTGGAAGCTCAAGTGACCCTGACCAAGAATCAGTGGCACTAACACGCTACTGTGATTGGTCCACAGGCCCCATTTATCCTTAACATATATTACCTCAGGAGAGAGTATTTCAAAGACCCAAAAGGAAATTGTTGGGCTTTTGGGATAGCTGCATTGGAGACAGAGGGAATTAGACAGCTGAATCCCTTGCCTGTGCTCTCAGAGGACCCTAATACTGTGAGACTGCTGAGGGTCGAAGAACAGGAACTGATCAGTACCTAAACAGTGCACTGTCAACAATACTGCAACAAATGGGACTCCGTGACTGCCATCCATTAGATGATTCATGAACTGGAGAGTCAAGGAGTGGTCATCAAGATTCACTCACCCTTTAACAGTACTATATGGCCTGTGTGTAAGTCTAACAGAGAGTGGCGAGTGACAGTGGACTGACTATTGTGGCCTGAATGAAGTCACACCACCAGTGAGTGCTCCTGTTCCAGACATGCTGGAGCTTCAGGATGAACTGGAGTCCAAGGCAGCTAAGTGGTGCCACCATCGACATTGTGAATGCATTTTTCTCCATTCCTTTGTCAGCAGAGTACAGGCCACAGTTTGCTTTCACCTGGACAGGCATCCAGTACATCTGGAACCAATAGCCCCAGGGATGGAAAGAGCCCCACTATTTACAATGGACTGATCCAGGCTGCACTGGAAAAGGGTGAGGCTCCAGAACACTTGCAGTACATTGATGACATCATCATATGGGGAACATGGCAGAAGAAGTTTCTGAAAATGGAAAAAGATCATCCATATCCTCCTGAAGTCCAGTTTTGCCATAAAACAAAGTCAGGTCAAGGGTCCTGCACAGGAAATCCAGTTTTTAAAATGGCAAGATGGAAATCCTCAGATTCCAATGGATGTGCTTAACAAAATAGCAGATATGTCCTCACTGACCAGCAAAAAGGAAACACAGGCTTTCCTAGGTGCTGTGGGTTTCTGGACAATGCATTAGTGCAGTAAAATTTCAAGCCCTCTCTATCTTACCCTGGAAGAATTATTTCAAGTGGGGTCCTGAACAACAACAAGCTTTTGAAGAAATTAAATGGGAGATTGTTCATGCAGTAGCCCTTGGGCCAGTCAGGACAGGATAGGATGTGAAAAATGTGCTCTACATTGCAGAGGGGGAGAATGGTCCTTCCTGTGGTCTATGGCAAAAAGTACCCAGGGAGACTCCAGGACGGCCCCTGGGGTTCTGGAAATGGGGCTTCAAAGGATGCCAGGCCTGTTACACCACAACAGAAAAAGAGATACTGGCAGCTTATGAAGGGGTTTGAGCTGCTTTAGAAGTGATTGGCACCAAAGCACAGTTCCTGGCACCTCGACTGCCAGTGCTGAGCTGGATGTTCACAAGGAAAGTCCCTTCCACACATCATGCCACTGATGCCATGTGGCCTAAGTGGGTCGTGCTGATTGCATAATGAGCTTAAATAGGAAATCCCAGTCCCCCAGGGATCTTGAAGGTCATCACGAACTGACCTGAAGGTGAAAATTTTGGACTATCATCACCAGAGTAGAAAGAGCAGGTGACACGGACTTAGGAGGCCCCATCATATAATCAGCTACTAGAAGATGAAAAGTGACACGCTCTCTTCACTGATGGTTCCTGCTGTATTGTAGGGCTACATTGTAAATGGAAAGCCTCTGTATGGACTCCTATGCGGCGAATTGCCAAAGCTAATGAGGGACGAGGCGGATCGAGTCAGACTGCAGAGCTGAAAGCCATCCATCTGGCTTTAGATATGGCTGAACAAGAGAAATGGCCAGTGCTCTACCTGTACACAGACTCGTAGATGGTGGCAAATGCTCTGTGAGGGCAGCTGGACTGATGGAAAAAGACCAATTGGCAGCACACAGGTAAACCCATCTGGGCTGCTGAATTGTAACAAGACATTGTTGCCCGGGTAGAGAAATTGGCTGCAAAAGTATGTCATGTAGATCCACATGTATCCAGGAGTCAGGCTACTGAAGAGCTTCACAACAATGGACAGGTGGATAGAGCTGACAAGATTCTAGTGTCTCAAGTCAATCTGGACAGGCAACATAAGGGTGAATTATTTCTGGCTCAGTGAGCCCATGACACCTGAGGTTATCAAGGAAGAGATGCAGCATACAGATGGGCTCATGATTGAGGGGTGGACTTAATAATGTGATGCCTAAAGATTTTTAGCTTTTTTATATATTTGTAGCTTTGTACATTTTTAATACATAGCTGTATAGTTTCTAGCACTTTCTTACACTTTAGAACAGCAATTCCTCTTTCTCACACATTATGCCAGACTCTTGAAATTTTATTTAGTCTTATTTTAAAGAAAAGAATTTCTAGCAAGGAGATCCTGTTTTGCACCAGCACTTGGGAGGCATAACAAGATATAGGATTAAGAACCCCTTAGAGGGACTTCAGTGGGGCAGGTCCAAGGGTGAGTTACCAGGACAACCCTTCTCCTATTCGATGTACTTGCTAGATATACTAATTGGTTAAACTTATAAAAATTGTGAAAATATTATCCTGCGGGTGTGCATAGGTATATTTTGTGCACCTGAAAGCTTTCATTAAAAGACTGTTCTTTATGTTATCAATTCTAATATCACTTGGAAAGTTTTTATTCTGATCTTAGGCAACACATAGACACCACGTCCCAGGTTATGGATAACTGTGAAACATGCACTGTGATCAAGCAGGGCCAAGTGGGTAAAGCCCTGGTGGTATGGGGGACGATGGTTGAAATAGAAATATGCGGAGGCCTGGTGCATCCATTCTGTCATTCTTCTGCAAACCCACCACGGCAAGTGCTACATGCTGACAATGGGGGAAACAATCACTGGATGGCTGGAGATGTATCCTGCGCCTCACACCATGGCCTGGAACACCATCCAGGGCCTTGAAAAGCAAGTCCTGTGGTGACATGGTGTCCTGGTTCAGGGCAAATTTGGTAGAGAACCCCAAAAAGGGCTCCTCTAGAAAAGCAGATTCAATTGGCCCCTCCCCCAACCAGTTCGGGAACCCCCTCCTTGGAGAAAAGTGGAAAAAACCTGTTTATTAAACAATAAAACCTAAACAATATTAAACAATAAAACCCCTTGCTGCTCCAAAAGAGATTAAAAACTCAGAAAGTCCCCTCCTTGGGTTGCAGCTTGGCTCACTCAGTCTCTTATCAGTCCCTCCAGCGCTGGAAATGCCACAGCCTAGGCCCGGCCGGGGGGGCCACAGGTGTGAGCTGCCAGTGCTCTTCTGGGTGTTCAGTCCAGAGCAGGTTTAAACAGGTCCGAAGAAAAGGAAAAAAAAAACACAGTCCAGGGAACTTCTTTGCCTCAGCTAGCTAAAACTAACTAAAACAAAGAAGAGCTCTGTCCCATTGTCTGTCCATTCACAGACAACAACAGTCCAGGAGCAGGAATGTGGAGGAGTGAGTGCAGTATCTGAAACCAACTGTGTGTGAAAAATGCCAAGCACTTGTTTTTAAAATTTTTAAAAGTTTAATAGTAATAAAATGGTTTAAAAGAATAGTAATACAATTAGAGTAATAACAATTTGGACAAATTGAATTAGGACAATATGAGACAATAGAGACAAAGAGTTACGGACATCTGGGTACCTTTATCTGGGCATCACGAGCCGAAAAAGGACGCCTGTTAACAAAGGATTAACCCTTAAGAACAACAGCCCATTGTATATTCATACACTTCATACATGATGCATAAATTCTATTCAAACACAGGATTCCGTCTGGTCTTCATCAACTTCTTCCCTCTAATTCTAATAGCGCCTTTGAGGCGGGAAGAAGTTCGTTTCTTCTGATAAGAAGGCAATAAATTCTTTTTCACTGAAAGATTTAGGTGTCCTGTGGCTGCTATCTCACTGCAAGTCCTTTCTTTTAAACAAAGCATCTTACATAGCATAGTTTCTATTTTAACAATTTTTATAACCTAAAACTATATTTAACACAGTACTTAAGAGAATTAATACATTACTTTCTAACACAACATATATAATATTCATTTTAATATTTGCAAAAAGCCAATCATAAAATACATGCATTTTTCACAGTGTGCTTCTTATCTCCCCCCTTCACTCTTTGGAACAAGTCTTAAAGGTGCAAAACTTATTATTCAGCATAAACAGAACAGATGATTGGGGATATAAGCAACCCAGGACACATAGCACCCCAGAAAGAACTGGAGTCAGATAATGGGACTCATTTCAAAAACAGCTTCATAGACACCTGGGCCAAAGAACACAGGATTAAGTGTCTTTGTTTGGCATTAATTGATCTTCACTGAAGACGAAAAAATCAGCCACGGAAGTGATTTTCAATGGGAAGCTGCTAATAGGTTCCTCCATGCCTGGCAAACTCAATCTCTGGCTAGCTCTGAGAACTGACACACTGCTAAACCAATCAGAAAAGCTAGAAATGTTTTTATGATAACATATTTAAGAAAGAAGAAACGGCGGGAATTTCTCTTTCTTTCTGCCCTTGGAAAGGCAGCAGGGCCGGGGCCCCTCCTCGAGGTGGAGGCGGGGGTGGGGGGGGGGTGGGGGGTGGCGCCGCTGGGCCCGTGTGTAGCCCCAGGCCGAGCTCTGTCCCAGCCAGGCAGCCAAGGTCCTGTCGCTGGAAAGCCATCCTGGCACCGCAAGCCTCTGAGATCCTGCCACCACCAGGGAGCTATCCCAGTGCTGCAAGCAATTATGCAGCCGAGATCAACACCAGGAGCAGCTCCACGGCCACTGCCCGGCAGGAATCACATGACCAGCAACGAGGGACAGAACAAGCAATATCCTGATGCAAAGCCCAAATGGGATCAACTTTTCAGCGCTGCAGAATTCTATAAAATCTTTTCAATTAATAGAACTTGAGAACAGACCAACCTACAGACACCAATTCTCTCCTGAATCAGAGAAAAGGAAAAAGTGAGGACACCTGAGGAGAACAATATGGCAACACTAAGGTCAGTGCAAAAGAGGGAGGGAGAGGAGGAGGTGCTCCAAGCCTCAAACCTGAGATTCTTCTGCAAGCCATAGTGAGGACTATAATACAACAAACTGTTTCCCTGTAACTCATGAAGTGCATGGAAGGATGCAGCGTTCACCCACAGCCTATGAGAAAAAGGTACTTGTGCTGGAATGTGTAGTTGCTGAAAAGCTGGGACCTGGTGAGAGATTTGAACAGAGAGAGAGAACCATTTCTTTCAGAGACAGAGGAAGAGGACCCTTGCTTTTATATTAGAACACCTCATCCTTACAAATTGTACCCCAAAAGCTAAAATGGCCCACGAAAAGAAGTTGTGGGAAGACTGCAAAGCGTGGGAGGGACTTCACGATTGTAGATTTCAGGCGGGCTGCTATTCGTGAAAATTAAACCTGAAATAAACAGGGCAGAAGACTTTTTCTCCTTTTAATGCCTTTATTGAAAGTGATCAGCTCAAGATTGGGCAGCTCAATGGGTCTGCAGTCTCCGTCGTCTCTCCCAGGGCGATGAGGAGGAGGAGGATATGCACAGCTTTGTCCACTAGGGGCAGAGCTGGGGGATAGGAATCTTTAGTGCGTGGTGACCCCTGCTCTTCAACTCTGCAGCCTCGCCCCCCTTCCCGGTCCTGGCGTCGGGACGACTCTGGTGCTCAGGGTGAGAGGGACTACGAAGGTGTTCAGCATCTCTGCAGGCTCAGCACTCCGTTCCTCACGTTTAGACATCACTCCAATTTCTCAACTCTATACTGGCTCATTGTTTTGGGGTTCTTTTCAGTGTGTTTGGAATAGTAGCTTCCCATGGCATGCTGGTCCCGAAGTTAGTTTGCATACACCCCCTCCCACATCTCAGTCCCTTCTCTTCACCATCTGGGGAAGAGAGCCATTAACTCGGCCCCAGCTAGGGCTTTTACTGATACAATAACAACTATTAACGAAACTGACCTGTAATTACCATAACAAACAAGAAGCACCCCAGCAGCAACAGTGGTCTGATTAGTTTTTGTAACTTTTTTTCTCACAAAAAAATTGGCAGATTTTTGTTTATAACAGTCCCCCCTCTTTTTCTTTGATCAAGCTTAAATTTAAGCTCGCATCAACTTACAATTTTTTACTCATGAGCTTCATATTTAATTTTTTGTATTGATTATAAATTTCTTGAGCACTCTGGTAATTATGGTTACTTAACTTTATTACCTTTCTTGGTTTCTTTTGGTTGGTCTGCATGGCCAATACTACTTTAATGAAACAGGGAAACAAGCATAGTAAAAAGAGCAATCCTCCAAGTATACACACAGTGAGAAAAACTTGTTCCCATACATTCTTACTGAAAATCCATAGGTTATCCTACCAACTGGAATCAAGTGTAGGAGTTTGTTCTTGGTTATTTACGCATGCTAATTTTTTTATTTTATTTGAAATGTTTCTGATGATTGCATTCCTTTTTTTTAATACTGCCTGGAGCCTGATGATTCTGTTTAACATAGATATTGGAGTCCGAACTTGGCTTTTAGAATTTTGGATTTTCTCAATTTCTATTGCACTTTGCTTCTTCTGTTTGGTTTCTCCTAAATCATTGTATATAGGAAATCCTAAACTTGATCCAGTTTCTTTGGGTAATAAGAAGAAAGCTGGTTTTAATATTCTAGCTATGTAGCTGCCAGACCAGTCTCCTGACAATTTAGTGTATGCTGTAGTACTAGAGATCAGAACCAGGTGTTTAGAGCTCTCCCGAAATGTTTTATCAGTTTCTGTTGGGCATTCCTTATATTTACACAGTTCTTTCATTTTCCAAAATGGGTTTATCCCTTTTTCAGTACACTCATAACATTCATATACTTCATAGTGGGTACACTTGTCTCTTTCTCTTTTCTCAGCAGATTAATTTATTTCTGTCTCTTGGGATCCACTGGGTAGCTGAATTCTTTGCTGCTAAATACTTGTTACAAACTATCTTTCTGTTTTTACTATTTCTTTTCTTTTGACTAGATCTACTGAGCTTGCTTCAGCAGCATCACATTCAAAGCACAACCAGGCTTCTCCTATAGGGCACTCTCCCAGGAGTGGCTACCTGAAAGTGGCAGTATTCTGGGCTATCCAATGCATTCTTATCCAATGCATTCTCTTATTTTTCTGATAAAGGACCAATTGGGAGAGGTTAACACAATTTGGGTTACAACTGATGTGGACTCTAGACAAGGAGCTCACTTCTTCCTCCTCATAGAGGGGTTGGTAGCACTCACTGCATGGCTCTTTTGGGCTCCCCAGAGCACCACCAGCAATGAAAGCCATCATTACTACCCTTCCCAAGAGTCTGGTATGGGTCATCTTGCACAGCCTGCTCACCCAGCCTTGCCTCTTGGGGAATTTTACTGAGAAGAAGCTTCCAAGCTCTTTAGAGTCTCTTCTACCCGCTTCTCTGGTTAAACCTCTCTTGGTCTATTCCCTACCAATTTTGTTTTCTCCTAGGGGAGTGCTCTGTAGAGGATTAACCTGGAGTCTTTAGAACCAAGTTGGGGAACTTAACCAGAATTACTTATTTACAGTCTTAAACTTTTTACCAACATATTTTACACAGAACTGTCTTGAAACATTTTAAGCTATGTTAGGGCTCTGATACCAATTATTTTCCCATACAGTTCAGTCTTTTTGACTCTTACTTCTGAGAGTCAACTTTAAATCACAGTATACTCAGGTGAATTAACTTGTGATGTGGTTGAATCCTTGTCCAGTTCCCGGAGGTGAGAGTGGTGTGGACTCTGGCCCAATGCCAGAGGGAAAAAACTGATGTTGAATCTGGCCCAATGCCAGAAGGAGAATGGGGTGGAGTCTGGTCCAATGCCAGAATGCCAGAGGGAAAATCTGATGTTGAATCCTGGTCCAGTGCCAGGGGGTGAGAGTGATGTGAGTCCAACCTTTTTCTTTTAGTCTGCACAGTCGAATTAGTAATGAAGATTACCTGAAACAGGCTTTCAAATATAGGCATTAATGGTCTGCTATTTTATGATTCTATCAAAACTCAGTTTCTCCGGTTCATATACAATTGGTTAATTTCCCTTTTTCCTTAGCTTGTATGTTTCTCTCATCAACTTCTGCATACTCTGTATTTTGCAAGGAGTTGTATTTCTGTTTGCTAACTTAACTCCCAAAGTGCTTTTATTCTCTTATATTTCTGTGTATTTAATTCACTGGTTTTCTGTTCTATTTTCAAGACCTTATCTATTTATCTCTTGCTTCTGTTTCTTACTTTCACTTACAGATTAAATACTACTTTTCTTTCAACCCCTTACACTAAAATTTTTTCTCACACTATTCTTCTACACAATACACTTCCCTCTAAGGAGATGTGGTAAAACTTATAATGCACAACCTACATTACTTCTATTCTAATTCGTCTACATTCACTCTGTTTTATTTCTCATTCACTTTCACACATTCCTTCACACCCTCAAGACACAAACTGGATCCTTATCACTAGAAAATCTCTGTGGCCCGCCCTCACTTTGGGGTTGGCCTCTAGGTCTCAGTATCTCTGGGCCTCTTGGAAGGGCCCTGACTCTGGTTGCTTCTGGTGCACATTCACCTGTGAGGCTGTCTGTGTGTCACTCATGCTCTTACAGCTATGGCTCCCTCACACATCTGGGGAGCACTAGTCTGGTTTGCAGGTCACACACACACTTGCACTGCCCCCCTTCCTACCTGCCCAGGAAGCTGAGGCTGACTTTGCTTGTGGCTCACTCTCACACACACAACAAGACAACAATAAGGTACCTTTTACTTTCACATCACTTATTACAAGTTTAGTGTTACTGGCCAGTTTTGGTGCAACTGGATATCCTTTCTACCTAGCTGTTTTTGTCTAACCTCAGATGTTTTAGGGTATTTTACTATACTTTTTAGTACTTTGTTGAGACAGGACTTATCTGCACTGTCGTTCTCTCAAAGGGACTTGAGGTCTCTCCATCTCTCTTGTACCTGACAGTACTGGCCTATCCTTGCCTCCTCCTCGTGGTGGACCTGCCCGCCCCACACTTTCTCTGGTTACTGCAACCATGATCCTAGCCTTGGCCTTTGCTTTTTCTTCGTGCCTCCTTACATGCACCTTCAATGCCTCTCTTAATAATTAATTGAGGTCCTTCTCTTGCCAATCTTCCATCTTTTCTAGTTTTCTCCGTATATCAGGCCAAGATTTGGTAACAAACTGGACTTTTAGTAACACTTGACCTTCTGGGGTGTCTGGGTCTATTCTAGAGTACAATTGGAAGTTCTGCTTTAGGCGATTAAGCCAGGCAGCAGGAGCTTCATCCTTCTCTTGTGCACCCTCAAATGTAAATTTGATGTTAGTTCCTTTAGGACCTGACTCTTTGATCCCCCGTATTATCAAAGACCTATATTCCATCATGGCTTTCCTCCCTTCCTCCTGATTAGGGTTCCAGCTGGGACCCATTAGTGGCAATTTCTGTTCACCTGATGGCACTTGGGGTCCTGGACGGTTATCTTTCTCCCAAATTCTTAGCCAGCTGTCCTAATCATCTGGACCTCTTCTGGGGAAAATAATATATTTACGATGGAATTCATCTGCCCCCAAGTGTAGATATTTGGACCTAAGAATTGATCCACTTGGTGGGCTATGCCCACTGGGTCCTCAACTAAATGCCCTAACTCTTTCTTGAATCCTCTCACCTCAGAAGCAGTTAGAGGAGCATTCACAATGCCAACACCTCCCGCTACTCCTCCCATAGGAACTTCTCTGAGGGGAAAGAGTCTCTCTGCCTTGGAGGTCTTGGATCTGGTGCTATAGTACGGCCCATCTTCAGATGCCAAACTACTAGTTTGAGGGATATCTGTGTTACCCTGAATTTTCTGCACATCAGCAGGTGTATTTGGTGATAGCTGTTTGCTGGGCAAGGAGGTATTTGTGTCCCAACTAGGAGGAGGTAAAGGGACAGCAATAGGAGGGGGAGAAGAGCCTGAGTGGATATTAAGTGGAACTGGAGAAGGGGTAGAGAATACAGCAGGTGTAGTAGGCACTTGTGGTGATGCAGAAGGAACTGGAGGAGCTGAAGGGGGTGGTGAGGGAGTGCCTACTAAGGAAGATACTGGGTTTATCATAGGGGAAGCTGAAGAGGTAGAAGGAGGAATTTGAGCAGGTGGTAATGAGATGGCAGCTGGGGGAAGAACCAGACCTGCCATTTGAGGTGCTTGAGGAAGAGGATTATAAGGTGGAGGGGCAGAATGAGGCAAATAATCCAGGGGGTCCCTTCTTTTACCTATTTCAGCATTACCTCCTCCATTCCCCTCTTTCTTCTTCTGTACCTTAGAAATTTGCACCCCTTCATCCCCAATAGCGTTTTTTAACCAGCAAGCTACATACAATAATTGCTCAGGATCAGTATCTCCTCAGACTGTCAGATAATGACTCAGTTGTTGGCACATCCACTTGTCCCTTGTCCCACACCAAGGCCATCCTCCTTGCACCTCTAATTCCGGCCAGACTTCTACACAGTAGTGGATCATCTTCACTTTATCTAATCCGTCCGTTGCCTCTATAGAATCCCATTTCTCTAACAGTTCTCCTAAGGGACTATTGGGAGGTATATTCCTCAGTCTCTTGCCGGTCTTTTTACTATTACACCATCCCATTTTTCAGGTCTCAACAAAAAAACAATCTCAAAGGTGCCTCTCCTGACAGGCAATTTTAAGAAAAATTTATTTACCTGATGCTCAGGACTTTATACTGAAACAACTGCCCAATCTCTTGATTGCCTAACTTTCCTAACGTCAGGTCTTATACCTATCAGGACTTAAAAACACGAAACCCCGGCGTAAGAAGCCGGTTCGTGCCTGACTCCCTCTGTCAGGAAAAACAACTGCCTGATTTCTAGTTTGCCTAACCTTCCAATTTTTAGGCCTCACCGTATCAGGACTTAAAAACAAACCGCAGCCTCCTTCGCTGGGATTTGTACCTGACCCCGTTGTCAGGACTTACTTTGCCTGCAGGGCTTGTGAGCTTGCCCAAACCCTCCTCGGGACGTACAATCTGCCTGACTTCCCTCTGTCAGGACTTTTGGGGGTGCATGCCACTCATACAACATTCCCTCTGCACGCCCAGAGGGGGAGGGCCCTCTTTTCCTCTTAGGAGACGACTCACTCACGCTAATTCCACGCGCTTCCCACTGTTCCCGGCCAGCTTCCTCACGGAAGTCCAGGAATGTGGTACTGAGGGGCCCATTCATCACTCCAAAGGTCCGGCTGCCGGCCTTCGTCTCACTCACACACACACTCACTCGTGTCCCACTCCTGCCACCAGATTTCTCACCAGTCCGGTGCTCCTCTGCATCGCTGGCTCCTGAGCCGATCTCTCTGGTCCTGATAGCCAGCTGTGCTGAAGATCCAAGACAGCCAGTCCTGGTGTCCTCTTCTGGCGTGGCTATCCCAGAGAGCCCCCAGCTGAATTAAACAGGGCAGGAGACTTTTTCTCCTTTTAATGTCTTTATTAAAAGTGATCAGCTCAGGATTGGGCAGCTCGACGGGTCTGCAGTCTCCGTCGTCTCTCCCAGGGCGATGAGGAGGAGGAGGATATGCACAGCTTTGTCCACTAGGGGCAGAGCTGGTGGTCCAATCCTCGTGGGAACATTTAGGGCATGGTGACCCCTGCTCTTCAACTCTGCAGCCTCGCCCCCCTTCCCGGTCCCGGCGTCGGGACGACTCTGGTGCTCAGGGTGAGAGGGACTACGAAGGTGTTCAGCATCTCTGCAGGCTCAGCACTCCGTTCCTCACGTTTAGACATCACTCCAATTTCTCAACTCTATACTGGCTCATTGTTTTGGGGTTCTTTTCAGTGTGTTTGGAATAGTAGCTTCCCATGGCATGCTGGTCCCGAAGTTAGTTTGCATACACCCCCTCCCACATCTCAGTCCCTTCTCTTCACCATCTGGGGAAGAGAGCCATTAACTCGGCCCCAGCTAGGGCTTTTACTGATACAATAACAACTATTAACGAAACTGACCTGTAATTACCATAACAAACAAGAAGCACCCCAGCAGCAACAGTGGTCTGATTAGTTTTTGTAACTTTTTTTCTCACAAAAAAATTGGCAGATTTTTGTTTATGACAAAACTCATGATGAAAAGTTCACAGAGACCTGTCTACTGTGGAAAGGATTCCATGGCATAGCATAAGAGACTCCTCTTCCTAAAGGAACTGAAGAAAGATTTTTTTAGAAGTGACAAACTGACTAAAAATCATGTTTTCTCTCCCTGCGCTGATGGTGGGAAGGAAAGAAGGGATGGGGGATGGAAAAGGTGTTCTAGAGGTTTATTTTTAGTTCTCATTATCCTCTTTAAATTCTGTTAATAAATTTTTCCTTTATACCTTTCAAAGTTTTGAGCCTGATTTGCCCTTAAAGTATTTTTCTCCTAATTCTTATCTCACCCCATGAGCTTTATTTTAATTGATCTTTCCCCTCCTCTGCTCAATCATTACAGAAAAAATGATTGAATTATTTTTGTGGGTGCACTGGCATTTGGCCAACAGTCAAATGGTCACAATATTATATTCCCTATCATGCACCAGTGTCACAGACATCTTTTGTGAAAAATCCTTTCTTTGGTATTTTTCCCTCTTCTGGGAAGCTGAGGCCCCAGAAAAAGAATGTAAATAATGGTTGTCTGCTGCTGTGGAATGCAAGAGGTGCACCTGTGATTGGCCCATGTTGCATGTGTACAATTAGGGGCCAATCAGAGACCGAGCTCTCTCTGGGACAGAATCAGAGAGAGCTCCTTTGTTGTTCATTCTTTTTCTAGTCTTAGCTTAGCAAGCTTCTGAGAATCTTTCTCTCTATTTCTTTTTAGTATAGTAATAATGTAATATATATCATAAAATAATAAATCAATCCTTCTGAACATGAGGTCAAGATTCTCGCCTCTCTTCACCATGAAAGACCCCTGCAAGCCCTATAACACACCAGCCTCTGGGAAAGGTGAAAGGTACAATGGACTGTTAAAAACCACATTGAAAGCAAAGGATGGTGGGACCTTCAAACATTGGGATCTACATTTCTCATAGGCCACCTGGTTCGTTAACACTAGAGGTTCTACCAATGAGCTGGCCCTGCTCAATCCAAACTTCCACATACTGTAGAAGGGGATAAAGTCCCCATGCTGCATATGAGAAATGCATTATGCAAGACAGTTTGGATTAGTCTTGCCTCAAACAAAGGCAAACCTATCTGTTGGATTGTTTTTTTCTCCAGGACCTGGGTGCACTTGGTTGGTAATGCAGAGGGATGGGGAAATACAATGTGTACTTCAAGAGGATTTGATTTTTGGGTGAGGATAGTCTGTAACATTTAATTGTATGATATTGGTTGCTGAATGACACTGCCACCATGTGCTAAAAGTACCAGGGCAAGTGAGGATGGACTGCTCCACATACATCAGTCATGAGCTCCTGATGGAATAACCAGCTGACAGCACACCAGCCCTCCTGCCCTGGAAGATATCTAGGACACATAAAGCCCACAGTCATGGACTAAATGAATGCAACAGACATCTTGGAGGGATGACCATTGACTATGGAAATGATGCCTGTGCTTGTATATATTTTTAATATAAATATATATATATATGGGCATGATTTATATCATATAGAATAAGGGGTGATGGGTTGTCCTGGTTCCAGCCAGGACAGGGTTAATTTTTTTAGTATCCAGGAGAGGGAAGGGCTAGCTACCCAGAGGAGATTCTATAGCACCTCACATAATTTTCCAGGCCACATTGCATGGCAGCATGGTGGGGTATTGTCAGTGGTGAGCATTCACATGTAAATTGTTTGTTTGTTGTACACTTTATTATTAGTATTGCTGCTGTTACTGCTCATTTTCTTATTATTGTTTCTAGTAAGTTGTTTTTGTCTCAACCCCTGATCTTTACCTTTTGTGACTCCAATTCTCCTCTCCAGCCTGCTGCACAGGAAGGAAGGAATGAGCAAGCGGCACATTTTTTGGAGTATCTCAGTGCAAACACTAAATTGGAGAATATAATTTATAAACCATGACACAGGTACAAATTGAAAGAGGGCAAATTTAAGTTAGATATTAGAAAGAAATTCTTTACAGTGAGGGTGGTGAGACACTGGAATAGCTTGCCCAGGGAGCTTGTGGATGCCCCAACCCCAGCAGTGTTGAAAGCCAGGTTGGATAAGGCCTTCAGCAACCTGGTCTACTGGGAGGTGTCCCTGACCATGGCAGGGGAGATTGGGACTAGATGACCTTGAAGGTCCCTTCCAACTCCTTAACATCCTATGATTCTATAACAAAGCTGGTGAAGGGTCTAGAGAGCAAGTCCTATAAGGAGCAGCTGAAGGAACTGGGGTTGTTTAGTCTGGAAGGAAGGTGGCTCATAGGGGACCTTTTCCTTCTCTACAAGTACCTGAAAGGAGGCAGTAGCAAGGTGAGAGTGTCAGTCTCTTCTCCCAGGTAACAAGTGATAGGATGAGAGGAAAAGGTTTTAAGTTGCACCAGGGGAGATTTAGATTGGATATTAGGAACAATTTATTCACTGAAGTGGTTATCAAGCATTAGAACAGACTGCCCAGGGAAGTGGTTGAGCCACCATCCCTGGAGGGATTTACAAGATGTGTAGATGTGGCACTAGGGGACATGGTTTAGTGGTGGACTTGGCAGCATAAGGTTTAACAGTTGGACTTGATCTTAAAGGTCATTTCCAACCTAAGTGATTCAATGATTCTGTGCAAATTAACCTGGTCTTCTCTTCCTATCCCCTCCTACCTTTCTCTCCAAGATCTTCTAACAGCTCTAATCAGTCAGGAGAATTCTTATACCAGGTCTTCAGTTAGTAAACACAGCACTAGTTTAGGTGATCCACCTTTATTGCATTTCCTCTTGGGAGATAAATTCTTGACATCTTTACAAAAAGACATATACTTGTTCTTGGAAAGAATCCCAGTTATGGTAACATATTTATATCCAAATAGAAGTGTCACCTCTCTAAAAAAAGATACCTACCATTGTAATAATATTGAAGTTTCCTCCATTTTAATCTATATCTGTGTAACATTCTAAAAACATTCTATGTTAAATATAAAACAACTTCAGATCTCTGCTACATTTTTACATTTAGAAACATCAGAAATACGCACCCCAAGCACCTGCAGCTGAAGAATTATTCTGGTTTGGTGTTCCCTCATATTCAGGATTCAAAGATGGCTGAAAGGAACATTTATAATCATTAAATAAAATTTATTAATAAGTCTTTAAATGAGCCGTACTTGGTCTTATCCTATGCAAGCTATTACAGCCCCAGAGCTCAGTCCCCAAGGGGACTGGGTGCCAGAAGCCAGCTCGCTCTCAGACCAAGGCCGTAGGTCAGCCCTAGCAAGCAGGGAATATTCAGCTCTTAGTGATTAGGCAGCTCTTGTGATTTCAGCCTTGCTTGCTAGGTAGCTTTTTCCCTTGCCCTAAGGCTCCAGCAGACGGTAGAGAGAGGAGAGGCAGAAGACGCTGGCTGTTCCACGAGTATGGCTTTATTGCAGGGTTCCATGAAGGATCTCAGCTCTTCTTCTTCCGAGTTAGTAGGGGTACAGTATGCTACTTTTATACCCTTGGCCCGGATCCAATCCTGACCAATGGCAAAGGTGTTAGAGTGACCATAAGTGACCAATAGTAGGGTTAACACAACATTGCCTTACATGGCTATAGGGATAGGGTACAAGGCGGATGTCCCTGGAGTCAGGAAACTTCTTTGCCGCTGTGTCAGCATTCTATTCTCCAAGGGGCCCTGGCTAAACCTGAGGGGTTTAATACAATTCCACTTTATGTTTTTACAAAAAATGCATTCGCGATAGTTCTTTTGAAACAGTGAACAAGGCACAAGAACATAGCTAACACAATGAGAATTACAAGGAGAATCAACAACGATCCCTTGACTAAAGATGCAGTCCATCCTGTTAGTCCCCATTGCCCGAAAAGTTCATTGACCCAATCTGGGATTCTTTCTACTTTCAAGTCCTTCACAAGATCTTTCAGTTTCTGGATGTTCTCATGGATGGACTCCGAACGCGAAGAGAAGTTGAAGCCGCACATTCCCTCGAAGTCCTCACATCCATGTCCGTGGGCAAGCAGCAGGAAGTCGATTGCTGCTCGGTTTTGGAGTGAAGCTTGTCTTGTGGTTTCTTCTTCCTTTAAGAGATCACTCAGGGCTGCTGATGTGGCGTTAGCCTGTTTACTGAGCCAGCACCCAAGGTGATTTATTTCACCGAGGGCTTTAGCTGCAGCTATCCAGGGTAAAAACAGAGAGACAGCAATCTTTTTTGGTCTGTTCCAATCATACAATCTCGGATCACAATTTTCATTGAATTCAGTGTAGGACCTTTTTGCCGTTTTGATTCGCTTTCTTTTTTCCAATTATGTAACAGGGTGATGTTTGGAGTAAGGGTAGAAAGTTTTCCCAGAGTACAGGGACTTCCCTGGAGTCGGGAGGGGATCCCTGCCCATACTCTGTCACCACAGATGAGAAACATTCCCTTGGGTAATACTTTGGGATGGAGGGAGGACACAAAAATTACACGAGCGGTGTAATTGCACCAATCATGAGGGTTATAGGCTTTGTTCACTGGGGATACATCTTTTCGATATGTGTTTTTGTGTTGGTCAATTTCTGGCCAATCGTTTTTTGGACGCCTAAAGTAAAATTTGACACAATATGTGGCTTTGGAGGATCCCAATAGATCCAATTCTTGGGGTTCCTCTCTCGAGCATCTGGCAGAATTTTCGTCCACTCGTCCCAAGTATCAGCCCCATTGGATCTCTTACCTGTGGTGCGGAGAACCTCTGAGTTCTGGACAGGCCAATCGTCTGCTAAAAAGGGAATTCCTACAAAACATGTAGAAAGTAGATTATCAATGCTTCCCATGGACAAGCACATGTTGTCTTGTTTTAATGTTTTTGCTAAGGTTACCCAAACATTATGGCTGGGCTGAGGGCTAATCCAGCCGAAGGCACATGATACGGTGTAGAGCATCCAGGCAGCGGTGAGGACAGCACCGACGGAGATATTTTTCATCTTTGGGCAGGATTAGGGCTTCTGATAGGGAATATAAGCACAATTTGTTATCTTTATGATGAGAGGGATTTCTGCCTTGTTCTTTTCTGTGTTCCCCTCCTCCCTCCCTTTTTCTTTTAATTTCTAAGCTGCACTACGGGAGGAGGAGCGGGTAGAAGGTTATGAGGTTTTAAGGTTAGGGAAAGGGAATAATAAGGCTTTTTACAATACAACACACAGTGTCATAACACATAATTCAGAGAACACTTTTGTGTTAAGGCTATCTGTGGCCTACTACAGCAGACTGTTATTTAACTTTCTGTTTTGTCTGCTGCCTTGTAATGGGGGCGGTCTGTTCTTGTGTTTATGGGTGTTCGGCGACACCTTCGTCTCCAGGCTGAGCTGGTTTGGTTTTGAGGTGGTCTTGTGTTTGCCTCAGGAGAGTTCTTGTCCTTGTCTGTAGTAGTGTTCGCTGTGCCTAAGTATGGTTTTACGTATTTTCCTGGGTACCACCTTGGACCTGATTGTAGTAGCACACATGCATAACCTCTACCCCAGGTAACCAACTGATGAGGCCCTGAAATTTGGTGTGTTTCAGGGTCCTTCATGAGCACGGGTGGTTTCTCCGTGAGCTTTGCTTGTGTGGTATTCGCAAAGTGGCGAAGTATTGGTGGGTCAGGCTCTGATGCTGTGCAGTTCAGGAAGTTGATGACATAGAGAGCCTTGCACAGTCTGTCCACTGGAGATGTGATTTTCGTGTCTCTGTTCTGTTGCTCGAGGACTCTTTTGAGGGTTTGATGCGTCCTTTCCACGATGGATTGTCCTGTGGGGTTTACAGGTATGCCCGTCTTGTGTGCTATGCCCCATTCATTGAAGAACTCCTTCAACTTGTGGGAGGTATAGGCTGGTCCATTATCTGTTTTAATCTCCTTTGGTACACCCAGGGTGGCAAAAGCGAGGAGAAAGTGTTTTATTGTGTGCATGGTCTTTTCTCCTGCATGTGATGATGCAAACACTGCTCCTGAGAACGTGTCGACTGAAACATGCGCGTACTTTGACCTTCCAAAAGGTGCAAAGTGAGTTACATCTGTCTGCCACAGCTGACAGCTATTCAGACCTCAGGGATTGACTCCCGTAACCATAGATGGTATCTGATAGTTTTGACAGTTCGGACAGGTAGCCACGATAGCTTTTGCCTGATCCTTTGAGAGCTTAAACATTCTCATAAGGGCAGGTACATTTTCATGAAAGAACGCGTGTGACAGCTTTGCCTGAGCAAAGATGTTAGGAACATTGTTGTAGTGTGTTCATGAAGTTAATTTAATTCCTGCCCCATTTTATGTATCTGCTCCCCCTCATTTTGTGTAAAATGGTTCTGCCCTCATCAGTTTTCCCGCCACAGCCCTGCCAGTTATATTGTCAATCTTTTAGGTTATATAATTCCTCTTCCCCTTTTTCCCTTATATGTATGCTTTTTCTCCTCCCTGGGCCAAGTCAATCACCCCCCCACTCCACCTAGTATTCCAGAAGCTTCTCCTCTTTGGGGGTTGTGGTTGGCTGTGGTCCCGGGACCCCTCCCATACCTAGTACCTATTGGGCTCTCCACTATGTCATTTGTGTTAAGCTCATCCCCTCTTCTCTCCCTACTGGTGTTCTGTAAACCCCTCCCGGGTCCACTCCTTCTCTTTATAACCCTGAAGCACCCTTTGTTCTGGGTCATTTGCTGATACATCTTGGGCTTTCCAATAAACCAAGTTCGCCCCCAGCGAGTGTCCAGCTCCTTCCTTCTCGTCGTTTAGCAGCAATCCAGTCCGCAACCAGCACAGCCCGAGGCCTTACGACGCCGAGGGGTGCTGGCAGGCTATGCAGCTGGGTGTCGGCCTTAACCTCAGCTAGCCGGACTCTGACCTTCTCTGCTCTAGAAGGCCAAATACACTTCGCTGCAGAACATTAGCAGTTTCTGCTGCCATGGCTAATGCATCCGCTTTCCTGTTGCCTTCTGCAACAAAACCTGGGAGGCCCGTGTGAGACCTCACATGCATTATGTGGTAAGGTTGCTTTCTGTGAGATATCAATTGCATTAATTTAGAGAGCAGTTGGTATAACTTTGGGTTAGAGACCTCTTTGAGAAGAGCATGTTCTGCTCTCATAGCTATTCCCGCAACATAAGCTGAATCTGTGACCAGATTGAAAGGCTCGTTTTTAAAATTTTCAAAGGCTCTGACGACAGCTGCTAATTCTGCAATCTGTGGCGATCCTTCCACTGTTTGTATATCAGATTGCCATTCTTGTGTTCGGGGGTCTCTCCAAGTAATCACTGACTTGTAGGATGACCCTGAGCCGTCTGTAAATAGAGTTAGAGCCTTGAGAGGATTTCTACTTTGGATTAGTTTTGGAATCAAATGGAAAGTTTCATTCTGGTTGAAAAGCTTGTGTTCTGGGATGTCTGATGAAGTTTGACCCGTATAACTGTCTAGAGCAAACTGTAGACTCGCATTGGTCTTGATCAAATCCTCAAAGTCTTTAAGGGTTATTGGCAAATATATGCATTCAAAATCACAACCTGAAAGAGAGCAAAGGCAAGTCCTAGCCTTTTTTATTAAGTGTGCTATAATCTCCTGGTAGGTGGTAAGTGTCTTTGTAGGCTGGCTACTTGTAAAAACCCATTCCAGTATCAACAAAGGATCTCGCAGCTGAGGGTCCCATTGGAAGATCAGTCCATGGAATCTGGGTGCTTTTCCCAGGATGATGAACTGGAAAGGCAGACTGGGCTCGTAGCGATGGGCTTTGCGTGAAGACAGGGCTTCCTGGACTTTGACAATGGCACCTCTGGCTTCCTCTGTGAGAGTGCAGGGAGAGTCCAGTTCCTTGGGTCCACGAAGCAGATTGAACAAGGGAGCAAGGTCCTCTGATGCAATTCCTAGCAGTGGACGTACCCAGTTGATGGATCCGCACAGGCTGTGTAAGTCCCTGAGGGTTTTTGGGTCATCGTTGATGATGATCTGCTGAGGTAGGATGGTTCTTTCCCAGATCTGGACTCCAAGGTAAGTCCATGGCTCTGTGTACTGGATTTTGTCCTCACGAATTTCCATTCCTGCCTTTTCAATGGCTTCAATAGTCTTTTTGACTGTTTTGTCCAAGTAAGCTTTGTCTGAAGCACACACCAGAATGTCATCCATATAGTGGTAGATGATGGCGTCTGGAAATGATTTCCAAATGGGAGACAGAATGTGAGACACGTACCACTGGCAGATAGTCGGCGAGTTTTTTAGTCCCTGAGGAAGATAATGCCAATGATATCTTTTGAGCGGAGCTTCTTTGTTAATAGAGGGAACGGAGAAAGCAAACCGTGGAGCATCCTCAGGATGCAGTGGTATGCTGAAGAAACAGTCCTTAATTTCTATGATAGCAAGTGTCCAGTCTCTAGGCAACATCAATGGAGAGGGCAGGCCAGGCTGAAGAGGGCCAATGTCCTCGATGATTTCGTTGATTCTGCGAAGGTCATGGAGAAGCCTCCACTTGTTTGTACCTGGCTTTGGTAGAACGAAGATTGGAGAGTTCCAAGGGCTGTCGGACTCCGCTATGTGGCCTTTTTTGAGCTGTTCTTCCACAAGGGCGTTTAGGGCGTGCAGCTTGGCTTTCTTTAGGGGCCACTGCTGGGTCCAGATTGGCTTGTGGCTTTTCCAGGTGAGACAGGGTATTTCTGGCAGCAGGCTCAACTCAGTGGCCCCAGTCAGAAATCCTGAATGGGAATGCGTAGGGAAGCACCCCACTGGGATAAAACATCTCTTCCCCAAAGGGTGATGGGGGCCCTTACCACAAATGGACGGATGGTTGCAAGCTTGCCTTCTGGCCCTTCAACAAGGATGTTGTTCTTGCTCCTCATGGATACTGTAGTTCCACCAATCCCGGAAATCATGCCTGCAACAGGTTGTAGATCCCAGTGTGCTGGCCAATCTGAACGGGCAATGATGGTCACATCTGCACCGGTGCCCAGCATTCCTGGCAGGTGGGTCTTCTCTCCTTTGTGGGAGAGGCTGCACTCGATGGTAGGCTTGGATGGTCACATGGCTTGTGCCCACATAGCTGTAGGGTTGAGAGGAATCTGTTCCCTGTGATTCTTTGGGAGTAAAAATGCCTGAGCTATTGGAGTTCCCTTACAAAGAAAAAATGGTAAGTCTATGCAGTATACCTGCACGAGGATCTCTTGTCCCGGCTGCACTGTCAGCACTTCCAGAACAACGAAGATTTCCTTTGGAGTATTAAGCGAGTCACCTGTAATTAAAATGTCTGAAGGACTCCCTTTAGGTTCATATTTTCCTGTGGGAACATGGTGAACATTCTTATCATTAAAGTCAATGGACAAAGCAGTTACCAGTTGCCGGCGGGTACCTCTCTGGGTTGTCCCGTGGGTTGGGGCTTCTCCTTTGGGTCTGGAGCAGCCTGAGTTTGTGCGTGATTGGGTCTGGGTGGCCTTTGATTTGTATTCTGTGCCCGAAGGTCGAACGGGTGGCTCAAGGAGTTTAAAGGATGTGGTTGATAGCGTTGCTGATATTGGGGTCTTTGATAATAATTACGATGGTATCGGGGAGGTGATCATTCCAGGCAGTCCTTTATATAATGTCCTAGCTCTCCACAGTGAGAGCATTTAGCTTGTTCTTTAGAGGTTATGACTGCATATGCACCCGAAACTCCTTCAGCAATACCCTTAGCAACTGCTTGGGCCACTGTATTTTCAGTGGACATGTGACATGTACAGCATTCTAGCATTTGCTCTATAGTAGGGTCTGTATCCACGGGTAGAGACCTCAAAATGGCCTTACATTTCTCATTTGAGTTGCTGAAAGCAAGCTTACATAAGAGTTCGTGTCTTGCCTCAGCGCTCTCTATTTGTTTCTCCAAAGCATCTCTAAGTCTGTCCACAAATTTTATAAAGCTTTCTTCAATGCCTTGTTTTATAGTAGAAAAATGGATTGTTGGCATTGACTCATCCTGCATAAGAAGCAAGGAGGTTTTAGCTGCAATTGCTACATCCTGCAGCGCTTCTTTATTCAGAGTTTTCATTTGTTCTGCTGGCTTTTGAAAGTCTCCTTCACTGGCCAACTGTTCTACTGTGAAGTTGGTCTTAGTAGCATAGGCAGTATATGAATCTGATAACGTTTTTAAGTGTTTCTTCTAATGCCTGTCCCATAACAAATATTCTGCCGGTGACAGAAGGCATTGTGAAATATTTTTTACATCGTGAGGAAGCAAGACACGTGCAGAGAACATGGCTTCTAGGAAATTTCTAAAGATATGTGAACTATGTCCATGTTCTTTGGCTATATTTCTCAATTGCACAAGTTTCTTATTAGAAATTGGTTTCCATGTCTTGATATTAGATTCCCCACCATTCCTTCCTTGCCTGTACTCGACCGGAAAGGCTGTGATTTTCTGTGCTAGGTCCCAGTTCCCAGACTTCGTAGCTTCTATCTTAATAAGAGCCCATGGGTCTATATTAATCGTATCAAAATCAGATTCATCGGAAGAGCTCTCATCGTCTGAGGAACACTGTGAGGGATATGCTACCCGTGAATTCCTTTTTTTTCGTTTAGAAGCATTTTTCAAGGTTTTCAATGACTGGCCAGAAGTTGGCACTATTGGTTGAGGGGTCGCAGCACAGCAGGGACCGGATTGGGTGGGGGGGGGGGGAACGCCACAGGTGGTCTCTGATCCGTTCGGGTGGCAGGAGGGGTGGGTGTGGGGTTGGAGGGACGCGTGGGGTCAGGGGGGGTGGGCGGGCTGGGGATGCACGCCTGGGGGTTTTGGGGGTGCGCAAACACTGCTGTTGGTTTGGGGTACTGCACATGTGTGCGGCTCGGCGCAGGGGGATAGGGTGTGGGCATGGCTCGGGAAAGCGGCGGGAGGGGCCGCGGCGGTCTCGGGAGGGGCGGGAGCAGCGGTGGTGACGGCGGGGAGGGCGGCCGCGGGGGCGGGGGGGTAGCAGCACGGGGTTGGGGGGGTTGTTTTGCGGAGAAAAGAAGAAACCTCACAACTTTGTAAAAGTTGTAAAGCCCGGTATGCCTTTATTACGACGCGCGCCGGACGCAAGTCCCCCAACAAGGCATGCGTACCTCTGAAGACCTCGGGTCTTCTTTTATCCCCCTTCCAAATGCATATGCATACAGTTTCACAATAAGTTCATACATATTCATTCCGTGTGACATTTAGCACCAGTTCTTCTTTATCAAAGGAATTTCTAAGTCGGGGGCAAATCGACCTTGTGGTCTTTTCTGTTTTTCTTTCTGTCTCCTTGCTGTCGGCATGCGAGATTTTCCTTCAGCTTTGGCCTCACAGATTTTCACCTTTCTTAGACACTTCACCTAATTCAGAATGGATCTTTACTCTGTCTCATTCCCCCCTTTCCTAGGAAATAAGTAAATTCTTTTACTTAATGAAAACCTTCACCACAGTAAGTGTCTTTTAGTGCTTCACCATGGACGTTTGACAAAGATGTTAGTACAGCTACTCGTTGTAGCATTCTCCAGTTCCAAATTAACAATATAATAGATAATCCTAAGCTTATCCCAACTAATATTAGTAAAACTACAATGGGGTGGCACAACTTATTAAAGATTCCATTTGCAGATGGTGACCACCCAAAGATCACATCCCACCAGTGATGATCCATATTTTGTTTTATTCTTTGTAGAACTCTGGTTATCTCCTTTGTATCATGTTGGACAGTAATCAAGGTTTTCTTTCCACTTCCTTGGATTCCTTTCAAGCCTTCCAATAGGTCTTGGTGCTTAATTAATTGTTTTACATATGTAAGGTTCATCCCACTACGGGTAGGTGGTAGTCTGTGATACAGTGTGTAATTGGCTTAAATCAGCTGGTGGGATGTTACTGGTACCAAATACGAAAAACCACACCCAATAATCTTAAAAAAATTACAAATACAGAGATTGGAATGGTTTCTACTAGACAGAATAACATCATTGCTATCAATTTGTACAGCAGCACAAGCAGTTTTCAAGCATACCCCCTTTTCCAGTATATACGAGCACAGTTCTCTGGTCAGTGACTGGATGAATTTCAAAGTGAAAAATACTCTGTTCAGTGTCCAAACACACATCCTGAGCATTAATAGTATTGCTTTCACAAATGAATCCCATCAGTTCTCTAGTAATGCAGGATTCCAAGTTTACTGTCTGCCACTTTTCATTCATCTTCCGTGCCCACACTCTATGTTCTGAAGGATAGAGTATTGTTTTTTCATGGTTTAATCCTAGAGCCACGATGGGATGGATAACATAAACAGTGGCATTATGTATGGTAAGCACAAAGGCAGTTGCCACATTAGAAACAGGATCATAGGTGAAAGTCACCATAGTCCGCCAGGATTGAAACTTCCTTTCAATATCAATTGCATTATCCCACAGAATTTTTTGAATTTCAGCTGGAAAATTACCTTCACCCCTTTCCCATATGATCAGAGCTGCTGTTGCTTGTATCCATAACTGTGCTTGTATACAACTGAAAGCTAAAGACACATTATCTTGAACTATACTAAGTGCTTCTACTATCAACTTGTGGTCTTGGTTCCCGGCCTTTTCATACTTCCTTACTTTGGCAGTACTTTTGAAATCTGTCACTGGCTAGTTCCTAATGCCAATAGAGATTACTATAAAGGCTGCTTCAATTTTATTAGGCTACCTGCTGTAGTGGCCAGTTTATTCATCAGTATTTCTGAATCAATTCCATTTAAAACTCCTAATCTTGTCCCTAATATGCCAGTTAGATGTTTGTTATGGGGAACAGGAACTGCTTTGTCCATGACCATCCCTGCCAGAGGGATGTGCTGGGCTCACACTGCAAATTCAGACACACTTCACAAGTGTATCTGACAGAGGTTTAGGTCATATTTGAGGCAGATGTTTGTTCTGAAATGTAGAGACCTCAGGGAATCTCCTTCCCCCTCCAAAGCACCTCATTTCCCAGATGTGTGGCAAGCAGGAATGTCTCTCCTGGTCTAGAAAACCTCACCCACCTTGCCCCTAGCTTCAGGTCCAAGAATGAAGGGGAAGTCTGAGAGAAGAGCCTAAATTCATTGCACTGCCTCAGAAGAAACTGGGATCAGGTTTCTGCTACTTGAAACACTCAGCACAAAAGTGATACAGCCTGCTGCTGAGCTCTGAGGGGGGGGGGGTCTCTCTCTCTCTACCTCTTTTAAGCAGAATCCAACCGCCTCAGACTGGGACAATCACTGATCCAGATCTCAGTAGGAAAAGGGATAGCTATAAATAAAGAAAATCACCTTCCTTGCTTGGGTTAATTTACCACCTGCAGTTCAGCACCCTTTACCAGCCATTGCCTGAGTGTTCAGCCAACCAGCTTGGAAAATGAGCTAAGGAAACTGATTTCTTGGTGTTCCTGGTTTTAGGCACCAGGAGAGCTGGCTCCTTCCTTTCTTGTTCTGCTCCTGAGATATGCCTGTTTTTGTAACTGTGTTGTCCAGCCCTCAAAGGAAGTTTTTAGGAAGGAGGAGCAGGCTGGTTGGATTTTTGAGATGTTAATTTGCATTATCAACTCCACACATTTGAGAGACCATTCTGGATTGAATAATACTACGTTAGGTTCAAGTTTGGAGTTTGGGTAGAGTCTGAACTAGTATGGGGTGTATAAGGCCCTGCTGTGTTAAAAAGTGCAGTGGCCACTTTGAATTCAAATGAAAGTCTGATAGTAATTTGAGCTCAAAGGCAGGTCACTTCTACAGGCTGTATCAAGGTGAAATTACACCAAAAGTCGGATTCACTTAGGTTATCACAGACTTCCTGGTGTTCATATACACCAGGGGAGGTTCAGACACTAATTACATCTGGTCTCTCATAAGCTACCCTATTGATGACCTGGCACCCTACTTTGATTTCTCCTCCTCTGATTCCTTCAAGAGTCCACAGTTCCTGTTCCTGCCATTCTTGCTCCTCATATACCTGATTCTCGTGCATTACTACAGTAGATATGTTTAAATCTTTGATCTCAGAAGGTTTTCCTACGGATCCAGTATACTGAATAAATGCCAGGGACCAAGGCCATTTAGCATTACTTTGAATAGAGGTACTCTCAAGTTCTGAAACTTCAGTTATGATTACACACAATACAATTCTACAAACTAAAATATGAGCTACTCCCGACCGCAATATACTCATTTTGCCCGAGTAAGTTTTAATCTCAGTTCATTGTCTCCTGGCGTCACTCCTTAAGGGGTTTCTGAGCCTTCTTCACCCAAGAGTGATGGATCCAGGCGTCCTGCTCCTTGATTTTGATTGCAGTGAAGGTGGTGAGAAGTACTCGCAGTGGTCTGTCCCACTGTGGTTCCGAAGTCTTCTCTGTAAGAGACTTAACATATACATCATCCCCAGGCTATCTAACTCCCTGCTCCGAGTTCCAGCCACATGTTTCTTAATTACTCTGAGCTGTTTGCTTAATGCCACCATGTAGGTGGACATTCTGGACATTACCTTTGTATTCTATATGGTCTTCTATAAGGCATTCCAAAAGGACTCAGCATTCCTTTAGCTCAAGGTTTAGTTTGAATTTGCAATAGTGCTAGTGGAAGAGCTTGGGCTAGGGTAGATTAACTTCTTGCCTTAGTCTTATGATTTGCTGCTTAATCAAATGATTTATTCTCTCTACTTGGCTGCTTGATTGGGGGTGGTATGGGGTGTGAAGTTCCTGATCTATGCCCAGATGGCTACTAATCAGTTGCACTGTTTTGGAAATGAAATGTGATTCTTTATCTGAGGATATCGTGGCCAGAACTCTGAAGCGTGGTATTATTTCTTGTAAAAATAATCTGGTCACTTCTTGAGCTTTGACAGTTCTGGTGGGGAATGTTTCTGGCCACCCTGAAAATGTATCTATCAATACCAGTAAATACTGATACCCCCCTTTGCTTGGGAGTTCTGAAAAGTTAATTTGCCACTGCTGTACAGGCCCATGGCCTCTCCCAGTCTGACCGAGTTTTGGCCGGGGGGTATTTTGGGGTTAGTCTGGAGGCAAGGATCACATTGTCGGCTTACCTGAGTGATAGTGGCATATAAATTCCTGACAACGATACAACGATTGTTTCAATCAGATGTGTGTTCTAGAAAGCCTGTGGAAATTACTACTTCAAAGTCAACACTTCATTTCAATGCACTCTGTATCACTCAAAGCCTTGGTCATTCTGGGAAAGGAGCCACACTCTATAAAAGGCTTTTAAGTAGTTAGGCCCTAGTGTGTTTTCTAGTGCCCTTCCTTCACTAGTAACCACGAAAATGGAAAGGGATTGCTAGCTCTCTTTCAATGGTAGCCCACCCCTTGCAGTTTTACGTCTCCTTTGATTAGTATTATTGTATTATGGCTTACCTTCGAGGAAAATCTGTACCTCACCCTGTGCTACTTTCTTTGCCTCTCCATCCGCCAGCTCATTTCTTCCCTCCAATTTTAAGCTCACTCTCTGGTGTGCCTTAATATGCTTTTTCAGGTAGCTGAACTGCTTCCAGCAGCTGGATTGTCTCTTCTTTCCCTGTGAGGTCAGCAGTCCCCTCTCCTTCCAGATGGCTCCATGTGCATGTATGACTCCAAATGCATACCTTGAGTCTGTGTAGATGGTTATTCTCCTCCCTTTTGCCCTTTCCAGGGCACGAGTCAGGGCAATTATCTCAGCCTTCTGCGCAGAGGTACTTGTTGGTAAGGGTCCAGACTCGATTACCTCTCTGCAGGTAGTCACTGTGAACTTTGCAATGTCGCTTTCCTTTCAGTGAACCAGGTCTCTGCATCATCCGGAGGAGTGTCCCTTAAGTCTGGGCGGCTGGAGTAAGTAGCTTCAGTGGTCTCTAGGCAACTATGGTGTACTGCTTCTCCTTGATTCCACTGAGAAAAGAAGCTG